>NC_044360.1:8278623-8630446 GCF_007364275.1 Archocentrus centrarchus | reverse complement strand
CAGAAGGCCGATCACATTCAACTTAGCAGCAAATACAGACGAGATAAAGATACAAAGATATAAGATTCTGCTTTGGTGGCATGGAGAGGCACACGCCTGTCCACACACACACATTTTGAAAGCATCTTTATTTTAAGAGCTGGCACATTTTCTCATTAAGATCTGCCATTGGTTGTGTTGTAGCTGTGGTTTCTTCACACACTTGTAGTTATGTTTATGTAGGTATGCATCTGGTGAACAGCTACTATGCCCTGAGATATTAGACAAAAATATTTTTTTCGAAAATAATATGCCTATTAGCAGGTAACTGTGTAATGCACCCATGCAGTATATGGATGGACCCTGCTAAGCATGCTTGCTAGCATTAGATGGTAATTTAACTCCACACTCTCAAGTAGATATGGTCACTCTGGATTCCTGGGAAAAAAAAATAACAAATAGTAACTGAGCTGTCATATACTGAGCCTTCATCACTGTAGCATCCCACTGAGCTATAGCTTCCCTCACCATTAATTTGTCACAGTCTCGCCTTTGACAGTTGCGTGCCACCACCTGAAAAACCCCAGGGCTATGTTTCCACCCCCACTGCCTGCTGAATCGCATATATGCACAAGGAAGGAGGGGATTACATATTTAGAAAAGCTTTTCTATTATTGATAAATGTTATATAATTACATTTAAGCCTATACATGGGTCATGAAAGCTTTCCCAGTGACCGTTTCCATCTGCCCATTCTTTAAGCATTTTTTTTACAACAGAGATCAAACTGAGAGAGAAACACTTTGATCTTCTAATGGTTCTCTTTTGATTTCTTTGGAGTAATATTGGAGAAGCAGCAGAAGCAGTGCTGCCCAACCTTTCTGAACAAAAAAGGAAAAAAAATCTCCACCTGAAACAAACAAAATTGCCCAAATTAGTCTTAATAAGTCTATATGTGATTGTTGCTGGAGTGTGAAATAATGAATGGATAGTCATTAAAGATATTAAAGATTTTTGATGTGAGATTAAAGTCTATCAATTACACAGTTTCAGAAGGAAATTAAAGCTTCATTGATGCTTAAAATGTTTGGGTCAATCATTTTTATGTTTTTTGTATTTCTTGACCTGAAATGTTTACTCTGTTTCATTTAAATGTTGCTCGAATATAGTGCTTTTGTTGCCGATCATTTTCATTACCATGCATTTAATATAGTTTTCTCTCTGATGTCCCATGTGTGTACTCTACTCAGTACCCAATTACCAGCTATCAGCTGCTCAAGGTGTTTTAAGCTTTAAAATATATCAAGATCTTGTCAGGCAGATGTACAAGGCCTTCAAATGTCAAAGAAAATGATATTACCATTCATTCTTTCATCCTTATTCATTTTAGTCATTCATTCAAACCATCTTTCAATATTTTATTTGATTATTTTGTCACTTACATTTTTCATATTATTTATTTGTTCTTGTTTTTTCCTGCTTTATCTGCAAGCATTTGTTCATCCATTCATTGGATCATAGGTAAGTGAATGAATGTATTCATTCACTTACCTATGATCCAATGAATGGATGAACAAATGCTTGCTATGAACATTTAATTGCCTCTACATGGGAAAAAAAAAAAACATGCATTAGTCATTAATGAGTCCCCTGAACCCACTTCGAGGTTGCTCTCTTACACTCACAATATGAACCATTATGTTATAAAGGTTTAACAGTGGAATCAGAGAAAGGAGTAGTGTCTATTAGTGTGCCAGTAAACAAGATTGTGAAAAAAGATCTCTACACGGACCAGAGGACATTACATTAAAAATAACCTTAGCCCTGCAGGTTTGTATTAGTTTGATTGAGGTGCTGGAGTGGATTCAGAATCCTGTGGTTGATCATTAGAAAGCAGATCAGCCTGGAGCTTCTCTTTGAGGACCAGATGGGTACATCGGCTGAATCACACATACTTCAAAACACTAAGACTATCTGTCAACCGGATCCTCTCTCAGCATCGCTTTCAGTTTGTATCCATTTTTTCTTCCCTCTGTTACTCTGCTGATTTTTCCATTTTCCTTTTTCTGCCTCTGTTTTCTATCTCTACTGGCTACGCTGATGTAGGTAGATTTGGACCAAAATCCAGTGTAAAAATAGATGCAAACTCTTTGTTTTATTAGTCATCTGCGTTATCTATTTGCCAGATGTTGTTTCTTTTTCCCTGCAATCACAGTGCAAGTCAAGAACATGTTGTTTTTGTCAGCATTTTTTTCCTGATAACTGGTAACTAAATCAGAGGGGGAAGGGGTTGGCTACATGGTGCTGTGAAGCATTTGACTTTAATCTCATACTGTAAACTTGTGTGATCTGTTGTGCTGTTATTGACTCCGCTAAAATGCCACCCTGAGCACGTGATTTTGATAGCTGTTTTTCATAAAAATAAATCCCAGGCATTCTCAGAAAAACCCAGCAGACTGTTTAGTAATACCTACCACCTTTACAAGGGATTTTCACAATCTAGTAACAGCTAGCCTGGATGAAGGTAAGAAAATCCACATAAGTACCTCTTGTCATCCCTGTGATTTTGCCAGAAATCCAGCAAAGAAACCAGGAAGTCAATCCTCCTGCCACATAACCCTAGTTTAAACTGCAACTTGTTGTTTTTAGATTTTTTTTTCCACCATGGGGAAACAGACTGAAGGCATTTAAACAGAAGCACAGCTCTGTCTTCTGGTGTTCTGAGATTCTTCCGATCAGCTGGACGTGTAGCGTTGCTACCTGTCAGCCAGGCATAGTGGAGCAGAGGGTAGGAGACTAAAGATAGACTCATAGGAAATACAACACTGCCCAGTGTGGCTACATTCTGACACTTCCCCATAAACACAAAGAGAAAAAGGAAATCTGGGCTACGGTTTGATTGAACTAATATCTGACAGTGGAGGTCCCACCACACAGCCTCTGCTGTCATCTTTTATTCATCTGCCACTCAGCAATTTTATATTTCATATCCACTGTCGAGTGGAATTGCCTGTGTGTGAGCATATGTTGCCGTATAGAGGGATTTAGAGGGTAATGGTTTTGTAACTATATTTGAATGGTGTGTAAACGGTATATTTTAAAGCTGAAGAAGATGGCATAGCTGTGCTGTGCATTTCACTCGTCTCAGAGGAGCTATAGCCAGAATATAATGTGTGGATAATGCTGGCACTGGTGGGTTCTTCGTGGTGTTTTTCATATATGCAAATAAGTTTAGCCATGGTGTAACATTTTTCTTAAGGTGATGAGTTTTGTGAGAAAAAGCATGATGAAGTGATGTTGATTCCCAGTTGAGTCATTCTGGTATTAATTTCATGATTCAATCCTTGTTAGATCGAAAGCGCGAAAGGTGTCATACAACTTCATGGCACTTTAAATATATGTGTGCATCTGTGTGTGTGTGTGTGTGTGTGTTGGGAATGTGACAAATGTCCATGGAGCAGCGCTAATCAGCAGAGATTCGATGGTTTAATTTAGTGACCAATCAGAGCAATCGATGGAGAATCAATTAGCCACAAACTAGCTCAACTGTCTAGTGTGTTGCGTGCGTGTCAGACTGAAGGAGCAGTGTGCATGTTAAATGAGGTTAAAAGCTACTTTTGGAAAGCAGAACACTGGGATAAATGATTACAGCTTCTAGATTGCTGGGTAGTTTTTTTTTTTTTATTAGAAAATCTGTGTGTGTGTGTGCGTGTGTGTGTGTGTGTGTGTGTGTGTGTGTGTGTGTGTGTGTGTGTGTGTGTGTGTGTGTGTGTGTGTGTGTGTGTGTGTGTGTGTGTGTGTGTGAGAACATCCTAACTCACACCGTGTCCAATTAGGTCTGTGAAAAGAAAAAAAAAAAAAAGAGGAAAAAGGAAAAGGTTTGTTGGAGGGCAGAAAGATCCTCTAAAATCATTTTTGACAAATGAAAACACAACACATACCATAGTGTCCTTAGCTGCACTCTGAGATTTGGAAAAATTGACACATCCATCTTCAAAATGTTCCAGCTTTAAATGATGGATGGCTGAGAGAGATCTGTGGGATCTGTTGTCGGTATAATGAATGTTTCACAAGGTCCATTTCTGAACTGGTGTATACAGAATATGTGTGAGCAGGAGAGAACACATTTCAAGGATATAGAATCATCTAAAATTGAATTAATGTATTATTACCTCCTTATTCTGTCATCGTCATTCACTCTGACTCTGTGGCTAATTCTTTCATCTGTAAAATATAGATTTTAATCCAAGGTCCCTCTTGGACGTCTGCCTTCATTGTCACCTACATTCAGTAGAAAGTGACAGGAAGACTGAAAGCTGACCCCTCTGACACTAATAACACACCAGGGGGAAATCAGTGGACAAAACCAGCTGTTTGCTAGAGTATTTCTTTGATCAGTTAAACTGTCCACTTTGTTGAAAGTACAGCTTTGTTCTCATCACACAGTTATTAGGGTTTCCTTACTCGGGATAACCTCAAGTATTTTGGAGATTGGCAACATTACAATTCATGAGTTAAATTAAGTTAAAATGTTGACGATTAATGACTGAATTGTTAGACGTTCACTGCAAATCTCTGTAACAACCTTCCTTTGCCAAACTAAATGTGAGGAGGAAAGAATTTGGCATGGCAGCTGATGGATCTGGTAATTAGTAATGTACTGGGATTCATATGTTAGCTGAGCAGATGTTTTCAGTATCTTTATGGGCTGACACATCCCTCAGATTACAGTCCCTCTAAATCCCTTCTATTCTGTCCCCCAAGTTAATCACTATTGATCACATATTGATGTTTCCTATCCCTCTGTCTTTCCTTTTCTCTTGTTCCACATCTTTGATAACCCATGTTTTATCCCTTTCTTTCATCTATCCCTTCCCCTTTTTAAGTTTTCATACCACACTTATTACCTTTTTTTTTCCTCTGCTCTTCCAATAATTTAACTCACTTTTTCTCTTTCCCGTCCTTGCATTGATCTTAGGTTTTGTTGCCTGGATCTCTCTCTTCCTCTGTCCTATGCCGGTTCCTATTTTGCAGTCTTTGACCTTCAGACCTTACCCTGCTGTATCCTTTTTATTCATCAGTCTGTAATGGCTTGATCTCATTCCCTGGCTCCGTCCTTTTGTTCTGCTGTCCATTTTTTTGTCTAGTCTCTAGTAAGTCATTATTTCTTTGTTTCTTTCTGTCATTACTCATGTATTAATTTGATCCATTTCTATTTTTGGTTCCATTCTTAGTTTTCATTCAGTCACTCAGCCTTTCCCCCACACCCAGCAGCCCTCTTGTCACTTTAAGTAACTGATCCCACTGCCTTTCTGTGCTTATTCCCCACCTCCCTGCCTTCTTTTAGTTTCTCAATATCTCTGTCCTTGCTTTCCCATCTATCTGTTCATCTTTTCTGGTCTTAGATTTGGAGGTTTGCCTCACCCTCTCCTCTCCAAGGCTTCCTCCCAATCTTCTCTGTTATCCTCAGTGCAACGAGTATCTCCCCACCCACCCCCCAACCCCTGTGCTTTTGTCAAGCCCCAAGTAAATGTTGATTCTTCTCCCCTTGCTCACATTTTTCTTCCTCCTATAGGTTTCTCTTTCTCTTCCCATTGCATAACATCTTCCCCCTCTCTTTCTTGAAATACTACCTTTAAAGCCCCCCTCCATAGTGAGCAAAGATTGGATCAACGAGGAGTGGGAACAACCATCAGACATGGTCTTTTCTCTCTCTCTCACAGACTCTCTGTGAAGCTCAGGAATTTAAAAAGAATTTTATTGATTGTCCCTTCAAGGCAGCATTTCTGTTGGAAGGGCGCGCATGTGTGCTTGTGTCTGTTTGAACACTTGCATCTTCAATCAGATACTGCTACTGCAGGATAATATACATTCCCAGTATTGCTCTCATGACCAGTGTATTTTCCTAAGTTCTGTTTATTTATGTCAGTAAAATGGAGAATTTGTCTGTGTGACTTGGACTATGCTCAGTTATTAAAGGCTGTTTTTAGCTATTCTATGAAAAACTAAGTGCACCCCATGATTCAGTAGCTTGTAGAACTAGCAGTAACTTGAAATATTCTTTTTCTGAATGACTTTATCTCACTTTGTTGTGGAGGAATTTTGGATCATAGGTAATTTTGGAATTACTTCAGTTCACTGAGGTTTGTGGGCACTTGTTCATGCACTGCTCTCTTAAAGTCCCACCCCTCAATTGGGTTGAGGTCTGGACTTTGACTGGGCTGTTGCAACACTTTGATTCTTTTCTTTTTCAGCCGTTCTGTTGTAATTTGCTGCTGTACTTGGGCTCATTGTCCTTGCCTAGCTTTATCTGTCAGACAGATGGCCTCACATTTGACTCTAGAATAATTCGGCATACAGAAGAGTTTATGGTAAACTCAATGACTGTAAGGTGCTGAGGTCCTGCAGCTGCAAAACAAGCCCAAATCATCATCCATCCATCACCTTGTTTGACAGTTGGTATGAAGTGTTTTTGCTGATATGCTGTTCAGTGTCTGTCCAAAGGACATGGTCCCAGAAGCCTTGCAGTTTATTCACATGTAACTTTGTAAACTTAAGCTGTGCCAATGTGTTCGTTTTAGAAAGAAGAAGCTTTCTCCTGGTTCCAAACAAGCCACACTTGTTAAGTCTTTTTCTAATTAAATCCTGCAATCCTGCCTCACAGCAGGATTGGGTGATATACCATAATATGACACTGTAATACTATAGAAGGCTATATCTGCTTATGGAAGACAACCATGTCTTATATAGCAATAGGACAATTAGTAAGCCTTTAGTCCTTTTTCTGTTTGACATGTTTTATTAATGTAAATGAGGTAGGAGGCTCCAGCATGTTCACTCAGCATTGCCGCTCGCTTCTGAAAGTTTTTATTGTAGGAATTTAAATTTTTTTGCTGTTGTCTGTTGGTTTAACCAAAGTGTTTAATTTCTTCTTCCTGCTCTCTTTCACACTCTCTCCTTTCATCTTCATATCGTTTCTTCTATATCTTCCTCCATCCCATGAGTAGGCGGAAATCGTCGGAGGTGAGAAGTGAGAGAGTGTGAGTGTGTGCTGGTAACTATGACAACCCCTTCCTAATTGGCCAGTGGCCTGGTAGAATGATTGACAGCTGCTGTCAGTGAGGGCTGTTCATTCAGACTGGCAGCCGGGTTGGATGGGCCCAGATGGGTCCTTCAGATACAAGGAGACGAGGAACAAGAAGCAGGATTTAGTCTCAGTGTTTCCAATTTGAGCCTTGAAATCAGTTTCTTGAGAAAATGAAACATGACTTATGGCTGAATAGTTTGCTGCTTGAGTGTGTATCTCAGGTGTGTATGCACATGTTTGTGGGCATTTATTGCACATCTCTAGATGAAACTGTCCTCCCATGAGAAAAACATCATATGTTTCAGGAAGCACATCAAAAGTTACACAGAGAAATAATGACTGCTCTAATGTGTTGGTGGGAAATAAGAAGCTAGTGTGATGAAAGTCCAACAAGACACAAGGCTGAGGTGGCTAAGTGTTTGTTGCTGTTCCCAACCTTTAAAATTATGTAATTTTATCCAAAATCTTCTTTGTCAAAACCTAATCTAGCCTAATGTCATTAGGTTACAATTTTGGAAAGGCGCTGACAAGGAGCATCAGAGAGGAGCATCAGTTCAGAGAACACTTCCATGTGCCGTAGAACGCATTAACAAGGCATGTTTTTTTTGTTGTTGAATTTAATGGACCATTGGTGTATACTTTTGAGTCATTTTTCTCTTTTGTATTGACGTGGAGCATGTAATTAGAACTGTTATGTTTGTGCTGTATTTATGTGTTTAATTCATTCATATTCATGAGTGTCTTGAGAGCTGTGTATTTGCACATGCAATTTTAGCATTTATATTTTTCTCTGGCTCTCACCAAACCGACGTGCTAGCTCTTGATCATTTTCTTTTATTCAGGGCAAAATGGGTACAATTAAGATGTCTCGTGCATGCTTTTCATATTATTGTAAAATGTTAATTTTATTTACTTTGATGTCGAAATCGCTGTTCGCTGCCTCATTGAAGGAACACGTTTGATGCTGCCTTTTTTATACCATTCAAAAGTTTATTGTAAATGTTCCCTAATATAATCAATGTTATGCAGTGTGCATTATTACGTTGATTTCTGTCTTTCAACACTATCAGAAATTGTATGGTTGAACCAACAAACTGATATGATGTGCTGAAAATGACCTTTGCCTTTGTGTACCACCAAGCTGTTTGCGTTACTGAGTCTTACACGGGCCGTTTCACATGTGGGAATGTTAAAACATGACTGGCGCGCCTTTCATCACGTTCTGCTGACTAACACACACACACACACACACACAGAGAGGGAGAGAAACGGAAATATGATTTTCCAGCCAAGGTTGGGCAGACAAAGCCCCCCAAAAAAGATGTTTTCCTCTTCATCACTCTCCTTTCTCCTTCTCTTCCTCTGACTCTCTCTTTTCTTTCCTTTGCCACTTCAGTCTCACTCTTGCTCCCTCCCCCATGTGCACCTAGTCCACGACTACTGTGTGTCTCACTCTCTTTCTGTCACTTTCTCATTGTTTAGAGAACCAGGGTAAACTCGTTGCATATTTTCCATGACTTCAGGCTCACACACAGAGCAACCTGCAACTCTAGACTACATGCATAACACACATACGTCAATTCTATTCTATTCTATTTATATAGCGCCAAATCACAACAGTCACTTCAAGGTGCTTTATTTGTAAAGACCCTTCAATAATACAGAGAAAACCCTAACAATCAAATGACCCCCTCAACTTGGTGACTGTGGGAAAGAAAAAAAATCCCTTTTAGCAGGAAGAAACCTCCAGCAGAACCAGGCTCAGGGAGGGGCAGCCATCTGTCATGACCAGTTGGGGGTGATGGCAGAGAGACAGGACAAAAGACATGCTGTGGAAGAGAACCAGAGATTAATAATAACTAATGATTACATGCAAAGTGGTGTATAAACACATCAAGAGTGAAAAGAGGTGTGAAGAATAAATGCTCAATGCATCATGGGAAGCACCCAGCAGCCTAGGCCTATTGCAGTGTAACTAAGGGAGGGTTCAGGGTCACCTGATCCAGCCCTAACTGAAAGCTTTATCAGAGAGAAAAGTTTTAAGCCTAATCTTAAAAGCAGAGAGGGTGTCTGTCTCCCGAATCCATACTGGGAACTGGTTCCACAGAAGAGGGGCCTGAAAGCTGAAGGCTCTGCCTCACATTCTACTTTAAAATACCCTAGGGACCACATATAAGCCAGCAGTCTGAGAGTACTATTGGGGTGTCTTTAAGATAAGATGGGGCTTGATTATTCAAGACTTTGTATGTGAGAAGAAGGATTTTAAATTCTATTCTGGATTTAAAAGGGAGCCAATGAAGAGAAGCCAATATGAGAGAAATATGCTCTGTGTTTCCAGTCCCTGTCAGTACTCTCGCTGCAGCATTTTGGATCAACTGAAGCCTCTCACATACTTAGATGTGAACATGAAAATACTGAAACAGAGTCACAGTAAATGGATCAAACTGTTATAGTGGAATGACTGGCTGTGTACAGTATACTGACATACTGTAAGTGCACATGGAACATGTCATTTGATATGATATGCGATATGATATTGCACACAGGAGTTTTACTTGCTTCGCAGCTTTTAAGAGAAACTCCATGTTCAGCATCACAAATACTGAAGGACTTCAAGTGAAGGTTTACAGTTTTGTTTATTAAAAACCATACAAACCAAAGGATGGCAGTACCTACCATCAGTGTCTGCTTATAACTGCCCAATATTACATTTGTCATGTCCTGGGCCGTTGGCCCAGCGTTTTGTGTTAATAGTTTATTTCCTGAGTTTGTCCTCCCTGTATGTTTGTCATGTTCCCAGTGTTGTGACTTGTCTGCGTGTTCCTTGGTTTATCACTTCCTGTTTTATTTTGCCAATGTGATTTCCTTGTGCTTTGTGTTTAGCTTTGCTTCCCCTGTGTAATTAGTTTCATTTGCCTCACCTGTTGTTCCCTGCTGTTTTCTCTTGCCCTGATTACCCAGTGTGTATTTAAGCCCTCAGTTTTCATTTGTTCTCTGTCGCGTCGTTGATGTTGTGTGCCCGTGTGTTCCTGTGCTCCCTGTGGTTCCCCTTCGTCTCCCTTCTGAACGGTTTTTGTATTGTTTTTTCCCGTTGAAATAAATCCCTTTTAAGTTACGCTGACTTCTGGAGTCCTTTGTGTCAGCCATTCCTCGCCTGTTTCCTCCCCGGCCATGACAGAACGACGCGACCAAACTATGGACTCCGCAGATATAAGGACCCTCTCTGAGCAAGAAGAGAAGATCCAGGAGCTCAAGGATTTCTCCGAGAGAATTGTTCAGGCCCCCACCAGTCACCACCGGTTAATACAATTAGCTTTCTGTTGTGGACTTATTTCGTCCTCCACCTGGCTCCTCACCCATCCTGACACCGCTTCACTTGCCCATTCAATAATCATGCTCCGAAAGAACCTACAATATGAACTGCACAATATTGGCCGCCCAGTCCAGGGCAGGGACTCAAATTTTTTTCTTCAAGCCATCGCTAATGCACCTCTCCTGCAGCCAGACGGCTTATCCTCGTCTCCTCCTCTCCATGGCCCCTCATCGCCACCGGCACTGCCTTGCTCTCCGGCCCTGCCATCTTCCATTCCACTCACCTCTCCCCAAGACCCGAGCGGTATAACGCCGCGGACATTGTCACCGCTTCACGCACAGGCCACCACCTCCGTGAGTACCACCGGGCTCGATATTATTGCGGCAAGTGATGAGACTTTTTCCCACTCCACCGTCGCGCAGCCCGACCTCTGTTGGCTGCCGCAAGATGTAGAAATCATTGATTCTCCTCTGCTAGTGGACATTCTGGATGCAGAGAATCGTGCCTCCCACTCCAACAGAAAGCGGAGGAAGCAGCGCACCCGGCATCGTCACGCTCCCCCCCGGTCGCGCTCGCCCCTGTCTGCTGTGATGCCAGCTCGTCTCCAGGAGCCCCAGGTTCCGCCAGCCTCTGTGAAGCTCTCTGCACCCGTTCCTGTTTCGCGGGTGGGGGCAACCACGGACGGGCTGACCTCTGCGCCCGTTCCTGTTTCGCGGGGGGAGGCAGCCACGGACGGGCTGACCTCTGCGCCCGTTCCTGTTTCGCGGGGGGAGGCAGCCACGGACGGACTGACCTCTGCGCCCGTTCCTGTTCCGCGGGGGGAGGCAGCCACGGACGGGCTGACCTCTGCGCCCGCTCCTGTTCCGCGGGTGGGGGCAGCCAGGTCCAAGCCTTCACAGCAGTTTTCAGTGTCGTCCACAGTGCCTCTTCAGCCTGTCTCTCAGTCAGCTGTAGCTCCAGCCACCTCCCAGTCTCAGTCAGCTGTAGCTCCAGCCACCGCCCAGTCTCAGTCAGCTGTAGCTCCAGCCACCTCCCAGTCTCAGTCAGCTGTAGCTCCAGCCACCTCCCAGTCTCAGTCAGCTGTCGCTCCAGCCACCTCCCAGTCTCAGTCAGCTGTCGCTCCAGCCACCTCCCAGTCTCAGTCAGCTGTCGCTCCAGCCACCTCCCAGTCTCAGTCAGCTGTCGCTCCAGCCACCGCTCAGTCTGTCTCCACGCAGTCAGCTCTCTCTAGCTCTCAGTCAGTCTCCACGCAGTCGGCTCTCCCTCAGTCTGCTCCCACGCAGCCAGCAGCTCTCCCTCGCCCTCAGTCAGCTCTAGCTCCAGTCGCTCTCCCTCGCCCTCAGTCAGCTCTAGCTCCAGTCGCTCTCCCTCGCCCTCAGTCAGCTCTAGCTCCAGTCGCTCCCCCTCGCCCTCAGTCAGCTCTAGCTCCAGTAACTCTTCCTCGGTCCCCAGTGTCAGCTGTTTCAGTGCCCTCTCAGTCAGTTCCCTCAGCCCCTGTCTTAGTTCCTTCGGTTTTGGTCCCAGTTCCCTCAGCTCCTGCTCCTTCTGTAGCTCCAGTTGTGTCAGCTCCCTCTCAGGCCCCAGTGTTAGCTAGCTCTCGGTCTGTTTCCACGCAGCCAGATCTCCCTAGCTCTCGGTCTGTTTCCACGCAGCCAGATCTCCCTAGCTCTCGGTCTGTTTCCACGCAGCCAGATCTCCCTAGCTCTCGGTCTGTTTCCACGCAGCCAGATCTCCCTAGCTCTCGGTCTGTTTCCACGCAGCCAGATCTCTCTCGCTCCCGGCCTGCTTCCACGCGGCCAGTCGTCTCCCGGCCTGCTTCCACGCGGCCAGTCGTCTCCCGGCCTGCTTCCACGCGGCCAGTCGTCTCCCGGCCTGCTTCCACGCGGCCAGTCGTCTCCCGGCCTGCTTCCACGCGGCCAGTCGTCTCCCGGCCTGCTTCCACGCAGTCCCCTGCACCTCGGCTATTCCTCGAGCAGCCCCTGCTGCTCAATAAAGCAGCAGTGTGCCCTGTTCCGCGGTCCCAGCCTACGCATCCGGTGCCTCACTATGTAGGCCCCGTTCAGCCCATGGGCTCAGCTCACTCCAAGCCGATGGGGGTCTCCGCTCATTCCGAGCCGATGGGGGTCTCCGCTCAGTCCGAGCGCTCCGCGCCAGAGGGCCCCGCTCAGTCCGAGCCGATGGGGGTCTCCGCTCAGTCCGAGCCAGGGGGTCCCGCTCAGTCCGAGCCGATGGGGGTCTCCGCTCAGTCCGAGCGCTCCGCGCCAGAGGGTCCCGCTCAGTCCGAGCCGATGGGGGTCTCCGCTCAGTCCGAGCGCTCCGCGCCAGAGGGTCCCGCTCAGTCCGAGCCGATGGGGGTCTCCGCTCAGTCCGAGCCAGGGGGTCCCGCTCAGTCCGAGCACTCCGCGCCAGAGGGTCCCGCTCAGTCCGAGCCGATGGGGGTCTCCGCTCAGTCCGAGCGCTCCGCGCCGGAGAGTCCTGCTCAGTCCGAGCCGCCAGAGTCCTCAGAGAGTTCCGCTCAGTCCGAGCCGCCAGGGGGTCCCGCTCCGTCCGAGCCTCCGGAGTCTTCGGAGTGTCCCGCTCAGTCCGAGCCGCCAGGGGGTCCCGCTCAGTCCGAGCCGCCAGGGGGTCCCGCTCAGTCCGAGCCGCCGGAGTCTTCGGAGTGTTCCGCTCAGTCCGAGCCGCCGGAGTCTTCGGAGTGTTCCGCTCAGTCCGAGCCGCCGGAGTCTTCGGAGTGTTCCGCTCAGTCCGAGCCGCCAGGGGGTCCCGCTCGGTTCGGACCTTCCGTTTTTCCTGTGTCCTTGACCGCCCTGGGCTCAGGGGAGTCCGGGCATGTTGCGGCTCTGGTGTGTCTTCGTCGTCGCCGCCGCCGCCGCTGGGGGCGCGGTCGGCCTCCAGTGTCTTCTCCTCGTCTCCGCCGCCGCCGCTGGGAGCGCGGTCGGCCTCCAGTGTCTTCTCCTCGTCTCCGCCGCCGCTGGGCGCGCGGTCGGCCTCCGGTGTCTTCTCCTCGTCTCCGCCGCCGCCGCTGGGAGCGCGGTCGGCCTCCGGTGTCTTCTCCTCGTCTCCGCCGCCGCCGCTGGGAGCGCGGTCGGCCTCCGGTGCCTGCTCCCCGTCGCCGCCGCCGCTGGGAGCGCGGTCGGCCTCCAGTGTCTTCTCCTCGTCTCCGCCGCCGCCGCTGGGAGCGCGGTCGGCCTCCGGTGCCTGCTCCCCATCGCCGCCGCCGCTGGGAGCGCGGTCGGCCTCCAGTGACTCCTCCTCGTCGTCGTCGCCGCCGCCGCTGGGAGCGCGGTCGGCCTCCAGTGATTCCTTCTCGTCCTCGTCGCCGCCGCCGCTGGGAGCGCGGTCGGCCTCCAGTGATTCCTTCTCGTCCTCGTCGCCGCCGCCGCTGGGAGCGCGGTCGGCCTCCCTCGTTGGGATTTTGCTTTGTGGCCCCTTGGCCTCTGCGGCCTCCTGAACTGTGTGTTTTTTGTTTTTGGATTTCCCACTGACTCCCCTGAACTGTGGACTGTTTTTTCCCCTGCTGTTTTTTGTTTTGTCATAGCTCCTGGACTGTTCCTTGTTTCGACCCCCTGTTTTGGACATTGGAGCTCTCCGGCCTTGTGCCGTCGCTTTATTTTCATCCGGTTGTTTTTTGTTTTCTCATCCCCATGTTTTGCTCTGGTTTTTGGACTGTTATTCAGCTTGTGCCGTTGCTTTTCTTTGTTCTGTTCCTTTTGCTTATTGTTTTTTGCCCCTGTGCTCTACCCTTGCTCCAGTGCTTCCTTGTGTTTTTGGGTTTTGTTCCTGACTTTGTTTGCTCCCTGTCTGTTTTTGTTTCGGGCCCTCCTTCCTGGTCCCCCGCCTCCCGCCCTTGTCTGGTTTTGTTTCTGGTTTTGGCCGTCGGGAGCCGGCCTTTGAGGGGGGGGTACTGTCATGTCCTGGGCCGTTGGCCCAGCGTTTTGTGTTAATAGTTTATTTCCTGAGTTTGTCCTCCCTGTATGTTTGTCATGTTCCCAGTGTTGTGACTTGTCTGCGTGTTCCTTGGTTTATCACTTCCTGTTTTATTTTGCCAATGTGATTTCCTTGTGCTTTGTGTTTAGCTTTGCTTCCCCTGTGTAATTAGTTTCATTTGCCTCACCTGTTGTTCCCTGCTGTTTTCTCTTGCCCTGATTACCCAGTGTGTATTTAAGCCCTCAGTTTTCATTTGTTCTCTGTCGCGTCGTTGATGTTGTGTGCCCGTGTGTTCCTGTGCTCCCTGTGGTTCCCCTTCGTCTCCCTTCTGAACGGTTTTTGTATTGTTTTTTCCCGTTGAAATAAATCCCTTTTAAGTTACGCTGACTTCTGGAGTCCTCTGTGTCAGCCATTCCTCGCCTGTTTCCTCCCCGGCCATGACAACATTTTCTTTTAAGACCAAGAATTCTCCATACTTGAACGATCAAATGCAAACAAATATGAAGACGCTATTGCCTTCTATAAACCCCTTGTAAGCTTTACCAGCTCTGTGGTTCATACCTAGCTTAGTGTAAGCACTAAAACTACTTGGCCAGGGTTGTCAGAATAGAAATGAAAAGAATAAGATGTTAGTACATATTCACAGAATGAAGGAAATATTTGATAAAGAGTAACATATTTGCAGTGACATATTCCTTGTTTGTCAAATGGATTTTAAAACCCTGACAGTAACTTAAAAATCACTACAAATGAAATTAGAAGGAAAAGTTTAATGCTCTGTACCCCTCTAAGCTTATATCCCATACTGGGAGCCAGTTTTGAGTAAGTGCAATGCAGTAGCAGGCTGGGCTGCTACCTGCCACTGCAATCCATTAGTCCAACCAAAGGTTGCACCAGCAGAGCTGGGCTAGTCTACTCCCAGGCAGTTTTTATTCACTACTGAACCCCCAATCCATAACCATTTTTGTTTTTGACTTAACAGTCCAACTGTGTTGCAACAACAAGCTAAATTTTGAGCTTACTGCCAAAAGTAGCTCGCTATTTGGAAATTATCATTTGACCAGTGCAATGACAGTATTTAGTTCTGGTTTGTGATTATTGCTTCGTTCTACATGTGTTGGCCAATAAAAGATCAGCATAAGAAAATGAAGTACAGTAAATTGATATGAGACTGGGAATCATTCTTTCATTTGTAAAGTAACCTCTAGTTAGAGATAATCAAGCTAACATAATCTGTTTGCACTAGTCTCATTTCAGATCAGTGTGGAGACCATACTGCTGTTATCTTCTCCTCCTCTCAGTCTGAGTGCTCCTCCTTTTACTGCTCCTCACTCACAATATATGTGGAGCTGATAAGAGACAGGTGAAGTGAAATAGTATCAGTGGAGTGGGAAACACCCCATTTGTTGCAATAAAAGCTTCCAAGCAGTTGTTAACCAAAACATAATGGCAGTGAGAGTGAGATAGAGACAGAGAAAGCATCTTTGCTGGAACTTTATGTTTGGCAATGAACTCTGCTTCCAGTTTTTCCAGTCAGGATGGGACTGATGTCCAATTCAAATATTGGTGCATCCATAGTTGTTTTTTTCTAATTGTATTTATTTATTTTATATACTGTATATGGATCAGCCATAATCGATAAGGAACAACCTCCCCTGCCTTCGTGGTATAGCCTACTCTGGTTAATAACCAGAGTGACAAGTACACCATTACAGCCGTAAATAGCACACACGTGCGCACTGAGACACATGCGGCCCGTCCCTGCAGTGTTTTGTTGCACTGTTTAAGAAGCTTGTATCTGGCTGTTTCTCCACTCTTCTTTGCTTTGATGTGAAACTGGTGCAACACTACATCAGGGAACATTAATATTATATCGCCACACTCACAGGCACGCATTAATGTATGCCTATGAGCAGATGCAGTTTCACACACACAAACTCAGTTTCTTATCACACACACTGGCAGCTGCACCACTTCACTGCAGCAAAGTCTTTGTTGCACATGCCTTCTTTCTGTGTTCATGCAATTAACTTTAAAGTAAGATAAGTGATAAAGTCATTCAATAATTAAACAAATGCAGTTCTTATAATGAAAGTGAGTGTGCAGTATCTTTGTAGTTTTGTGTGTAGTTGGGGCTGGAGGGGCTCAGGATGCAACCCCTAGTTTCAAGTTCTAGCCTGCTCTCACATATTAGAACTTGAGGACTTTGTGTGTGTGCGTGCGCGCTCTCATATTGTATTACATATTTATTTACAGTGAAAACATTCTGCTTGCGCATACATGCACACACACACACACAAACACACACACACACACACACACACACACACACACACACACACACACACACACACACACACACACACACACACCTCAAGTGTAAATCAAAGCTTCACTTTCTCTTTGTCTTCTTTTCTGTCACCATTAAGCTCCTTTTCTCTCACAACGTTTCCCTTTTGGTCCTGTTTTCTACCCAATTTTCTATCCATTTTCTTCTAAATAACAGAACGCGCTGGGCTAGGATGGGTAGATCAATGAAAGATATATCGCCCTTGTTTTTTGCAATTTGTTTTCTGCTTCCGTTCACATTATACATTGAAATAAATGAGGAAACAAAGAGTGGCAGGAAGAGATAAAGGGAGCTCTCTGTGTGTGTGTGTGTGTGTGTGTGTGTGTGTGTGTGTGTGTGTGTGTGTGTGTGTGTGTGTGTGTGTGTGTGTGTGTGTGTGTAATAACATGTTAAATGCTTCCATATGACACACGTACACACACACACGGGGTGAAAAGTTTCCATGTTTAGCTTTAACATGACAGATGTTGACTGTTCCTGTGGCACTGCAGCCTACTGTGTTCCTTCACACACAGGCACACATGCAGAGAGCTATTTTTAACCTTTTTATGACTTTGCGAACAAAAAGTGTAAAAGGACACGCACACACAGTCATTTAAAGATGGAAAACGTGTAAGGACACAATTACACACATACAAACACGCAGATTTAAACACAAGGATTTCTTAGTTGTGGTAATTTCTCCAGTGGTACTGTCCTCAAGGTTCTACCCTTTCTGTTTCAGTTACAAGAAGTTCTTAAAGCCTCTGTGTGTTGGCAGTTTAGATGTTGACAGATTGCCTCCTTTTCTTTTTATGAAATTGCTTTAAAAAGGCATGTTTGATAAGCCCAAACTGTCAAGCTAGAAACAAGTTTATTTTTTCAGTTAGTGGAAATCTGGGAATTTGCCTGGCAGCACAAATACTGGGGTGAAAGGCTTTGATTTGTTGCATTCTGAGCTGATGCGAAACATTTTTTTTTTTTTTTGGCTAAACTTTGCATCAATGTGAGTTCAGATTTTTAAAAAGTTTAATAAATCGTACAAAGTGTGCAGTGTAATAGGTTTTCCTGCCATCAGGAGCATCTTAAGAGTTCATTACTTTCTTCTCCTTCTGTTATCACCTGTTATTACCAATTGGTAACTATAATTATTCCAAAATCCTGAAGACTGTTTGTCATACAGTAAACATGCTGATGCATTAAAGTGTATAGATAGAAAACTGTGCCCCAACTCTTCCTCTTCAGCATGATATAAACATGAAGATTTGTGTCAGACACTGATGAAGAGATCAAACAGCTTGTGTGCTGAAGTAAGCCTGTTGAAGCTCTGCAGCAGCTGCATACTTTACTGATGCTGCCTTAGAAGCTGCTCTCCATGGAAAACCTGTGCTGGATCTGCTGCGACAGATTGGGGTTAACATTTTCCTTTAGGATGCTCGGAACCAAAAAAATGCTGAAAAACAGAAAAAAAAAAAAAATAGATGCAGCCAGAGTTTAATATTTGTATAGAACCTGGCATGAACACAGGCACATACAAATATTTATTGTAAAGGCACTCACTGGCACAACCCCTGCTGGCATAATCACAACAACACTAGGCAGATATAATGGTTGAATATTTTCAAGGCTAGCAAATATCAGAAAACAATAAACTTCAACAAGCACGCTCACACAGCTGAAAAACCCACAACGGAGCCCTAAATTTGAGAACTAAATCATCTCCACTGCCAGAACCAGCCAGAGGTATTGTTTAATAATTTTGTTATTGTATTCTTGATACATCATTCTTGGTGGCATTTTCTGTGGTTGCGGGGGAGTTTAAATGGCGATTATGCCCGGCAGCCTCTGTGTGAAGCATCCTCCAACAGCACTAATAACCGCTATGCTGCTGTCCAGCTGGAAAATTAAAGAAAAAAAAAATTTTCTAATTTATTTGGAGCAGTTTGTGTAAATGCTTTTACACAGATGTAACCTACGATGCTGAAACCATAAGCTAAATAAAATAGCCCATACATTGGGTTTTCAAACTGTAAAAGCCATTAGATCCAGCTAATATCCAGCTAATACCAAGAAATAATATCCCCTACCCTGAAGTGGTGCTAAAATGATA
This sequence comes from Archocentrus centrarchus, assembly GCF_007364275.1. NCBI lineage: Eukaryota > Metazoa > Chordata > Actinopteri > Cichliformes > Cichlidae > Archocentrus > Archocentrus centrarchus. The sequence continues at coordinate 8,611,701 of NC_044360.1, read as the reverse complement.
CATAAGAGGCTTTTGACCTCTTAATCTCAACAGATGCTTCAATCTTCCACCAGATTCTGCCTCTTTGTTTTTGTTCTATGTAACCACTTGTATGTCAGGGCTGTTTTGGTTTTTCTTGACCTCTGCATGTGTTACTCTTGCTGAATTATCTCCTTTTTTTTTTCTTTCTATCCTTCTCACCTCATCTCATATGTCGGATTAGATCACAGACTTTGCTTTGCCTTGACCATCTCTCCACCGAAACCAGACTCCTTAAGACTTTCAAGTCTTTGACTTTAATCAGCACATTCCTGCACCTTAAAAACTGAAACTCATAAGAGCAGGGAGATTTTCAGCATTCTTCTGAAAGTGTACCTTCCGGGCCCTGAAAAAGACAACAACATCATAAATGGACTCCTTCGATTAAATAAATATTACATGTCTCAATTCTGTTGTAAAAATTTAAATGAGATTTTGCTGTTAAGTCACGAGAAGATAAATGAGGAAAGAGAAGAGGAAGCGGATGAAGAAAGAAGGAAGAAAAAGAAGATCAAGAGAGACAGGAAGGATGAAAAGCAGAAGCAGATAATGATATATGGATTCTTATTTGTGTGCCTTCTCATCATCTTTTTATAAAATGTTTAGGGAAAAGAAATCTTCTCTTGTTCTTTTGGAAACAAATGTGATGTGGTGATTGTCAGCCCAGATATTCACAATGAGTAGTGGCATCATCCACCAGGTCCAGCTAATTAAGCCTCACAGCATCACTGTCAAAACTATCAAAAACACACTTAGGCACGCCTTTGTTTTCTATGTACTCTTGCTTCAGTATCACAAACACGGGCACTGTTGTATAGGTTTAATCTATCGTGTACTATCTTATCATTGTTAATACCTATAAGACTATTTACCAAGTGTGAGTGTTGCGTTTTACTATTTGATGGGCCGAGAGTTTATCAGCAGTTTGTTTTAGCTTTGCACTTCAGCTAGAATGCTATTTTAAGACTAGACTAAACTAGACTTCTTATCTTGAAGTAAATGTAGCATAGCTCAGCTGATGGAGGCTGGTAAACAGATATGCTGCTGGTCCTAATAGGCTGTTCATCCTCTTTGTATTTCACGCGTCCAGTGCTGTGATTATTTTGATATATATGTTAACACATTATATCAAGGGTGTACTATACATAACGCAGTCTTACTATGCAGTGCCACATGAAATCAGGATTTAAAAGAAAAAGCCCTCTTTCTTTTTTCTTCCCATCTATCTTTCCATCTCCCTTGCCTAAGGCAGCCTAAAACCCAACTCTGTAAATGTCAGAGAAAGCAGAGGCTATCAGTCTTGCAGTGGTGTAAATACTGGCTTCTGTTTATCAAAGGTCACACCCAGCTGGGTTCACAGTCAAAAAAAATGATAGCCCTCACTGTTTGTGCAACTCTTCTAGTTTACCCAGAACTTACCATAAAAACCTGACAAGTTCAAAACTGAACAGCACTAAACCGTGAGAGAGATGTTGTATATTTGAAATGCCATGATTTGCATTTTCAACTACTGAGGGGTCTTTTTTTTTTTTTTTTTTTAACACATATATTACATGAAAGTAGTTTTAATGCAAAGAGCAACCTCTTTGATTTAGAAGAATCTTATGTGCATTGTCCTTTAAAATGATGATGATTGAATCTTCTCAGAGGAAACTGAACAATTATTTCACTACTACTCACATACTGAGTGAAGAAAACTAAACAAAAGGCACCTTCTAATTTGCAAATTACATTTTTTGAAATCTGCTATTTTCCCTAAATTTACATGAAACAGCCTCTATCTGTGTGTCAACCTGTAACAGCCTGTACAGTAATTGCACAGGTCCCTAGGGAGAGGCAGGCAGCCATCATGGCTCTGAATGACAGTCACTTCAAGAGGCTGAAGAAATCTAATAGGCACTTAGAAACAAAGTCTTGTGTGTGTATATGTGTGTGTGTATGTGTGTAACTCCCAGAGGTCTTGTATGATCCAGTAAGTCCAGCTAGGAGGTCATTGATCCTTCGCCAATAAAGCCTCAGCAACCAGGGTCACATAATCCGGTATTGATTGTCGACAGAGAATACAGTTTTTTAGACTGCAGCTGGCCTGAGTTGACCACTAATGCGCAGTCCTTGAGTTCATCCAGCAACCCACTTTTAAATTATCTTGATGGATAGCCATATTTGATGCGGAACTGTGTTCTGCTGCTTCAGAATGAGTATAAATATAGACCCACATTTTGGCATTCTGCACCGAAAACAGGGATGTAGTGTAGTGTAATAAAACACTGACCTTTATGCTTTAAGTATTAAGAAAAAAACATATAAAATGTATATGATAGAAAGATTTAGTAATTAGTATTGAGCTGGCAAGAATTCTTATATATAGATAAAATCTATCTGTAGGTAAATACACATATGATTTTCTGTCTAAAATATTGCCACAAACAGGATGCTGTAGTTACTGTAAGCAGCTCCACTGAGTGAACAGATTCATCTTACAACATTAACATTTAACAGACATGGTTAATCAGATGTTTATGGGTCACAGTAAAATGTATATGAAATTCTATCTGTTGCCAAAAAATAATAATTAAAAAAAAAAAAAGTGATGGGCAATCAGTGGGCATACTGTAGGACTGCATTTTGATGTTGCTTCCGCCAGCTGCTGTTACAGTATTTAACTGGGGTTCACTGACATGCCTCCAATGAATGTTGTGAATTGGTATTTCTGAGTGAGCCTCGGTCTGCCACATTGCAGAATATGTGTGGTAAAGGTTTGGCAATGCCAATCCTAAAAAGTATTGATGCACATATTGGCACGTGTCTTTAACGTTCCACTTCCTGTCTTCTTTATTCCATAATATTTTTCTGTCAACACACTCTTTAAACTTCCTACAATCACACAAATCATTTATGTATGTTTTGTTGCCTTAAGTTTTGTTTTAATTTTGATCTCAGTCAGACGTACAATGATAAATGACTCATTTTAGCTGTGTCACCCAGCGAGGCTAGTTAGCCATACTTTAAGGTCTTTATTCTGCTCGCTCTCTTCATTGGAGGCAGTAGGCATCTGTAACATGTCTAATCTCCAACTGCAGTGACATTGCATGCTGTCAAGCCACAATTAGGCATGACAGCCCCACTGACTGCATTTTCTGCAAAAAAAAAAAAAAAAAAATCACCAGACTGTGTACCTCTATCATCATGTGCATATAAAGCATGGTAGTTTATCCACACTGTACTTTCTGCTGCATTGGAAGCAGGCCTATTGGATTCATTGAAAGCAGCTAACATAACCTCATGCTGTGCACCTTTGTGTTGGCCTTGGTCTTTTTTCTTTGTGGTGTTTGAGCCAAATAACTAAATAATATAATGATCAACTGATCTTCTGCTTACCTTAACACTCTGTGTCTAGTATTTTCCAGGTATTATTGTTGAAGACATAGTAGAATGGTTTTATTTTATTCATCTATGTGCATTTAGTGCCCCACAGGTCCATTACTCTGCTCCAAAACTTCACAGGTTTCCTCTCTGAAACCTCAGCAGTTCTATTCTGAGAAGTTCGCTGACACTGATGCCTTGCTGACTGAACAAAAGGTCAATATTGTGTGTATGCGCATGCACGTTAGTGTGTGTGTGTGTGTTCACCGTATGCAATGATTCTGGACCATTAGAAAGCTGCAATAGCAGGGTGCCTGTTTTTGCTGGTTCCTGTTTTTAAGTTTTTAAGTCTATAAAAGCATCACTTGAATAGATGGTTGTGAATGTGCATGAATGTAACTGTAATTGCACAGGCACAAAGGTACTATAAACAGCTCCACCTTTACACTCATGCTTATAAAAGCTGACTTTATAAACTCTGTGCACCTACTGACCACAGTGCACTGCAGGGTGGACAATTTGTTCCAAATGTAATTTTCCAGCCAATTAGTAGCATCGTTACATTGTTAATTTTGAAATCCCCCCACAGTGTCTGCCTGGTCTGAGAATGGAGATGAATGCTGGCCTTTCTTCCCACTGGGAATCCACCTGTTCATTTCAACCTACACACTATGTGAAAGCAGACATGATTATGTTTCTCTGTCTGGCTGCCTCTTGCTTATAGCTATTTTTCTTTTCAATCCAAATGACATATTTTGTAAAAGCCGGGGGTGGAGAATTACATTTTAATTATTCTTATAGCTTATTATTGCTGCTTATGATTACTCATTAGCAGTAATGCATAAAAGTGAAATGTGAAACACTTTCACCACCCATACCATCTTTAAGTGCTCATTTTAAACTTTATTCAGGTGTCAGACTCCTGAAGGAAATTCCTGGCTCTTCATCTGCTAAATGATTCACTATGATGACCAGATAGTAACGTCATTTCAAAGTGTCATGTTGTGGAAATGAAGGATAAGAGTTATGGTTCTGAGGAAAACTCCAGAATTGGTTGATTGTCTTTTGACACTTTTCACATTATACTAATTTGGTTTGTACCAAAAACACCAATTTGCAAAACTTACTAGTATTATTCAGAGTATTTTGTATATGTACGGGACATCCTGGGCAGGGGTTTGGTATTTTTTTGCAAGTCACTGAGAATCTTTTTTATTAAGTAAAACGAGGCAGAAAGTGGAAAAGAAGAAGAGTTAAACTCCAGGAGCAGATAGGGTGATAATTATTAAGTCGCTAATGTAACAGACCAAAGAGGAAACAGTTTCTCAGCTGGTCGTGCATGCACACTCCCGCACACAAAATAAACATAAACTATACACTTACAGAAATACGGTGCACACATGCCTCCTTTAGGTATAATGTTACTAATTCTAGACACACATACATAAAGATTGGCTGTTCTTTTTTTCCCACATACAGTGTTTACAGCTGCATATATTATTTTTTAAATCACAGTTCATTGTTGCTGGAGCGTGAGCTTTAAATGTCTCGCTGGTTCACTTTTATCAGATACTGTATCAGCTAACTAACCCTTAGGCCACACTGACCCTCTGCAACCTTTCAACAACGTGAGGTTCAATTTCCTTTGGTGTTCTAATTTTGATAATGGTGTGATTTATGACGAGGGTAGCTTTTCATGAACTTGATCAAGACAAGAAAAACATAGAAAAATAAAAACAGGAGAGACAGGAAAAAGTGATGACTAAACAAGGTTATATTAAAATACAATAAGAGATCACCCACAGGCAACAAAACATTCTTATTTCGGATTATTGCTGCAGCAAAGTTATATTAAATGCTAAATGATGAGGGAGAAGAGATGTGACTTTCACATTCTTTTGCAAAGATACATTCTCATAAACAAAAAGAAAACATAAGCGTGGAAACAAGTGGCTGCCTCTCGTTTACAGTATTTTCAGGTTTATCTGCCTTAGTGTGACATGATCTGAATCAGCATGGGTGCTTCTAGGCAAAACAAGCAAAAAGCAAAAACAGCAGTGGGAGGTGTGTGTGTGTGTGTGTGTGTCTGTATGTGCGTGTCTTCGTTAGAGAAGTTGCCAAGTCACGAGCTGGTTACCTTCCAGGCAAGGTCAAAGATTCTGCATTTCTATCACTGTGCTTCTGTCTGTCTTACACAATAATACGCACACGCACATGCACATTACATAATCACTGTGTACATACATCCTACACATAATCACAGGGACTCAGTCTCTTCTTCCTGAGGCTCTTCTTCCAGCACTTTTATAAATGTTAATATTTTACTTTGTGGGATATTTGAGCTTAACAAATACAAATAGACAAAATGACGTAATTGCATGTAAATAAAAGTTAATTTAACAGCAAATTTTAGAATGTATGGAGATTTAAGCCACTTTCACACATGCACTTCAGCCCTGGACTTACAGACATTACCCCATGCAGAAAGCAAATGTCCAATGCAGTCGCTTCAGACATTAAAAGGGCCTTTAACCAGCCAGCTTCTGAGTACTAAGTCCATTCAATGCACCAGTGTGCACAGATGTGTGAATGGCACAGCTAATACTCCTGTGAATGCATAGTGAGTGTGCGGACAATCTGTGTCCTGCCTGCGTGCTCTAGTCAGTCAGTACTTTAACCAAAACCAAACAGGATATATCCAGCGGTGAGAAGACAGCTGCACTGTTTCCTGCTGTCCAAATGTATTTTCCTTAGTTATGAAAAGACCTAAATACATTTCTAAAATCTGACTGATTGATTTTAACCACTTCTTAAGCCAGATTTTTCACTGTACTGCATTAATGAAAGCCTTACAGTATATACATGTCACATTTCAAAACTCTGACAATAGACACATGCAACTTGAAATATAAGTTGCATGTGCCATCTCCAGTGTATTTTGCACATTTGTGTGACAATGAGTTGGCACAGTTTGCAGTGCACGTCAGTCATATCTTTAGTAGCATGTAATGGTGCAAGACAGTAGGTCCTGATCACTGGCAGTGTGTGCGGGTGAGTGTGACCTCTCTGCCAGGTCGGTGTGATTGACATGTGTCCGGTAACATCAGGGAAGGAAGGATTGCTTTGTCAACATGCGCCCGTCACTGTGGCATAACGATGATGTTAGTTACTCCAAGAGTGATGCATGCAGAGTTGTGTGCTGACAAGTTACCTGCTTGTTGTGGTGGGAAAAAGTCCCAAGAATCCAGGACAAAAGTCAGTGAGGAACTCAGAGACAACTTTTGTGGAAGATGTACAAGTTTCATTTAAAGACAAAAATTCATTGGTTTATGTTTACTGGTTACGTTTACTGTTAACTACGTTATGTCATTAAATCTTGCAATGTTGCAATTAAAAATGAAATTTTAATTACAAAAAAAATATAGATGTATAATTAGAAATATAGACAGAATTTGAAATGCAGTTTTACAGCAATTAACCTGGGCTTGGTTCATTACCTAAAGAGGTGTTGGGGGTTCCTATTTAGATTCCTTTTGAGGCAAAACCTAAAAAGCCCTCAAAAGTCCAGTTCTTTAATCAGTTCCATTGGCCATCATTTTGGCAATTTAATTTCAACATTACAGCTGCAAGCAGCAGTGATTGGTCTCTCGCATCTCAGTGCAAGTCAAGATGGGATAAAGTGAGCTGGCTGTCAGGCATGCTGCAGTCAAGATGGTGAAACGTAGTGTTGGGGGTGCTTCACTGACATTTTGAAGGTCCCGCTATACAGTCAAGTTGCCAGTCATGACTTTTTGAGTTTTCCTAGTATCTCAACAACAAGGTCTAAGCTTATTTAGACCAAATTTGAGCTGGATATGGTCAACTTGTGAGGAGTACATCAAGTGTAAAACATGACATTTCCTGCTCCCACTAGGTGGCACTCTATCGCTCAATATTTGCACTCAGGTCGGGAATATTCACCATCCCGCTAAATTTTACATGGCTCTGGTCAACCAACTAGAAGTGGTGCATAAAAGTGCTAAACATGACATTTCCTGATGCCACTAGCTTATGACGTACAGATATGTTCAGTGCCCTTAACATGACAGTTTTGGGCCAGATTGGAAAAATGTTTGTGTGAATTACATCAAATTAAAATTTTATGGTGAATGATTGAAATTTGCCATGGCGCCACAGACACACCCTTCAATTAAAAACTCAAAAGCTTCGCAATTTAGCATTACCAGTGTCTGTGGCTGAGACTGACCCAATATGAAGTTAATCCAATAAAATCCTAGAAGGAGTTTGTTGAATTTTGATGCCTGGAAATGGCAAAAATGGCACCAAAATTTTAAATTCAAAATAGCTTCCTATTGAGTTTGGGTCAAAGGCACTTTGGACTTTTTTTTAAGTCCATCCATCTATTTTCATTTGTTTGTCCTTTTCAGGGTGTACCAAATTTTCTACGTGTAGCTCAAAAAGACTATTCATAATAACACTGATACTAATGATAATAATCAATGGTTCAGACACAATAGGGCCTTCACTCTGTGAGTGTTCAGATCCTAATTGCACTGTCAGTGGGCTGATGCACATTATTTTTTTCCAGTGATAAAGTAGCATTTGACACTTGCTCAAGTAGTTTATATTTAGCTTGATTTTAACATTTGGAAAAGGGTTTAAAATGGGGTCAGGTTAATGCCATCATATAGTGAGTGCAACAAACTTTTATTATCAGCTTTTTGCTGTTATCACTGGATTACCTAAAGACAAAATGGTCCTGTAGGGCTAAATCACAGTTGCATAAGTGCATATTGAAAAGCAGATTGCAATGACATGGCCTGTGTCTGACAGCATCCGTCCAGCTGAAGTGCCCTTGAGCAATTAATTTCAGCTTCAGAGTGGCAGCGGAACATTCCTACCTTTTCACTGAATTTTTAATGTGATTTCAGGATGCGAGTAGACTTCAAAAGAATATCAAGCTTACAGTCTGCTTTAGGTGATCGCAACTTTCTTTGGTGGTTTTAAATCAGATTCCTGATGGCTTTTACAAATAAGTTTTTGGAGTGGGACTGATGAAAGCCAATAGCAATGATTTTATTTCATTTTTGGATAATTTGTCCAAATGCTCTTGGAAAGCTCAGCCAGTATAATCAGTAGAACTTTCCCTGATCGATGCAAGAGCTTACTCTATTAGCCGGAGCAGGTGTGGAGGAATAAACTGCCTGTCGGGACTGACTTTTAGTGACGAGAATAAAACTGGAGTTCACTTTTATTTTTATTGACCATCTTTGTTCATGGTTATGTGCTGAGCAAGCACTCTTAACAGAGAGTGATGTACAGTATGAATAGAAAAGGACTACATGCACTAGATTTATGAGTCAGACCTCATGTATATAAAACATGCACACTTAAAGGCATGCACACTTATTACTTAGTTGCTCATGAGTGTGAAAAAGTGGAAGTAACAGTCAATCAATATTTCATCTTTGACCTCAGTGAAATCTGAACTCATTCTCTGGAGAGGTGTTAATTGTTGAGTAAACTCATTGACTGCTGAACAAAAATACCACCTGCACTCGTCACTGAACCATCTAGGATATTAAGCATGAAGCTTTTCTTATCCATTTGTTTGCTTTGACTCATAGACCTAAATTTATAATTCTGTGGTCTAACAATCTATAATGTGGAAAGTCATAAAAGATTTTGCAGCAAATGTTACATGTGTGCTGAACTAGACTGATTCACATTGCATTCCTGCATGCTATTTTATATTTTATGCCACATTTGTTGTATATAATTACACACAGGTTCTTTGAAATACCAGTGGAATGATTTTTAAACATTTGTTTGTTCATTAAAACAATATTAAAAAGATTAATTTGCTATGCACTGATTAGTCCAGTAAAGTTCCAATTTCTTCTGTACACAGTGATGACTTTGTGCTTTTCTAAAACATGCACTTAACAAATTATTCTAATTTCAAATGTCAAGGGTGTTAGTCTTGGAAATTATGACAACAAAAGCATGCAAGAAGGAAAATGATACATATTATTGCTAATTGACATAAAAACCTAATATTACCGACCTTGCAGTGGCAATTAAATTTCTTTTAAATCCCCTTTTAGTTTCTATGTTTTGTCGACCTAATGTAGCATATACTGAGTAAACATTCTATTCTGTTAATTCCTTGTTGTTATTTTGTCAGCCATCTGTAGCACACTAACTATAGTCTGTGTGTTGTCTCCGGCAGTGCTACACTCAGTTATGTCTCAAGGGAAACAACAGTGGGAGCTGAGTGGGGTCATCTGTGTGTGTGTGTGTGTGTGTGTGTGTGTGTGTGTGTGTGTGTGTGTGTGTGTGTGTGTGTGTGTGTGTGTGTGTGTGTGTGTGTGTAGAGAGAGAGAGGGGAAAGCTCTGCCTGTCTGTGTAACAGGTTTAAGCCAAAGGACAGACAACACTGAACAGAATGCAAAACATTTGGACTGGGTGCAGAATGTCTGTTTGTTCTAATATTTTGCTTTTAGGTTGTGTATATGTTTCTATGAGGATAGTTTTCTTTGTGGTGTTTTGTGCAGGCCTTAATTTTTCTCTGCTGGACTTCGCGTGGCTGATGAAATATGAAATTTGCCTTCTGTTGCTGACTTTTTGTTAGAGCTTTGTTGGCTTTTGATTTGTAAAGTTGAGAAACATGTGGTAAAGGTATTTTTCAACATTCAGGTTTATTCATGAATACGGAGAATGAAACAATCCGAATAGCAACACAAAATGAGAAAAAAGGAAGATTGAAACGCGGACCTTTAATCTTTAACATCCATCTAGCTGAAGATTATGATAGGTCCAGTCATCTGTCAGCTCCGTTCTCATTTAACGGGAGGCAAAATAGAAAATTAGATTAGATTTGTTTAGAGGTCACTGTAATCTGCATGTGATTGTCTTTCTCTTTCTCTTCTTTCTCTTAGTTTCAGTCAGCCAAACATTAAATTCACTCTGTGATTATCAGAATGAATTCTAAGCTGATATGTGGGTCCAGTTTCATATTTGTCCTTTGGTTTGATTTGATTTAATACGAATTAAGTCTCCACTGCCAGTAAACAGATTAAGACAATACTTAGATAATAGGTAATTAACTAACACAATTATTAAATTATTCTCTTCTCAGTGCCTTCTATAGAAAACAGCATTTCCTGTTCTTCCCTTGTGCATTACCTGTGTTTTTGCAACACGGAGGAAAATGATGATCTGTGTACACGAAGAAATGGGAAGACTCAGCAGTTACTGAGAACATATTCTAGAAAAGAAAAGCAGCTAGAAAAGTGAACCTGGTGATTTTTGTGGCTTACTAATAACAGACTTTGATTTCTCAAATGCTGAGCGGGCCGACGGTCATCACTGAATCTGAAGTTTGTGGGTCTAACTGTAAGTAAAGCTATGAAGGCAAAAGATGTGTGATAGAGAGGTGTTGATCAGCCAGCTGAAGCTAAAAGGTTTCATCTGTGAAGAGGCTTTTCCACTTCACGCTGACATACCAGCAGCTGACATACCATAGCTGCCGAGACGAGTTGTCCCTTCTCACAACAAGATTTCAGTTGTGGGCTCAGCCTTGATAGCAGAGGTGGATGATTACTTTAAAAATGGTAAATTACTAAATGTCTCCTCTCATCTTGTTCCATCTCCCTCATGCTCTGAATCCATCCTCCAGATGAGCAGCAGATAAGGCTCTTGGTATTTTGCATGCCAGCTTTGGCAGCTTGTTAATCTCAGTCCAGCATATTGATTCAGTCATGCAGGGCCTAAGAAATCACTTATTATGAATTCTCAATTAAGTTTAACCCCCATCATGCAGATATTTTGAAGTAACAAGAAACTTTTTATCGTGTGTGTGTGTGTGTGTGTGTGTGTGTGTGTGTGTGTGTGTGTGTGTGTGTGTGTGCGTGTGTGTGTGTGTGTGTGTGTGTGTGTGTGTATTTGTATTTATGCCTGCTGCCAAGTGCCTGACATGTCTGCTGTATCAGATTGCCACAGTGCTCAAGTATACGTAATGTGTGTGTCTGTGTGAATGAAAGCACAACATACACACATGCATGCATGCACACTGTTTCCCAGATCTACTTGTGAAGACTAGCTCAATGTCAACTGCGGTCGGTCAACTATGCTTCCACAGCGGAAGAGATACGTTTCACCTCATCTGGCAGCATCAAAGAGCCGAAAACATTCACACAACATTTCTATCAGACTCACGACAAATTCCTGACCTCAAAACTATCTGTTACACAGACTAAGATTAGACTCGTGTTGCTCAAACAAAAGAGATGAATTGATAGATAACAAGAAGAAAGGCAGACCTACATTAGAACCCAAAATATAAAATGGAAACACAGTTCTTACCCTTTATTGTTTACTTTATTTTCAGCAGAAGATGGCTTGTCCTTAAAACAGAATGATTGTTTTGGGTTTTTTTTTTTTTTTTTTGGCTCTGACCAATGCATTAATCTTGGTTTTAAGTTTGTGAAACTAAGCTTGGTGTTTGCGTCATCATTTTGGTGGTTGCAAACCAGCCATAAAGAGTAAGGGGTGAAGAATGCAGTCGTAAAGTCCCAGCCACATATTAAGCCTATTCATTTGCTGCACATTTTGTGATGATTGATCTCTAATGGACATTTGGGGCTGTGTGGTTGCACCCTCTCATATGTCAGTCACCGGTGTCCTTCACTCTCATTAGTAGTCGTTTCAGTCACTCGCTTCAAAGTAGACAAAAGTGTAACTGCTAGTTCCTTCCTGTGTGGGCACCCCTTGCCACTTACACATTGGCTTCACTTTTCAGGCTTTGAAGCTATTTCCCATCAACACAAGTCAACCATGTTTGCTTAAAAAGGGAAAGAACAGAAACAGAAGGAGAGGAGAGGAGGACATAGGAACAGCAAGATCTGACTATAAATCTTCCCGGACTGTCTACTCTGTGACCCGAACTCCAGGTTCGATGCTGACAGTTGTATACGTTCAAACATGTACACACAACCTTATAAGGAGTTATAAGGAGATATTTTTCCATGCCAGAACATATTTAACGATGGTGGTCCAACCTAGATTCATAAAACTGTCTGTCAGCTGGTTGGGAAATGAATGCCCACTTAGAGGTCTTCACAGATATGGGACCAGAATCCTGACCCCCAGAAAGCCAGGTCTAAATTATTTTTTAAAATTTTTCATTGGATTTCTCTTGATAATGTTGTCTTTCCCTTAGACTTATGTAAAATGCCCCGAGTTTTACTGCAATATATAAATAAATTGGAATTTAAATTCAATTCAGTTTAATCAAAAGGAAGAAATGGGGGAAAAAAAGTTGTTGGTCTTTCTCACTGTTATCATTTTTCTTTCCATTCTGTCTTTCTCTGTGTGACTATCATGTCATGCCCCTGGGCATCTCTATGCTAATTAATGGAAGAGAAGTTCAGAGCTGTGCAACTGACTTGGAAGCTTTGTGATGCTTGCTTACATAATTCAACCTGTATTCTCCCACTGTGGGACGGAAAACTGGGTTTTTTTTTTTTAATTACACAGTGAGCTCTAAATTGAGATACATTCACTTTTATGTTAATAATGAAAAGTACAAAGAGAGACGAAGCAACAGAGAAGGGGAAAAAAACAAAAGCTTCACAGTAAAAAGAGTAGGAAGTAAAGATATGACATAAAAACAAGAAAGAAGTAAAATGACATTCAGATCACCTTATCGTCTTAAATTGAAGATTATACACTTGGGTCTGTCAGTATTAAAGTGCTATGTTGAGGCATGCCAAAAAAATCTGTTTCAATTGACCAAGATGGAAACAAAGAAATTAGGGACAGGGAGGCAGCAGAAAGTGAAAGAGTTACTGTCACTGAATCATGCCAATAAAGCTTTCTGAAGTGGACTCAGAAACACAGAGAGGTGGTGAAGAGGGGAGGTGAATGGGCCTCTTCACTTCATGCCAGTAAAATTCATTTGAAAATTGGAGTGGAAATGAAAGAGATTTGGAGCCTGTGTGTAAGTGGCAGAAAAAGAGGCGGGCATTGCCAACTGGAATAGTGTGCCACTGTTCAACTTAATCAGACAACAAGAGGAGGTAGACGAGAAAAAGAGGGGGCGAAGAGTTTCTGCAGATCTCAAGAATAAGGGCAAATGTCAACGGGAGGAAAAAACAAAAAGAGATTTTTTTTTCTCCCTCCGATGTTTGTAAAGGAAAATGGCACAGAGCAAGCAGTTAACAGAAAGACAGTGAAGTGTATTGTGTGGTTTCCAGCCCTCTGAATAGCTCTGCCATTTGCTTTACCCCTGCTGTCTTTTGTGTGGTCAGGCTCGACATCAGCAACCAGTTCATACTCCTGTTTCCTGGTAGCAAGTTAGTGCCACACATGTTCACAGTGGTTTACAGAGTAATTGCTTCAGAAGGGAAATGCTAATCAGTGGCATCACTATTTAAATAATTGTTTTTTGCAATATTTCTGTCACGTCCAAAATCTCTGCAGGATACTTTATGATTTGTAGATAAAGATTTATTCTTAAGATTTAAGATTTAATCACCTTTCTTTCAGCACTTAATTTCTAGTTAGAGTTCAAAGTTCTCTGTCATAACACACAAATTGTGTATGGGGCAATCCTTATTATTAAATTAAATTCAAGTACAACTCAGATATTAAACTGTGATATAAAGTGTGGGGTGGTGGACCTAAAAAAAAAAGTAGGATCACTTGAAGAAAAACACATTTACGCAGTGTTGCACTTGTGTAAAAAAACATATTGGATACAATCTCTGAAGCTTGAAAAAGGGTGACTGGACTTTGTTTTTTTTCTTGAAGACATTTAACCTCTCATCTGAAAGGCTTCTTCAGTTCTCAAAACCAAAACCACAACCACCCCCTGGGGTCTACGCCCAGTGGGGTTTAAATACCTGGGTCTCTACACCTTTTGGTTTGAGAACTGAGGAAGTCCAGTCGCCCTTTTTCAAGCTCCAGAGCCTACTGTGACCTGGATGACTGAGAACCTACACAGACATATTGGATACAGCTAATTCCTCCTAAATACAGCATTACACACACAGATATCTAAGTAGTATAGGCTACAAATAAAATACTATAATTTCAATGAACAGAACTGGAGCACAGATGAATTTACACACTTAGTAAATTAACTATGTTGCTAGCTATATTATCTGTTAGATTACACCACTGAAAAGGCACCAACGCAACTGCCAGAGTGAAGAAGTTGAGGTCACTGATTTTGGTTAGCTGAGGTATAACCTCGCAAGCTAGCAGACAGCTAGAAGCACACTTGCATAATTTAAAAGTTTAATACAACTTAAATGGGTGTTATAAAAATGCAACCCCTGGTAAGTTGTATAGATGGAGGAAATGAGCTCAAGAGACCCAAGACCATTTTTTGAGCCAGGCATGTTTATTTCTGTTCTCAAGTTGGACATTTTCCCGTGGGGATTGACTCACTTTTGGCATATCTGTGTTGGGTTCATTCTTCAGCCCTGGAGGTTGCTGCTTGGGAACGTCTGCTAGACAAGGTTATGTTTACAGTTTCTCTAATATTAAGCTGTGGATGCTACAGTCTCTATACATGCCAATATCATTCATCTTGTCAAAGCTTACTGATTCAAACAGTTTGTTTCTACTATTAAATTACTGTTTCGGGTTGAGTAAGCACAGCGCTGAATGAGGACAGCAAAAAAATTCAAGCAATATAGCAGAGATCAGTTTAAATTTGAGCAGCTCAAATTCACTTCCAGATAAATATGTCTCACAAATCAGTAAGTATATAAATTATACTGCCTGTATTTCAGTTCATAAAATATATTTTATATATTTGACGTAGTCTGTATTGCAGTACTCTGTTATTTGTAACCCACAGTTTTCACTCTGCTCTCTTTTAGTCTACAGTGTATGAATCTGAACTTCCTTCCATACACATATACCAACATATACACCCCCCTGGCTCGCTGACTGATTGTGTATTTGAGGGTAAAGTGAATGACAATAGAATAAACATCAGGAATTCAGTGGTGAACATATTATAGGCACATATGTCATAGACACAGTGATGAAATGGAAGGGAAAATGACTCAAATGAAAACTGAATTGTAAAATGGTGCTGTTTGAATAGATAAGATCAGGAAAGAGCGAATCATGAAAGCTGTAATTGTGAGAGAGTGAGTAAAAGGAGGTGTAATCCTTTACCTGTGCAGCACAGATGGAATTAGCTTTACCTTTTCATCACTAACAACCACAAAACCAGGTTGGACAGCAATGAATATGTTATAATATGTGTAAGGAAAATATAAAGTGTGTTCTATCAGATTATACAAAATATATATTTTACTATGACATACATGTGTTAAAGGGAGAGCTTTTCAAAGAGAAAAAACTCATAAACTTGACATTTATATTGTATATTACATATAAAAGTGAAATAACAGCTGACATTTATATATAGTTTAACTTTTTCCAGGAAGGCCTGATTGTGATTAGGTTTCCTTGTGGCAGCTACGTACATCAATATCCTTATCTTTGTGTTGTGAGGGTCTCTTGATGATGCTTTGTGTCCATTGAGATTTAATCTTTTATTTTTAAAGTGAAGGAAGAAGCCATCTTTGAAAAGTGAAATGTCACCGATAACAATAATGGAGATGGCCACTACCATTATCAGTTTCATGTGAGATCTACAAGGGGAATAATGATTAAATAGAAGTGAATCAGATAGCCATTGAAAGCAGCAGTAAAAATGGATGGAAAAACTCTTTGTTGAAACAGTTTAATCAATCTGAACTATATGAAAATACATAAATTTCCTGAAATGTCTTAAATATTTTACAGATTTTAGTAAACAAATGAACAAACATTTAGAGTTATAAAGTAAAATTATACAGAATCTGTCTGTCGAGTGGACTTAACCATACCCATTTTGAAGCCTTCAACTTGGTACTTTGACTTCTTCAGTCTTGTTTTATTGAAAATGGATTTAAAGGTGGAGTTTAGTGGCTAAACTATCTATCTTGCCAAAGCCCATAGGTTATTAAGTGCTATATTAATTGGGATGCTAGCTTTGATTAGTTAAAAGAAAAAGGCTTAAAACAAAGGTTGCACACTGAAAAACTGAGAAACTCCTTATAATATCTTCTAGCAACTTGTCAGTCACAGTATAGCAATGCCCAAAAGCATACCCTGTTTTATCATTTTTTTTTAATTATTATTCTAAACAGGACCATATTGGGTGAAAATGAGCATTATGATATATTAAATAGTACTTGAAAGTATAGTGATTAATCCATGGAAAACTTTCAAATGTTTTGAACATGTTTGTAAAGAAACACAGACTTAGAGGGGGGAGGCAGAGGGAGCCATAACGAGAAACATGACACCAAAGAAAATGCAGAGAAAAGAATCTGTATTCAGTCTTTTGATGAAAACATTCACTTTATGGTTTTTCCCCCAGTGAAATCATCAACCCAGTGTTTTGACGAATAGGTAAGGAATCAGAGCCCCCACGACAAGGGCTGATGTGTCAGTGTAGGGCAGGTGAAAGTTTTCACATCTGACATTTTAAACTATAAAAATCCTAAACTTTGAATGCATTTCCTGACTGAAACTTCTCTAAAAGTCTGTTATTTCAGGAGACAGGGAGAGAGCGATGAACAGATATTCAAGTTTGTGTTTTCCTGTGCAAGCAAAAAGGGCATCTTAAACAGTCGCCCGCGCACACACAGAAAAAAAATCTGATAAATTTGAGGCTCTGAGCACAAGGCAGCTAACAAGGGGCTAAACAAATGCTCCTTGTACTGTAGGCAGTCTAGAATTGCATCAAGGCATAGTAGGTAGAAGGGAGATGTTTTCACTGCCACAATTGTGGCTTGTGGCTGCAGAGGCTCTTCAGTCCACTTGACTGTGCGTCACTCTCCATCACTGCTGATCCCATCATGCAGCTTAAAGCTCATAAATGCCCTGGAAACGATGGAGCACTGCAGCCTGTTTGGCCGCATCAGCTGATTAGCATTCATATCCTCTCCTGCTCTTTTGCTGCTTCCCTCTAACTCATACACACACACACACACACACACACTCTCTAGCTCTCTCTGTACCCTATCTCATTATGTAGTGGTTTGTTCCTAGATACTGAGCATGATATATGCCCTATATTTACATATCACTTAGTTCTGTGGCTTGCCCATCTGTCACTCCTCCTATACTTTACCTGAACTATATTTATCAGTCTAATTGCATTTATAATTTGCAGTGTGTGTGTGTCTCTAATACTTTACTTTAAGATGCTGAGTTCAGCAGCTTCTTACACATTTCTGACTGGAATGGCTAAATGTACAATAAACTAGTTTCTGGCTTTCTTTAAATCCATCTCTCTCTCTGCCTTTTTCTCTATCTGACCCCAGAAAAACAGCTCACCTATCTAAAAGTAAAGAAGTAGTTGGAGACAAATGACATCCATGCGCACACACAAACAATGTTTTCATCACTTCATTTCATCAACATTTATTTCTTCATCCTTAAATGTAATCATTTACATTATGAAGACTTTTTTTACATCAAAGAGAGGCAAGTTTTAACACTGCAACTGTACAAACAGATACACACACACACACACACACACACACTAGTACACACTTTAGATGCTATATTTTTTTAATCAGACTTACAAGCCACTCAAAGACATTTCCTATGAGAACCCGTGCGTGTGTGTGTGTGTGTGTGTGCGCGCGCTTATCAGGGAGTCCCATGGATTTTCCCAACGCCTTATTTGGCCAACAATACTGCAGATGGGAATGAAGGGGGAGTGAGATAGCCAAGCACAGTGTGGAGAGAAAAAGGGAGAAGATAGGGAAACTCCCTGTGATGACAGAAAATAACTTAAATGATACATGACGAGGAGGGTCTGACTCCCCACCACCACCACCCCACACACACACACACACACACACACACACACGCACACCTGGCTAAGTCTGAAAGATGTAAAAGTTTTCAAAGGAACTATAGCCTTTTTTTTCCTACAATGGGGACATCCTGGTAGACTGATTGCTGCTTGAAATGTTTGACAAATTGGCTATAGCCAAGTATTTTTAAAGCATGCCTCAGTTTAGTATTGATTTTGATATTTCTATTCAGGTTTTATAAATAATTATAATTTGTCATACTCAAGTAAGGACTTTTTTCTTGTCACAGCTTTCATCAAACATTGCCAACAGTGAGTTTCAGGCGATCACATGGAGAAACAGGCTAGACACTTCCCAATGTGTAAGCCCCCCGGAGGTCAAATGCCAAGTACCACTGATATACAAGTTTAATGTATTGAAACCTGTAAATAACAAATTAGCCATCTTGCATCTGCATCCTGCAAAATATAATGTGTACATTACATGACTGGAGTCAAACGCATCAGTGAACATGTTAAATGAGATTCTCTTTTTCTTAGACAAGAATAAACCAAACAGGCAAACAAACACTCAGATCAACTGGAAACCCCTATAGTCCACATGGAACAAACTGCAGCCTTATTGCAGGTGTGTTTGTGTAACCTTTTGTATTTCCATTAGCCTCTATGCAGTCAGGATTACACGTATTAGTGAGCAAAGTGGGTCTTATTAGAGAAGGCATGGCTGAGCGCTGCCAGCTTATTGTTGCCCACAGAGGCCAGCACCATTATCAGGTTTGTCTTATAAAAACAGTCCATGTAAATGGTACACAACAACACACAGACGCCCACTTAGTGATCTCTTGTGTAAAGCGACATCACTATTATGTGTATTTAAACATAGCTGCTTATAAAATCACACTTTGCTGTCAGCGTCAGCTTCAAATTTATGTAAGTGCAGACATGTAATGTATAAGTGAAATTAACACAAATTGAAATAAATGTACGCACATGCTGACACGCACAGACACACACACGTGCTTCTTTTGTTTAGTCTGTGACCAAAGTCCACCCACCAGCAGTCTGTTCCACACAAACAAACCAGTTCACAGTCTCAAAGGCTAGTTCTTTACACACACGCACACACATGCGCGCGCGCACACATCCATACGCTTGGCTCCCACTTATCCAAACTCACTTTTAAACAGTTTGGACAAAAGATATGCAGGCAAACCTGCACACAAACAAACACATGCTCACATGTTGGCTGTAAACAGTCAACTGTGCCATTTAAAAAAACCAACAAAAAAAACCCACTTGAAATATTTACGATTTTAATCATTACTTTTGACACAAACAGAGATAAACATGCGGGTTTTTTCCATCACTGTGATGTTATTTGGACTTGGTTGTCCTCTGCCCTCCCTTTTCCAGCTGTCCATTTACACACACACAGACACACCAGCCGAGCAGCAGAACTTTCCCCCTTAAACTTAAAATAAAGTGGTGGTTCCTCAAATTTTCCAATCCAAATACGTCGCTAAGGCAGGTTTGTGAGGAGAAGGGAGTAACCCGCAGTGTGGCCTGTTGTACTCTACAACTTCCTGTGTGTATGTATGCAGTATGCTTGCGAGTGAGGCAAGAGAAAATGCTTTGCTAGTGTTACATTTGTGCTGTATAATATAAACGGCTTTTAAGCTAACCGCACATTGGCAATCAGATGCGTAGTACCAGTCCAAACTTTTGACAGGTACTGTATTATGTGCATAAAATCAAAGACAATGCAAAAAGGTCTGCAGACCTTAAGACAGGTTTATGGAGGTCCAACAAGATTTAGCTGCTGCACCGTCAAAGCTTAAAGCAATTGCCGCTTGTTTTTGTGGCATATTTGTTGAGTACAAACCCGATAGATGTTGCCACATATCTTTCCTTGTCCTGTTTCAGATGTGGCAACTACTTCTCTTCTCTTCCATTATCACGGTAAATATAAACTGTCCAAACTCAATGAGCATCAGAACCCAGCCCAGAACCTACAAAATAATTAATTTTGTGAGGGACTGAGTCTGGAAAATAATGATAACAGAAAAGCTAAACATGGGCAAACTGGATCACCAAAAAGGAGAAGTGAGGGGCACCAGCAGATACAGAGAAATTCTATTTTGGTCCATTGAGGTCACCCAGTGCCAGAGGTATGCGTTTGTAGTTTAGGTGACTCCGTTTAGCTGTTTTTGAGTAATTGTTTGGCTGTTTCCTCCATGATCTTTTATTTGTGCTATTTCGTGGTAAGTTTAGATGCTATACCAGCATGGACAGAAGTGCTGTGTATGAAAGACAATGGAGTGAAACAGCGGAAGGAATAAAGGAGGAGTTGTAGTGTGTTAGAGAAGCAACGGAGTGGAGATCTGTCACAGCTGCTCTGATGTTCCCGTATTTTTTCAAGCGCTTTAGCAAAGTCAGATGGAGGACATCTCTGTGGAAACACACAGATGTACACACATTGTGGTCCCTGGAGTAATGTGTGTGTGTTTGTGTGTGTATTTTTTAATTCCTGCAGCTGAAATTTAGTGTGCTCATGTGTGGGCGTGAAAGTGCGTTAGTGTGATACATTTGTGAATGCTGCCGTGCAAGTGTGATACCACCTCTGTCTGTGTGCGTGTGTGCTATGCTATGTTTTTTTTCTATAGCCGTGAGGACTAATATAACTTTGAACACTCCTTTGAAAAGTGAGATTTTGTTTTTGAGACTTGGTTAATGTTAGCGTTTGGTTAGGTGAAGGTTTAGAGACTGTGGAGTGCACAATGTCAGTCATGGTCCTTGAAGTTTATAAGTTCACACATGTTTATATGAAAACCATAAACTGTGCATGTGATGTGTGACGATGATTTGTTTTACAGCACTTTTTCTTTTCCTCTAGTAACTCACAGGCACACACACAGGTACATTTGTTCACACCAGCCATATTTTATGTAGAGCTATATTAAAGTGATACAAATACAAGTGCACACCAGTTACTATAGACAGTGTAGGCTATCAAAGTCTCTTTGTGCACACAGACATACAGATACAAATCAGTGTAGTGTGGGAGCCCGACCTCATTTTCAGGGTGTCAAATACTACAGTTTTGTAAAAACTGTAGTATTTGTTTTTACAAAAATTACAAATACTGTCTCAAAGAGACACACAAGGTTTTTCGTTGGTGTCAATGCATTAACGCACAAGTCATTCGCAACTTGTCATATACATTGAATGCACCCTTTAGTTACATTTATCCTAATGCAGAGTTAATGTTGAGAATGGGTAAACCGTGTTCCTGAACCTGGCCAAGAAAGTTTTGGTGCCTAAACTTAACCAAACAGCAAGAGAAAACAGAGTGCAAACCTTTAAGCTCCTAAAAGGTCACATAAATTTGGTAGCCTGCGTAACAGTCTTGTGATTTAAGTCATTGTCACCTATTCTGCTTTCTGTGCCCTTACAAGGGCTTCTCTGCTCTTTCAAACTCCCAGTGTAAACTACTGCCACGGTCAGTGTATTAAGGCAGAAGCACATCAACAGCCCCAGTGACAAAACTCCAATTTTTGACAGCCTGGGAATGACAAAAGTTTGAGTGTATGTAAAGTATGTGGCCTTTTTCTCATATTCACTCACTTGTCATGAGAAACACACACACACACACACACACACACACACACACACACACACACTATTGGTCTGGAAACAATCTTCTCCACCCCTGTTGGTTACCCAAACATGTTGTCACCACGGCAACTGGTCAATGTGCTGTATAGCCAGCATGATTGTCATGCTCACAGATATGCATGTGTGTGTTTTTGCGTGTGAGACAAGAAGGAGCCCAAGGTGCTGATGATAAATCCAGTACATTATGAAGCAATTATCTATACACTGATGTACTGTCTGGAAATGCTTGTTAGTCATATAAAGGGGTGTGTGTGTGTGTGTGTGTGTTTCCAGTAAGCTGGTCATCTATGATGTTTCAACAGAGAAGTCATTCTCAAAATTTTGGTGGAAAAAGCCCACATCAAAAATTATTCATTCCTGTTTTACATATATATTCCTTCATTTAAGCTGCATCTAATTTAAATCATGCAAGCTGTCACTGATAGAATGTTTTACAAAGCCACTGACAGATGCGGGTAATAATACAAAACATTTGGTCTGTGGCTGATGCCTCTGTTTTTTGAGGGAAAATGCAGCCCAAATCCCTATTCACATGAGACTACTGTTGTTCTGGGTCCCTCTGTGATTTCTGTTAATTTCAGAGTTCTGTGCTCTCAATCCTGTGCAAATCTGCCAATGCTGTAGTGCATAAAGTAAAAAAACAAACAAACGATGCCTAAAGTGTGGGTTAACCAAAAGTGTTAATTCCATTCATTCAGCAATTTGGTGGGTTTTTTTGTTTGTTTGTTTGTTTGTTTAAACAAGCATAAAAAGTAGCTGCAATGAAATGTCAATCAAAGCATGTGGGTGCAAAGCAAACAGCTGTTCTGGGTTCAGCAAGTTAACCCCAGTAAAATGTTGACATGGCGTGGACAGTTTAATTACAAATTTGTGGGAAATCCTATGCCTGCCAAGTATGTACGTTATGTCTTGAAGTAGAAACAGAATTTATTTCACAAGGGGAATGTACACATAACCTGAGCATCTCAACTCAATCATTTGGAAGTGGCAAGTGCCTTGCTCAAGGATTCCCCCTTGAGGCAGCTGTTCCAGCTGCTGTGTTAGTGTTAACTGGGAGCCTGTTGATCAGCGCTTCTCCATGCCAGAGGGTGGAAAGTGCTCTCCATCTGCAGTTATGGGACAGTGAGAAATGGACTAATCCCTCTAGTGTAATGAGTTAACCTCTGACATTTGCATGTGTGTGTGTTGGTGTTCTCAATACTTTAATGAATTGACTTGCACTCTTTTTGTACCATGTAGTCCATTTATTAACCCTTGGCATTCCTGTGTATAATTAAATTATTAGCAGCAGAGCTGCTGTGTGCCTTCAGTCATAAAAGAGGCATGCTATGGATGCTAATTCTGTCAGTCATGAAAAGTATAAATTAAAATGTTGTCAAGTTAAAGGTGCCTGGATTAGTGTGGAACATTTTTAATTACCAGCTCATTGTCATTTTATGCTACTCTGTATTTCTAATCAAATAATTTTAAGAGGGAAATATGAAGTAATTCATTGATTTGGACTAGTGAGGTGGCTAGCATGATCGCCTTACAGAAAGAACATCCTGGGTTCAAATCCACTTGCTGGCTGAGGCCTTTCTGTGTGGAATTTGCATGTTTTCCCTGTGCCTGTGTCCAAAGGCATTCATGTTAGGTTAACTGGAGATTCTAAATTGATTGTAGGTGTGAATGTGAGTGTAAATGTTTGTCAGTCTCTATGTGCCAGTCTGCGATAGATGGCGGCTAGTGTGTACCCTGCCTGTTGTCCAGTAACAGCTGGGATCGGCTACAGCTCCTCTGTGACCCTGAATTGGATAAGTGGAGGAAAATGGATGGATAATTGATTTGGAAGATGATATAATCACATAATGTTCATTATGCAAAATGAGTACTTACCCTTACACCTTAATGAGCTGATAAGTCTTTATTACAAAGTAACAAATTTCTCTGTTAAACTACGGTAAATTACTGTATTAATATTATTAATATAACTACATGTACAGGAACTCCCCTGAGTTACCTGAATTAAGTTTCTTTTCTTTCCCAAACTACCATGACAGGATTCATCTGTACAGGAGTCTTCATGTTGGCCCATTGCTAGCTAAACCTCAACACTGTTCTTGGACCACAGAAACACTAGAAAACATATGGTTTACAGATCTACAGCAATCAATCAGTCTAAAGACAGCATAACTGAAATAACTACCACAGCACTGCCAAATTAATGATTTGATGTTAATATTTACACAGTATTGATGTTTTATCTTTCCCCTCAAGGGCATTATTTACAGTAGTCTGTTTTCACAATATCAGGACATTAGAAAATGCTGTAACACACTAATTCTGCTGCATGGTGTTACTCCTTAAGCATTTATCTGCATATTTCTTGCCCCAGTGCTAGAGACTGATGTGTTTATATTTGAAGGTGGTTGTATACACTGTCATGTACCTTGTACGTCTCAAATGGCTGCTCAATCGAGGGGGAGGGGGGTTCAAATGCTGCTAACACTTGCTGACGATTTAACATAGGTCTGTGATTAGAGATAACGCTTATATAAGCTGGTGTGTGCGCATGTTCCCATTTCTCACGCTATAGGGCAGATTTTGAGCTGTCTTTGTTATTGCCTGTAGTGGATTTGGATTAGAATATGGGTTTTGTTCCAGACTGGAAACACAAGATAAACACACTCATAAGCATATGTCCACAGGCACTCAGTCACACACCACACAAATGCTACATTCACCGCACCCCACTCTATAGCACTGTGGCCTGGAATATTAGCTGCCATGCCAAATATGATCAAGACTAACTCCCACAATGAATGCGCACACTCTATACTTTATGGGTGAAAACCCTATCTTCAGATAAAGAAATATTTGCCTTATCTTTGTTCATCGACAAAACACTGTTACAGTTTGCAGGATGATTTATTGTTGTGTTGCTTGAAATTTAGCTGGAGGCCAACAGCAGGACAAAGATATCTATGTGTCAAATATGTATGTATCATAGTATGTAGACTGACTCTTGGCACTGATTTTTGTGCTACATCTCAGCCAGTTGCAGAACTTTGTGACTTTGAGAGAAAGATGCTTATTTTACTTGTGCTATTTTAGTTGTGGCATGTCAGCATATTTGTTATTCACACTGTACTAATTTCTGGCCAGTTTCTCTTGTCTTAAATTGCAAGGCACAGCTAATCTTAACCTCGTCTCACTGAAAGCATTAATTGAAGCTGATGATTAATGCTGCTGAGGTCTTTCTGTCTTCTTTAAAAACTATACTATGTGCTACTTCACATTCAGGAAATCCTAGCATGTAACTTCAGGTACAGCATATTTTGATGAAAATTGAATTCTTCAGTTGACTGAATTCACAGTGATTATCCAGTACTGAAGTACTGAAAGTGCATTGTGAAAATGCTGTTGCATCTCAAAAGTTGACTGACAGCTTGTGACAAATTCATCATCATGTCTCATGACTGCTCACTCACCAAACTGACTAGTAGAGTTGATAAACTCGCCAGCCACTGCCACAATTCATTTAGCCTTTAGCATTGGAGATTGTTTTCCTTTTTACTGAAGGGGCCTGATATCATGCTGGATCGGAAGACTGAATTGAGCTTTGATTAAGACCGCAGACTGTCAGAGTGAAGAGTCTATCAGATTGATCATGTCAGACTGATGTGACCTCCTCCAGTAACGTAACATAAGATTATTCTGACATCAAGAGGAAATATACAAACTTTCATTAGTCTTAAAAGGCAAAAAACAGCCTCTAAAACCATCCATGTGAAAACATTATGTAACGTTATAACAGGACGTGTGTTTGTGGGAAAACCAAATGCTGCTCGCTTCTGTTTCCTCTTGGTTTTCCAGTTTCCAGCCTGTCCTTTCCTCACTTTTCTGCCTTTTCTTCTTCTCTCCTCCTTTTTTTTCCCTCCTCCCTCCCCCTTGCTCCTCCTCCTCCTTCTCTTTAGCAAAACCATCAAGGTGAAAATAATTGACGACGAGGAGTATGAGAAGAACAAAACCTTCTACAAAGAGATTGGGGAGCCTCGCCTGGTGGAGAGCAATGACACCAAAGGTCAGGAAGAGGGTGAGCCTCATGACCCTGCGAACATTGAAACCTTGACCCTAGAGTGTCCGCCGCACTGCAGAGGCTGCATGTTCTTAGATTTATTGTTCGCCTTCTGCTGTGTCCTAAATATGACAGTGAACATGCAGCAGGCTGTGGGTCATCTTATCTCACCACATCCACTGCACCATGGTCTGTGTGCGTCTGTGTGTGTGCTTTTTGTGTATATACCTTGCCATGATGTTTGTTTATCATGCATGCATTTACCACCTCCCTCTATGTGTGTGTACGTGTGTTGTCCCATACAGGAAGACCATTACCATTAGGATCTTAAACCGGGAGGAGTACAATAAGCAAACCTCCTTCTACCTTCTGCTTGAACCCCCTGAATGGAGACGAAACAGGAAGGAACAGACAGGTGTGACGACCAATCAGCACTAAGAATGCACTTTATAAGGTTTCAGTGAATCCTGACTCAACAGACCATTGCCAGAACTAAAGCCATCACTCATTCATATAACACAGTTCTCTTTTGCCACTGTAGTTACTGTGTTATGTTATTTTGATTAAGCCTCTCAGTGGTTACGTTTATGGCTGCACAGAGAAGAACAATAGCAATTCCATGCTATATACTGAATCTGAGCAAGTTTTGAAAATGTTGGAGTTACTCCCAGCTGGAAAAATAAAAACTAGTTGTGGGTGGTGGTGAAATAGCTCTAGAAACACAGAGTAAAAGATCTGATTTTTGGACAGAACATTTGGCTGTCTCTATTGAGTTTAATTGGCAGTGGTCTTGAAATGTTGGAATTTATATTATGATTTTTAAGATCATGGCAGTATCTTCAGTTTCCTTGTTTTTTTTGTTTTGTTTTGTTTTTTAACCACCAGCCCAAAGGCTATTTTAATATTTAATATTGTAAATTTACTCTTAAATATGACAAAGAAAAGCTGCAGATAGATTTTTTTCAGAGAAAAAATACCTGAAACAGTTGACTGATAATTAAAGTAGCATTACATTTTCAAATAATTTATAATTAAAGTGACTAATTGTTGCAGGGTACTGTCTTATATTATATACGCAAAGACCATACATTATTTAAGAAAAAAAGTATACTACCAATCAAAAGTTTGGACACACCTTCTCATTCATTTTTTTTTTTCCTGCATTGTAAATTAATGCTGAAGTCATCCAGACTATAAAGGAACACATAAGGAATCATGTAGTAAATTTAAAAGTGTTAAACAAACCAAAATATATTTTAGATTATTCAAAGCCAGCACCTTTGTTTTCATTACAGCTTTTGGCATTCTCTCAATCAGCTTCATGAGCTAATCACCTGAAATGGTTTCCCAAAAGTCTTGAAGGAGTTCCCAGAGGTGCTGAGCACTTGTTGGCTGCTTTGCCTTCACTCTGTGGTCCAACTCATCCCAAACCATCTCAGATGGGTTTAGATCAGGTGATTGTGGAGGCCAGGCCATCTGACGCAACCCTCCAACAAAGCTGACTGAGAAAATGCACAGATGTGCAAAGCTGTCATCTAAACAAAAGGTGCCTACTTTGAAGAATCTAAAATATAAAAAGCATATTCTGGTTTGTTTAAAACGTTTTTGTTTACTAAATAATTCCATAAGTATTTCTTCATAGTTTGGATGACTTTAGTATTACTCTACAATGCAGAAAATTTTTAATTTTAATGACAAACCACTGAATTAGAAGGTGTGACCAAACTTCTGACTGGTACTGTATATACTGCACATAATTAATATATATGCAGTGTAATTAACTATGTACAAAAAACTCAGCAGAAAAATGTAAAATAAAAATAAAATATCCAGGAAAAGAAACATTTTACCATCAGGTGATCAGTGCATGAGAGAAGTGCTTTAATTGTCATTGTAGGCACTGCAACATATGTTTGCTCAACTCTCTAACTGGTTGAGCCGCTGCGTCTGTGCACACTGCCATCATAGCTGATTGTACAAATCTCCAAACATAGAAGCAAAGAAAAGAGACTACAAAGTCAGTGCGCTAGTTTTGTTTTAGTAGGCTACTTTTATCATATTTATTTTATGCAAACCCTGATATGATATCTGAGACAAGAGCACTTTGCAGTTAGAGGGAAAAATAAGCACTTTACAGCTGGCAACACTACAGAACATAAAGTCAAGGCATCAGTTGCACTTAAATTGTATTTCTGAAGTGACACAGAGCAGCACCCTTGTGTTTGCTCTTGATTTAGCAGGTCTGTTGATTTGGGATGCAGCCTGACCACACACGGATCAATTCTGCTGCTCCCTTCTGTACTTCTCAGTTTGTCCTTCTTTATTTTTTTATTCTTTTTACTCTTCCTCCTCTACTTCACTTCAAACACGCGTACACTAGGGCGAACTGAGTGGGAATCACACCTGTCCTCTCCTTTCTTCTCCTTTCCTTTTCCTCTTATCTACTTTGTTTCCCTCGTCATCCAGCCAAGAGAGATCTGTTTTCTGTTTGAAAATGTCACTGCTCCATTCAAAATGTTCTTATACAGCTGGATTATGGATCACTGGGTTAAAAAAGACATATAGAGGCAATACCTAAGAGGCAGAAATGCTGCTCATTGGTTGCTAACCACAGATGTTACATACACTACAAAATCTGCTTACATTCTTCTCTGATTACAACTGTCTACTGGGTCTGCTAGTGGGTGGAGGAGAGTAGCTATTGGCTATATATCTGGAGGAATCATAATGACTGATAATAGCCATTCACTGTGCTGATAACATATTAATGGTTGGAAAAATCCACAATGATGTGGGGCTATTCTTCTTAGCTCATGACATATTGACATTTTACAGATGCAGGGTTTTCACTGGAGAACAACCATTTATGACGAACTTTGCATCTTTTCCTCAGCACTATAATTACAATATTCCACAGAAAAAGCTGCTTTCCTAACGTTAAGTCATTAATAATGAAGAGTTCTGTTGAGATAAAGGTCAATCTAAATAAAAAATAAAGCCCATACACTGTAATATTGTAAAATGGTGATAAGCACAAAATGTCCCTGTCATCCGTCATATATGAGTCACATCAAATACATTCACAAAGAAAACTTTTGCTATTCAAGGAGAAAGAATGCTTCAGTAAGTCACACATCATTGTTAAGCAATCGTACAAATTGGTGCAATTAAGGCAGTGACCAAGATGTTTTGTTAAGTTATCTAGATTTGCCAATTCAAATCTTACTAGCTCCCATAAATATTTTCTATAATAATAATATGTGTTTCCTGTTAATAATGCAGAAATGCTGATGCTAAAAATGATTTCTGTTCAAGTGCTTCCACCATAGTGGATCTGTGTGTTAGTGTTTGTCTGCATCTATGCGATTGTCCTTAATCACTTGTTAAATCTGTGCATCTGTTTTCCCACTGTGTCTATCCATTATCTCATATGAGGTACTCAATCTCCCTTCTTTTCTATTACAAGTGAATTTAATATAGAGTTATAGAAATTTTCCATTTCTTATACATTATTTTTTGACACACACATTGGAGGGATTGATAAAGCACATATTATTAAGAAGTTTGAGGTAAATCCTGAGTTTACAGCTTGTCTAAAGGAGTTACTTCAGCACTTTTGGGTACACTTATTGAAAGTAGTTATTTCTCAGTGTCTGTGTTATACACTCACACAGAGCAGCCATATCAGTGTGTTAATGGCAGCATGTGTTTACCAGGCATCAGCAGTGTTTATGCTGATGAGTGGATCAAAGACACAGGCTGCATATCACATTATCACAGTCAGGAGATCAACCACACCTCCGGGATACACAGGAACACACATACACACACAATTTAGGGGCTGCAATGGATTTGTGTGTTTAATGAGTGTGTTTTATGATCTGATGTGCTGGTTCTCTGTGCTAAATGAGCCCTGCACAGCTCTTTATGGCCTCAACCCCTTTTTTGTGTGTGTTTATCTATGCTACTATGTATTTGTGCATGTTCTTTATGCATATCTGTGTACACTTATCATTGTGTGCTTGCTTGTTTTTACATGTGTATTTGTCACCTGTGTATGTATGTCTGAGCCTCACCATCACACAAGATTTTCTATTTGAAGTTAAAAAAAAAAAAAAGGCTGCCTCCAGACTGGCAAACAGGGGTGGTGGGTCATCTTTTTAAGCAGGGGGACCAGAAGGCGTGCTCCAATAACACACTACTCAGTCTCCCTAGAAAGGTCTATGTCTGGGTACTGAAGAGGTGAGTCCACACATTAGTCATAATCTGGGATTCAGGAGCAACAATGCAGTTTTTGTCGTAGAACACTGGGCCAACTCTTAATTCTCTCATGTGGTTTATGGAGAAGGATTTTTAAAAGTGTCCTGCTGGGGATACTTTGGGAGTACAGGGATCTGGTTCACTGTTATGGGCCATTTAGTCACTCTGCCACAGCTACCCTTTGTCACCGATTTGGTTCATAATAATTTTTATGGACAGAATTTCTAGTTGTAGAAAGTGGCAGAAAGATCTCATCTCTGCTTTTTGCAGATGATGTAATTCTATTGGCTTCATCAGGTGGTGACCTCCAACTTGCACTGGAGTGGTTTGCAGCCAAGTGTGACGCGGTGGAAATAAGAACTATTATCGCCAAGTCTGAGACCATAGTTCTCAGCCAGAAAAGGGTGAAGACCCCACTTCTAGTTAGGGCGGAATTGCTGGCCCAAATGGAGGAGTTTAAGTTTCTTAGTGTCATATTTGTGACAAAGCAGTGTAACAAATGACTTTTACATGTGAAAATTTTGTTACAGCTGGGGAGCCTCAGGACATTCCTTACTCAAATTTTAAGAAGTATTTTCACAGTAATGGTGAGAAGAGAGTGGTGGGAGACTGATGGATGGGTTGGAGTTGCATCTGTAGTGATGTGGATGCTTTGCTGTTTTGTTGTGGTGAAGAGAAAGCTGAGCATGAAAGTGAAGCTGGCCATTTACTGGCTGATCTATGTTCCTACCTTCACCTGTGGCCCGTTGTTTTGGGTAGTGACTGAAAGAATGAGATTGCATATACAAGCAGTGGAAATGAGCTGCCTCCAAAGGGTGGTTGGGCATCTCTGCTTAGACTACCACCCTGGACCGGGATACACATCAGAAGAAATGGATCAACAGATAGATTTACATAGATAACTGATTTACAGCAGAAATATTCAGTTTAAGATTTATAGGCCATACCTTTGAATTCCATCTTGTTCCAGTTTACTGGATTGCAAATAATAATAATCAAATAAACATTTCTAGATGCTTTGTCTTACAAAAACAATGTGTGATGAGATTGGACAATAAAAATATAAGGTCTTCAAATTTAGAATTCTTATATTACTGTGTTACATACAAGAGGTGATCAACAACTTTTCTATCTGTAAAAAAAAAAATTACACCTGATTTGCTCACTGTAGCTTTGTGCAGCCATATTCCAATTCTAGTCTTCTTCATTTTCCTGCTACATTTAGATTGACAGTCTGACCCTGAGGGACAAATTAAGAGCATGGTGCACAACCCCGTGAATGTCAAAAGAAACAAGCATTCAAATGCTCGCTCCTCTGAAACCCTTTCTTCAGGCATGGAATCTGCAGGCTTTTTCACTGAAATCTGGTGAGACACAGCGCTCATCTACATTGATGATATTCAGCTTGTATCAGTTCAACACAGATGCTGATGTTTGCTCTTAGTTTGAAGTCTAGGGTGAAACTGAAATTGTGTTCCTGCAACTGTTCAAAACAGAATTATACTATATAGACAAAGATACTGGGCCACCTGCACATTACACCATGGAAACCCATGGCATGGAGCTCTTGGCACACAACTTTTGTGCTGATGTTAAAGCCAGATTTGGAACTCTGCAGTTACTGATTCAGCAGAGTGTTGGCAACTTTTATGCACTCTGCACCTTAGCAGTCAGCAACTTTACGTGATCTGCCACGTCACCGCTGAGTTGCTGTGATTCCTAAATGCTTCCACTTTCCAAGAATACCACTTTCATCTGATCATGGAAGGAGGGAGGAAATTTCACAAACTAACTTGTTCAGTTCAATTTTATTTATATAGCACCAAATCACAACAAACAGTTGCCTCAAGGTGCATCAAAATGACCCCCTATGAGAAACCACTTGGAGACAGTGGGAAGGAAAAACCCCCCTTTAACAGGAAGAAACCTCTGGCAGAACCAGGCTCAGGGGAGGGGCAGTCATCTGCCATGACCATTTGGGGCTGAGGGGAGAGACAGAACAAAAGATATGCTGTGTAAGAGAGCCAGAGATTAATAGTAACTATTGATTAAATGCAGAGTGGTGTATAAAAAAAGGTGAATGAAAAGAAATGCTCATGCATCACAAATCATAGGAACCCCTGAGCAGCCTAGGTCATAACTAAGGGATGGTTCAGGGTCACCTGATCCAGCCCTAAATATAAGCCAAATCCTAAAAATAGAGAAGGTGTCTGTCTCCTGAATCCAAATTGAGAGCTGGTTACACAGAAGAGGAGCCTGAAAGCTGAAGGCTCTGCCTCCCATTCTACTCTTAATTATCCTAGGAACCACAAGCAAGCCAAGATAAGATGGTAAGATGATAAGATGTGGCATGATTTTTCAAGACCTTGTATGTGAGAAGAAGAATTTTAAATTCTATTCTAGATTTAACAGGGAGCCAATGAAGAGAAGCCAATATGGGAGAAATCTGCTGTCTTTCTAGTCCCTGTCAGTACTCTAGCTGCAGCATTTTGGATCAGCTGAAGGCTTTTCAGGGAGCTTTGAGGACAGCCTGATAATAATGAATTACAACAGTCCAGCCTAGAAGTAATAAATGCATAAATTAGCTTTTCAGCATCACTCTGAGACAGGATGTTTCTAATTTTAGAAATATTGTGCAAATGTAAAAAAGCAGTCCTACATATTTGCTTAATATGTGCATTGAAGGACATATCCTGGTCAAAAATGACTCCAAGATTTCTCACAGTGTTACTGGAGGCCAAGGTAATGCCATCCAGACTAAGTATCTGGTTAGACACCATGTTTTTAAGATTTGTAGGGCCAAGTACAATAACTTCAGTTTTATTTGAATTTAGAAGCAGGAAATTAGAGGTCATCCAGGCCTTTATGTCTTTAAGACATTCCTGCAGTTTAACTAATTGATATCTGGTTTCACAGATAGATAAAGCTGGGTATCATCTGCATAACAATGAAAATGTATGCAATGCTTTCTAATAATACTGCCTAAGGGAAGCATGTATAATGTAAATAAAATTAGTTTTAGCACAGAACTCTGTAGATAAATATGATTCAAACCACTACAACACCATACCGTTAATACCTATGGCATGCTCTAATCTTTATAATAAAATATAATGATCAACAGTATTGAATGCTGCACTGAGGTCTGGCAGGACAAGCACAGAGATGAGTCCACTGTCAGAGGCTAATCCTGTTTCTGTACTGTGATGAATTCTAAAACCTGACTGAAACTCTTCAAATCGACCGTTCCTCTGCAGACGATCAGTTAGCTGTTTTACAACATCTCTTTCAAGGATTTTTGAGAGAAAAGGAAGGTTGGAGATTGGCCTATAATTAGTTAAGACAGCTGGGTCAAGTGATGGCTTTTTAAGTAATGGTTTAATTACTAACACCTTAAAACCCTGTGGTACATAACCAACTAATAAAGATAGATTGATCATATTTAAGACTGAAACATTAATTAATGGAAGGACTTCTTTGAGCAGTCTAGTAGAAATGGGGTCTAATAGACATGTTTATGGTTTGGAGGAAGTAACTATTGAAACATCAGTCGAAGAGAGAGTCTAAAATCAGAACAAACAGAGTGTGATAAAAGTGGTGGTGGGCTCATTTACATTTTAAGAGAAGCCAACTGAATCTAATAATAGATTGAATGCAGTGTTGAGGCTGTCATTTTCGGCATCTACATGGATGTTAAAATCACCCACTATAATTATTTTATCTGAACTGAGCACTAAATCAGATTTTTAAAAAAAGTCTGAGAAATCAGACAGAAACTCTGAGTAAGGATCACGTCGACAATAGATAATAACAAATAAAACAGTTTTTTTAATTTTCCAATTAGGGTTGACAAGGCTAAAAAGTCAGGCATCCAAATGAATTAAAACTCTGTCTGGGTCTTTGGTTAATTAATAAGTTGGAGTGGAAGATTGCTGCTACTCCTCCTCCTCAACCCGCACTTCAAGGATTCTGACCGTAGACATATATATACGTAGACGCCACATTGGGTGGGTCAACCAGTTGCTGTGATATGTTAGCACGTCCACCATATTGGATGTGGCAGATCTTGTAAACTAGTACAAGTAAATGGTCTGAACTTCATAAAGCGCCTTTCTACAAAGTTCTTTAGGCTAATGTGTCTCATTCACACATTCACTAATATATATTGGGAAAGTGATAGGCACCAAAAATAACATAACTTTCACTGATAATTATAAATGTTAAATATTCCACCTATGTTAAGGTGCAGGCATCAATCCAGCGTATGTATTTCTAATGTTTTTAGAGTGTTTACAGCTACCAATGTTTGTAACACTTACTGTGATGATAAATGTCTATAATAACCAGATCCTGACATGTAGATATAATATCTGCAGGTTTTCTGAATTAAAAAAAAAAAAAGGATTTTTATATTCAGCGATTTTTGTCAATTTAAGTATTATTAATGACAATATTTATGACAAAAAATTAACATAAAACAAAAAAGTTTACAAATTAATATAAGACACTGCAATAGACACTGATCTACTTCATTTTCTTTTAGCAATGAAACTATAAAACAAAAAAAGATCTATTTCCAACCTTTCTAAAGTGCTTTATAAATTAAATGTATTATTATTATTACACAAAAAGAAGGGGGACAAGAAGGACAAATGTAAAAATAGACCTATGAACAAACAGTGGGCAAACAGAAGGTCTGGAAGATCAGTCAGTTAAGTTACGTTAATCGGTGATTCTAAATTAACCATAGGTGTGAGTGTGAATGGTTAGCCCTGCGACAGGCTAGTGACCTGTACAGGGTGTACCCTGCCACTCTCCCTATGACAGCTGGGATAGGCTCTGGACCCCGATGACCCTGAACAAGATAAGTGGAAGAGAATGGCTGGATGTCTGCAGGCTGTACCGCAGGACTACATAGTATTACTGCAACATCTGCAAATTCTGCTTTCAAAATGTTGTAATGGCCAAATACAATTAAAAAAAAAAAATGTTCACTCTTACCTGCGAAAGATAAGCCCATGTGATCCAATTTCAACTGTAAAACGGTTTGAACAACACCACGCAGCACCAGAGTGATGCACCTCTGTGTTTATTTTTGCCACATCCAACATGGCGGCAATGTTGACGTACGATTCAGTGCTCAGTGCAGCATCTCCATATGTATACCTATGCAGCAAAACACCACTGTGCTCTGGAACAGGAAACGATACATTCCGCAGTGAGAGCCAACACCAAGTGATCTTGTTGCAATGGTGACATCCTATTACTACTTCTATTATTATAGGGACAGCCTCAGAACTTTTCATCACGCCTTGTAATATAATTCTTAGTAAAAGAAGAATTAATTAGTTGTTGACGCCATCATTTTTGCCACATTTACTGCTTTGTAAAAGTAAACCTTAATGCTTGCATGAGCACATAGAGATAACAGAATCTAACCTGTTAAACTGACCTGCTCGCTCTTTGTGTTAATAAATGTGATGGGTTAGCATCACATATATTAACAGAGAGATGCACATCTTTCATCTTTTTTTGCATTTTAACTGACACGGGTGAGTCTGTGAAAAAAGTAACATGGATCTATATTGTATTTGTGTCCCTAATTTCCAGTTAGTGTTTACTGAGGTTGCAATTTCAGTAAATTATCTCCTCTCATGCACAGAGTACTACAGAGAGACTCTGGAATGTAGAATGGGTTTTCTCAATGCATGTTGGCACAATCCAACAATTTCAAATTGGCTTTTAAATATCCTACCCCTGGACAGCTGGCGAGCACAGACCAAAAGAGACACATTCACTCTCCAGTGTTGATTAATTTGCAAATTGTGTCTTCAGATGTGAATCCCAGAAAACAGCTCTGACATACAAGGTTGTATGATTGAGAGAATATAGTCAGCTTTTTCTTCCAGCAAGGTCCCACTTCATCTTTTATTCTTTTACTCTCAGCCAAAGATAAAAGCCTGATATTCTTGTCCTTGCTTGTGGCTGTTTCATTTACCAGAATTCATATATTGTCTAAACAAGCACCTCATCTGACATTTGTTGTACTGTTATAACGAGATACGCATTGTGCAAAGAAAACGGAGGGGAAACATGTAATTTCTTGTAGCCTTTTCACTTTACTGAAAACAGAAGCTGTGTCGATAACAAGGCTTTATTAGCATTACCATAATGTTGTCATTTACAATATTTACTACTCTGCAGTAAGCAGAGTACATGGAATAAATATAAGGAAATTAATGCATGAAATTTGCAGCACTGCCTTTTTTGAAATACGTCATTTTTTTCTCGTTTATGTGCATCCTATCAGTGTCAGGTAGTTTCCCATGTTCATTGCTGTTGGGTGTATTGTATGCTTGGTATTCAAAAGTTCAGAATGCTGCAGTGTCTTTACTCTTAGCTGGTTTGTTAACTAACATTTCTTGTTGTGACTAACTCTGTGGTGATGAGGAGGAGGAAAAGAGAGACCTCATTGTATGAACTGGACCTTTATTGCCCTCACTGTAGTGAACAGAATGCACAAGATTTAAATAGCTGAAATCTGTGCATATCCAGACATACAGTTCACAGTGGCTGCAGCTTTTTCTCACACACAAATCACAAACTTCACACAGCTCTGAACCAACAGCACAAACAGGTACCCTAAAGGGGAGTGTTCAGCCAATAACAAAAGTATCACTCACCTCAGATTTCAGCTTCACTCATCTTATACCACAACCACAGCTTGACTCCAACATTTTGAATAAGGGATCTTTAGCTCATGCGTCAAACCTTCCACATCCAGAAGACAGCCCTAAATTTCACTTTTTTTTTTTTTTAACCCAAGTCTGCTTTAGAATAGAATAGAACTGTTGGACAAAATAAGGCTTTCAGTGTGTTTCTGTTGATTATGTTATCAAATTGGGTGACAGTATTGTTGCAGATGGAAAGTGTTGATTCCTCTTATTAAATAAAGAAAATGTATCTTGTACTCCCACAGAAGATCTTTTGGGTGATAACATCTTTTATGCACATTTGATTTTGTTTTTTTGTTTCTGGGGGTAAATTTACTTGAATTCACATGGAATTTTTGAAGTTCCTGGATGACCCTCAGATATGGCAGCATTTTGATTTTGTCCAGAGGAGCCTCAGGCAGCAGAGAGTTCACCGCAGCCTGTGAACCCAAGTATTTCAAATTGGACCAAAAGTGCAGCACAAGGAAGGAACAGTGCTGAAAGGGAAACAGCTGAAAACACACGTGCCCTGCAGAGGCTAATAATGACCCCATGTCCTAAAACATGCACGGGTACATGCAATTTACACTAACAGAGGTAAACATATGTACACTGCCCACACGTGCATACAGATACATATGTGTGCATGAATATGTGACAGATTTTGTCTGACAGCAATGTCATTCCCTCTCATCTTCCTTTTGCTTATGTCCTTTTTCTGCCCCCATTTGTGTTTGTTTATGTGTGTGTGTCTGTGTGCATGCATCAGTATTTGTATGCGAGTGTTTAGTTATGCATAAGTACAGAACATCATCATTAATCCCAGCATTGATTAAGATGGTGCATGTGTCAAAACAGCATCAAATAATTGGAGACATGATACTCTTCATCATGCCAATCAGTATGTTTATGTACATTTTTCTGTGTTATTGCACCATTTTTAGTTTGATCATTAGTACCTACATTACATATCCATAATGTACAAACCCACTGAACGCTGTGTTGCGTAGAACAGTAAACAACATTAGAAATCAATTTAATGAAGAATTGCAAAACAGAATCATTAACTCTACGAAATCAACAAGCAATACAGCAATATGAAATTATGTCATTTTCATGTATGCAATGATTAATGATCATTTGATATTAATGTTAGTATTGTTTTGTTTGTTTTATTGATTGAGTACATGATTATATTTTTTTATATTCAGTGCTGTATTGTTTAAAATAGAATAGTAGGTTATATTAATTCATTTTTAAACCCCTCAATTTACTCAGAGTTATTGCCATTACTACTCTAATTAAATCTGTAGAAGTTAAGGTAATTTATAAAAGCAATCATGATTTTTTTTTTTTAAATCAGTATTGTACAGTTTATGCAATTACAACAGAAAACAAGAGTCAGCAATAAACTGCATGATCTGCTGGGGTATAGGTGAGTTGTAAAGCAGCAGGATAAAGAGAGTGCCCTATATGTGATTTGCCGATTGAATGCTTAGAAGGGTAACAGCTGAGCCATATATGCCTAATGTGGGCTAGCACTGAGGTCAGCTGATCTGTCAGGATTGCAGCTGAGCTTGACTTGGTGGCATTCCTGGGGAAAGATTGCCTTTTGTTAATATGTAGTTTAGTAATTGCACACAGGTAAAATAAAGAAAATATGTATCAGAATATAACCTTAGCAGCACATTAGCTTCAGACAACCTGGATAGTTTATAGCTTCGTTAATGTTAAATTACCTGGGTTACTGTAATAAGCCACATATTATGCATTACTTATTGAAATAAGTAGTATTAGTCTAGTAGTAGGCTTCACCCACATCTGTTGGGCTCTTAGTCACAGGTGATGGGAAGGTATAGCATAAGGTGGACCAGTGGACTGGTGTAGCGTCAGCAGTAATGTGGGTGTTGTACTATCGTGGTGAGGAGAGAGTTGAGCTGAAAGGCAAAGCTTTCCATTTACCAGGTCATCTACATTTCAGGCCTCATCTATGGTCATGAGATCTGGGTAATAACTGAAAGATTAAGGCTGCAAATACAAGGAGGCAAATAGGGTCCATAGGGTGGCTAGGCTCAGCCTTAGAGATAGGGTGAGGAGAGATCTGGAGGAAGCTCTAAGTAGAGTCACTGCTTCTCTGTGTTAGAAGGAACCAGTTGAAGTGGCTTGGGCATGTGGTTAGGATCCCTCCTGGGCGTCTCCTTCTGGAGGTTTTCCAACTTGAAGGACACCCTAAGGTAGACCCAGAATCCAGTGGAGAGATTATACATCTCATCTGGTGTCTTTCCAGTTCCTCCTGGAGGAGGTGCTGTGGGGAAGGACATCTGGAATATCCTGCTTAGCCTGCTGCCACTGCGACAAAATATTGGATAGGCATAAAATAATGGGTGGAAGGATGGATGGATGGATGGATTATAGAAATAAAATACAGCTGCAGGTTTTTCTATTTCAGGTAACACATTTGAAAATAGAAACTAAGACAATAAGTGATAATATTCAAATCAGCAGCTAGGTGAGCCTCAGTGACAGCACACAGCACTCCAAGATTCAGTCTCAGATACACAGTTCATTTTGTTCAGCTCTAAACAAAATGTAGTGTCTAACCAACTGTAGTGTCTAACATGGCCTGAACCAAGCTCTTAACTGAAAGCCAAAGAAAGAAACTGATAGCAACCTGCTCCAAACTTCTATTAAAATTTAAGCCAGATGTCAAGTAGACTTAGAATTAACTACTATGATGTAGGCTATGTTGTAGCACTTCTTCATTTTCACACTTTTTTCCTTTTTTTTCCTCTACTCCAGTTGTTCTTTTCACATAGCTTTTCTTTTTTCTTGCTACAGTCATGTGCCTACCCTCTGCTTATTTCTCTTTAATATATATTACCTATATTCCTTATTCCCATATTCTTCTCCCTTACAGTATATCAATGTCTTTCTTTTTTGCCTCTTTTTTCTCCTCTCTCATGGACAGACAAGACCTGTTAAGTCTGTCAAGTCATTAAAAGTTCTTCTTGTCCAGCTGCTTTTCTGCCTCCTTCTGTGAGACTCTGGAGAAATCTGACAGTGTAACAACTGCTTCTTCCTCCATCTTGTCCCCTGCTGTACTGTTTAATCCTGTCAGAGGCTGTGTCTTCTCTTGTCTCCTTCCTGTCTTCTTCCTCCTTCCATCTGCATATCCCCTCATTCACACAGCGCAGAAGTTTCTGCCCTCTCCTCATCTTCTGTTTTTCACATGCTGACAGTTTGCAAAGATGTTTTCTCTCTTTGCCTTCCATCTTTTCCCCTCTGCCTTCTCTCATAAAACTTGAATCAATTAAACAATACAAGATTCTCTCTTCTCATTGATTGTTCTTTCTTTCTTTCTTCTTTACCCTTTACTCAACCTTTGGACTCTCTCCTTCCTCTCCAAGTCACCTTCTATCACTTCTGTTAAAGTAGGGACCCCATCAAACATGACAAGGTGTGAAATCCCACATGCACACCGAACACATGCTACCTCCTGTCAGACACATATTGACAGATGTTTCACCCAGACAAAGAGGCAGACACAACTGCTAAACTAAAGAAAACACTGTGGGGAAATCTCAGGGGAAAAAAAATCAGACTTGAATAGATTTAGTAAACTAGCAAAATTTTTAAGTTCAGAAATGGAATGCAAACATGCACCTTTAGAGCCAGCATCACTCAGGAAAATGTCATGTCATATTGTTATCTAACATTTGGATTGATAGTTTAGCTGGATGAGATTTTTGCTTATGCACAAACTTTAAATGCTAGTCAAACTTTACTTAATAGCCAGATTATTTTAGAAAAAATTATATATTTTTATGCTGTGTTTTTATTAATCTCATTGGATGGCAAAAGGCGCTAAAGCTGCCAATGGCCAGAATTTAAAGTTTTGACCAAAATAGATAAGAGATCAATATTGGCACTACAGTATATTTTCAAACAGTCTCTCCTGAAAAGCACATACAGTGATGCACTTGGTTGCTCACCCAAAACTTGCCAGAAATAGTGATGCAAAGAATGGAAAAGAAATAACTTCAAACTCTGTTTCCTAACTTGATTACTACACTAAGCTACTCGACCATCTAACAAGTATCTCTTTTTGGATGGTTGAGTAGCTGAATCTAATCTAATTGTTATGTTGTGTTGTACTATATGGAAGCCAGAATCTGTGTTATCTGATATAACAATAAAAGTGCACTGGAGCTGCTGAAGTTTCTCAGCTGCTCTTTTGTGGCTTTCTTTTGCTAATTTCACATGTGAACTCTAAACAGTGTCAGGAAAATCAGGTTTTGAAATTATCTGAAGTTACTCTTTTTCACATGCAGCAGACAAAAGATTCTCCAAGTCAGATTTGTCCTCACAACTGGACATACAGGTGAGACCTGAGTAAACCATGCAGGAATACCAGCACCCTGAAGACTGTTTTGGCTTATTCTAATGACAGATTGGAAAATCATAAGATTTAGGAAAAGAGTGAAGGAGCAAAGTTATTTTTTCCTAAGTGATTTAGCAATTCAGGGATTGCAATAAAACTGGCATAGGTATTTGCTGTCCCTTGTGGAGGAATGGAAAGAACTAAAAAAAAATTGATAGCAGGCAAAGTTGACAATATAATCATTTGTCATTTTTAAAAGAACAAGCCAGGATTTCTTGCTAGTGGGAGAGAGGGATGACCTTTCCTAACTGTCCCACGACCTTATTTGTTCCCAATTAATAAGGCAGTAGTATTAACTTAAGAGCTGCATTAAATTGTCAGTATTGTTATCTGACTAAGTATTGTGTTCTTTATTGGTTTGTGTTTAGAGTTTGCTGAAGCCTATTTAAAGTGAAACTAAATCAGGAAAAAAAAAAAAGAAGGAATTAGAGAAAGCGACAGAAAGATAAAAAGAAACTGAAGATTTTAATTGTGAACGTCAGAGAGAAAGAGGGTGAGATGACAGGAGGTAGATGAAAAAGAAAGCAAAGACAAGAAAAGGTGGATACAGGGCTACAAAATGTAAGAAAATTACAGATACCAACAAGGTAGATCACAGGATATTGTCCTCATAGTT
The DNA here is from genome assembly GCF_007364275.1 of Archocentrus centrarchus. Lineage (NCBI taxonomy): Eukaryota > Metazoa > Chordata > Actinopteri > Cichliformes > Cichlidae > Archocentrus > Archocentrus centrarchus. The sequence continues at coordinate 8,569,656 of NC_044360.1, read as the reverse complement.
TAGGTGAGTTTTTATTCAAATATACAGTGTTGTGCAAAAGTCTTGAGGCACCCCTCGTTTCTTTATATTTTCTTTATATTTGTTTAAGTAGTCTTCAAGAATAGTTCTCCAGTCTTCCTGAGGGACATTCAAAGCTCTTCTTTGGATGTTGACTGACTTTTGTTCCATTCTGTGTCAAGATGATTGTGTGCTTTTTCTTATTTGTCCCAATGTGCATTGGCAGTGTGTTTGGGATCATTGTCATGCCAAAAAATGAAGCCGCTGACAATCAGACACTTTCCAGATGGCAATACGTAGTGAATCGAAATCTTTTGGTGCTTTTCTGTGTTTATAATTTCACCAATTTTGACAAGTTCTCCACTGGCTGAAATGCAGCCCCAAACCACGACAGAGCATCCAACATGTTTTACAAATGGCTGTATATAGTCACTGTTGTACCTCTCCTGACCTCCTCCATATATAGTGATGACAGTTTGAACCAAAAATTCCAAATTTGGGTTTATCACTCCAGAAGACCTGTTGCCACTAATTTTTAGTCCAGTTCTTGTGTAATTTGGCATATGTCAGTGTTTTCTTCCTGTTTCCCCTCCTTGAGAATGGCTTCTTGACAGCCATCCTTGCACTACCACCATTTCTGATGAGGCTGTGACAGTAGCTGGATCAACTGATGAGCCAGATCAATCTCTCAGGTCCTATGTCAGGGATTCCCTGGATTTTTTCCTGTTTCTTAAGCACATGACTTTTACGGAACCCTGCAAGGGGTGCCGTAGACCTTCATATACTGTTAATCTGCTGTAGATAGTTTTTTATGCTTGCCACTTTTTTTCCCCTCCACTTGTCTAGCTTACCCAAATTTTTTAAGGACACACTGCACCCCTTGCTGAGATATGCCAGCTAATTTCTGTTTGTTAATTATCTTGCTAGTGCCAAAATACTTTTCTATGCCTGTCAAACTGTGTTGTCTCAGTAGATTCAGCTCAAGAAATGGGAACAAATGATGTTTTTGTGACATGCTGCTAGTAACAAAGTGCCTAAAGATACAATTTAAAATTGGTTCCTTGCTAAGTTGTCTGTTATGTGTAGACACAACACTGGTTCATCCCTTGAGTTAAATGCCTTTTTTATGCTTGAGTAATTTGTAGGTCAGTGTTAAGTGGCTTAACAAAAAAAAAAATCCACTGAAAATTGCCTGGCACAAGGACTGGATTGAAAATGAGCGAAAAAGCAAAGAAAAACATGGAAAGACTTACAGGAAGCCTGATGAACTATTGCTTAAGACCACTTTTCCTTGAAAGTGAAATATAAAGAAATGAGGGGTGGCTCAAGACTTCTGCACAGTACTCAACCAAAAGAGGGTAAAAGTGTACACTTTAGAATTTAATTATGTAAAGCTTAATTCAGTGCATATTTAAGTGTTTTAGCAATATTTCTGGTTAGCTGTCCTAACTTTAAAGTACATTCAGTGGTATTAATTGAATTAGCTTCAAAGGAGCAGAGAGAAGGACACCACAGGGAAAGAAATCCAAATGATAAATGGTACAGACAGCAGCTTTGACAAGAAGCAGCATCTTACCCTGCAACATTCAACCTCTGTCAGGTTCATTTACACATACACTCACACACAGAAGCTGGAGCTCAGGAGGACACTGCTGGGTCAGCTTCATCCCATATGAGACTTAGCATAGGCTGGAAACCAAGTTCATTAAATCAGCATTAAATTGTATGTAAGTGTGTGTGTGTGTTACTTTAAATTCAGGTTAACTACAAAAAAAGTGAACCTTGAAGAGCATCTAGGATATAAAGTTTTATTTTAAAAGACCTTCTGAGCAAACTATTGTTATATTTTGAAAACTGTAATAACTGTTGGCATTAAAAAAAAATGTCTTTGTTTACAGCCATACCTTATTACCATATTATAACCTATCTATCAAAAAAGAAGTGAGATAACATAGGTGTAATTTTAAGCCACAATGTCCTCATATGGAGAAGGTCAAGGTGGATGGATAGGTTAACAAAATGTTGGACTGAACACAGGGAACACTGGGTCATTATAGGGAAGAGTAATGTGAAGGTGAAAAACAGGAATGCTCGGTGAGCGTGGATGTGTGTCTGTGTTTGAGTGATGACAGCAATCTACTTGGTAGTGAGGTCGAGGCGAAGCAGACTTATTTTCCCTGTAGTTTACAAGCCATGGGCAGACAGTGTGTTGTAAGCAGTGGTTCTAGAGTGTAAGAACAATGAAAGCATCTATATGGACTGAAGAGACAGGTCATATTTTCAGCTAATCTTTTAATCTGTTTGTATGTGCTACAGCTGGCTAACAAAGTAACCTGCTAGGACTTTATTCTTGGTGAATGATTAGTTATTAACAAAAGTGGCTTTTTGTATACCGCAGTAATAAAAAGAAAACCAGCAAGTTGTCTTTTGGTTGCTCTACCCATAACTCTGTTGCCACATGGAGGGCACAACAGTTACAAACTGTGCCCCTTGCTCATGGAGTTTGATGAAAGTGCTCCTGGCAGAAATTTGCATGGCTGTTTGTGCAAGTGAGCTATAAGCTCCATGCAGTAATTCAACTGAGGGGAACAAATGACCATTGGGTTGGTGTAGACCCACAATGCAGTGCACAGTAATGGAAGGCAACAGCATGGATAACTGTTCCCCCGTGAAAAATATGATCAAGGCCATTCTCTCTGACACCTCACCCTTTGATACCAGCAGTGAGTTCTTTCTCTACGGTGAATCTCAATTACTGGCACAGACCATAAAGACAGAGAAAAGAAAAGAGATGGGGGTGGTGTATGAAAGACAGAGCGACAGGGATAATGAGATAACAGGGGAACTAATGGAAGTATTTTTCATTTAGTAATGGTACTAAAACATTTGAAGAATATAAACCTAATTAGATAAGTTAAAATTACAGACATTTCTAGTTAATGATTTAACACAAAGATTGGTACTTAGAGTGGCAATTATGAATAAAGTGCCAATGATGGCATGTGATCATGAGCACACTTTGAAGAATTAGTGATGAAAATGTATTGGTACCTGCTATCCTGGACTGCCTGAGGACTTAGTGTTGGTTTGTTTATTAAAGAAAAAACTTTGGCATTTTAATGTTGTAAGTAGAACTTATAATAATTACAGTGGACATATGGGTTCCTGTCATTACCCATAAAAATTTGAGCCACAACAACTGGCACAAACTGACAATTATCCTCCCAGTACAGCTGCTGTGTATGTCCAGATTTTGACCACAAATGTCTCACTAGTCTGTTTGTCTTGCTGAAACTTTTAAAAAATTTTAAACATAACAAGTAGATTGGCATCAATGTTCACTTAAGAGAAATGTACATGTCATTGTTTTTGTTGCATTTGTCTCAAGCATCATGTGCGTCATACGTTAAAGTATGACTGGGATTTGCTGCTGAAAATGAGTTGCAGCCTTGAAAGTCTGTGGAAGATTACAGACCTACCATTATGGATGAGGAGCTGTACAGAGCTCCCCAGGCTTGTCTGACAGAGCTGCACGCAGTAGGACACATAGGAAGCGGTGTGCACTGAGATACAAGCGAGCGAAGAGAGCATCTGGGCTAGGCTTGAGTGCTCAAAGTAGAGTAGAAAAGCGCTATCTAAGAACTAGTCCATTTACCATTTAGGCTAAAAGCTACCACAAACAGACCCTCTATCCCATCAGTATTACTTGCCAGTGTTCCTTCCTTAGAAGATAGATTATCTGCAACTTTTGTTTTGACTAAAACTACATCTGTTGGTGCTGTGTACATTCCTCCAGATGCTAACACCCAGGATGCCCTGTGGCAGCAGTACAGTGCCATCAATGAGCTACTGACTGTAGATTTAGACCGTTTCATTGCGGTTGCTAGAAATTTCAGTCACACAAACTTAAAAACGGTTCTTCTCAAATTCCAATAATATGTCCACTTTCCAACCAGGGGAACAAACAGATTGGATATGGTGTACACAAACATCTATGCTTTTACCAGCATAGAGAATGGTACTGAAACGCTGCCTTCAGATCGGGGGTCAAACTAGCTCTCAGGTCAGCAAGAACTGACTACTCCTGATCCATCAAGAAGGCTAAGCTGGCAAACAGGGAGCAGGGGATTCAGGCCATAATGGACTATAAAATAAAATCAAAAGTGGAGGGCGTCAACATCTCCCTCCATAACAGGCTGAATGAGTTCTTCAAGAGGTTTAAGACACTGAATTACACACCAGGGAAGAAACCCACCCCAACTGATGGTGAGCAGGTGTTGAGGCTAGGTACAGCTAATATGATGAGAACACTAAACAAAGTTAATCACAAAGCTACAGGACCTGATAATATCAGGTCAGGTATTGAAAGACTGTGCTGCTGAGTTAGTTATTTTTAACATCTCTCTCCAGTAGACTGTCATACCAGCACAGCTTAAGACTCCCGCCACCACCCCATGCCTAAGAAAACACCTGTAATCTACCCTAATGAATACCAGCCTGTGGCATTGACCTCTGTCATAATGAAGTGTTTCAAACGAGTAGTCATGGATCACATTAAAGCCAGCCTCCCACCTTCTCTGGACCCCTTACAGGGTGATCACACATGCCCTACACATCATCTTATCCCACATGGAGGGAAAAGAACAGCTTTGCTAGGATTTTGCTTATCAGCTTCTCTTCAGCCAGAGCAGCTGAACAAGCTCCTTCTGCTTCAACGGAACACCTCACTCTGTAACTGCATTTGAGACTACTTATCAGAAAGAAAACACTACATGCTAGAAGTAAGACATTGTGCACCATCAAATTTAACACAGAGCCCCTTCAGGGCTGTACTCAGCCCACTGCGCTTGACTTTGCTGACACATGACTGCACTACCAAATTCAACACAAATCAACTCATCAAGTTCGTTGATGATACTACAGTAGTGGGACTCATCAGCGACAAAGATGAACATCTCACAGAGCAGAGGTAAAACAGTGAGCTGGTGTGGGGACAACAACCTGTCCTACCCAGGGTGTGGTGAGGATGGCTGAGAGGGTCATCAGGGTCTCACTCCCCTCCTTGGAGACCGTTTTCAAGGACAGATGCAAGAAGAAAGCCTTCTGCATTGTGAGAGAAAGAAGCTATTGTGCAATAGCTTCTTTCCACAGGCAATGAGAGTGCTAAACGCCCTATAACATACACAGTTCAAGTGATCTTTTAACATTTAACTGTAGCGTTTTGATCATCTTAATATGTTTAAGTTTGGTATTGGTTGTGTTTTTTGGTTGTGACATATTTTTTTTCTTCTATCCATAGTATTTGTTGTAGTATTTATTTATGTCTTTTACTATTTTATTATTTATTTGTCACATATTGCATCACTCTGAATGTAAACAAAATTTTGTCCCCGTGTATTTTAGTATGTCTGGAATGATAAATAAAGTGAACTTTAAGTTGAATTTATGGTTTCAATTGACATGCCACCTCTTCACATATAATGTTTTCTGACTTTGAAAACTTTGTAAAAAGAAACAAAATCTGCATTTCTTTCTCTTATTTGCAAGTACTGCTTCTGATGTACTTCTTCTCAACTACTTTTCCTGATTTTATAGATCTTTTTTCCAGCTAAATCTCTTCAATGAATCCCTGATATCTGCAGCTTTACCTGAATGGCCTGCTGCTGTTTTTTTTTTTCTTCTAACAGTTTTTGTCTTGTTTTGTTTTTTTGTTTTTTTCAGAGGAACAACAGAAAGAAGAAGAAGCGGAAGAAGAACCATTGACGGGAAAAGATGAAGAGGAGCGGCGCATAGCTGAAATGGGCCGTCCGATGCTGGGAGATCACGTCAAACTGGAGGTGATCATTGAGGAATCATACGAATTCAAGGTAAGGCAGTGCTACATCAGCCATGTTTCCACTGCAGGACCTTTCCAAACCCATGGGGGAACTAATCATGTTTGTACTACAGGATAAAGACCTAAATTAGGCTCCCAAAAAAAGCCCTGTTTGTAGTATTGGTAGTATTTTATATTATTTAATTAGATTATCTTCTGCATTACTGCAATCAAATACACAAGCAAAAAAGAAACAAGTCTAAAATAGTTTTGTAGCTTTTTTGTGCATCAGCTGACTGGTTTGTATAGTTTTTGTAAGTTTGCAGACTGCAGTGAACACAAATTACCTTCATTTTTCATAATTCCAGGTACTTTTGCTTGAAAAGAGGCTTTTGTTTGCTGACATAAAGGTGACAGGTCTAAGGACACTACAATGCATAATATTTCATTACACAATAGGCTGTCACTGTCTGCTCTGAAAACTTGAAAATGATGTGTTGGCTGTCATCCAATTTGGAACTTTTAATCCACACTTTAATTTCCTTCCACCTTGATTATCATAACTCATGTTTCACATGCATCTCTCAGTCTTCCTTACCCGTCTTCAACTAGTCCAGAATGCAGCAGCTCAGCTGCTAACAAAATCTACCTGGCACTTGCACATCACCCAAATTCTTCCCTCCATTGGTTTGCAGTGAAAATCAGAATCCATTTTAAAATTTTATCAACATAGAAAGCCCTACACGGCCAGGCTCCTGCATATATAGCAGACCTGCTGAGATGTTATAAAGCAGTCGGCCTCTCTGATCATCTGATCAGGTTCTTTTAACGGTTCCATGAGCTTACTTTAAATACAGAGGCAACCACGCTTTTGAAGAAGTAAGGCCGTATGTTTGTGTGTCTGTGTGCTGAAACGTGTACCGTATTTTCCGGACTATAGAGCGCACCATACTATAAGCCGCACCTACAAATTTTTTGGAAAAAACTGGAAACGTACATATATAAGCCGCACCGGGCTATAAGCCGCTGGTATCTCCGCCGCTCTCGGTTTTCCACAATTACTCGGCACTCAGCAGAGGGGGACAGACAACCCCAAATTTGAGTTATAACAAGTCAATTCACCATTGATTCGTTCACGCCGAGCTTACGTGCAGCGGCTCTATTTCCCTCCTGTAGTGCCAGGTCGATAGCCCTCAACTTAAAAGCGGCATCATAGGAAGTTCTTTTTGTGGTTTCCATGATGAGGGAGTTTGAAAAAAATCTCTTTTGTGCCTGCTGCTAGCACTTGTTGGCGCTTTCTTCTTTGATTTCCAACTTTGACGTCCCATGATTCATATCCTGCTAAAGAGCCCCCTGGTGGTTAAAGAAAAATCCACAGAAACGCCGCACCGGGCTATAAGCCGCATGGTTCAAAACGTGGGAAAAAAGTAGCGGCTTATAGTCCGAAAAATACGGTACTTATTTTTAATGTGCAGTTGTATTTGAACTGTGAAGCACTTTGAAAATATTTGTTTTAAAGTGCTTTATAAATAAAGTTATTGTGATAATTATTGTCTGCTTTGAGTGTAGTAATAAAGTAATATGTTCGCAAAAGGGCAAAAAAAAAATCTCTCCATTAAATATTACACTCAAAATTCTTACTGATACATATAGGAAATAATTGGGTATTTGTTATGTTTGCTTCATTTCCTTGTTCCCTTCTCCCACACAGACTCTTAAGACAAGTGCAGATGTAATTACCATGCATGTTACATTTGTGTGTGTGTGTGTGTGTGTGGGGGGGGGGGGGGGGGGGGGGGGGCTGTGTGTACTAATGCATGTTCTTTGCTCCTGCTCCACCTACACACTCACTCTAGACAGACAGCTAATAGCACCCAGTAATAGCTTGCCACTTGACAGGATACTATAGTTTGTCAAGTGTGTGTGTGTGTGTGTGTGTGTGTGTGTAAAGAGATCCTATAGTTATCTGAAGTACTGTCCATTGGCAGTGGTCGAGTACAACAGTGTTTGACATTAGAGACTGAACAAAATAGGAGGTTAAAAGTAAGAAAAAGTTTTAATATGTTTTTCTTTTTTAAGACAGTACTGTGCAAAAGTCTTGAGCCACCCCTCATTTCTTTATATTTTACTAGGAAAATGGGGAATAGGTGAAGCAGTTTATTGAAACGTGTGAAAATAAATGGAAACGTACAGCATATAAGGCAAAAACACAGCTTGTACAATTCAAATGAGTTTTTCTCTTTGGCAAGCTTTCTATGGCAAAGCCTCCGTGATGTTTTACAGATGGGTATAGGCACTCACTCCAGAATTTTTTGGCTAGTAGCTCTTTGGGAACCATCCTATTGGTGCAAAAATACTATTTTATGTGTGTTATACTGTGTTATCTTTGGCATTTTTTATGCATTCAACTAAAGAAATGGGAACAAATGTTATTTTTTTGCAATGGGCTGCTAGTAAAAAGTGCTTAAAGAGGAAAATTTCAAATTGGTTCCTTGCTATATTGTCTGTTATGTGTAGATACAACACTGGTTTATCCCTTAGGGGCCTTTTTCATGTATGAATGATTCACAGGCTAGTGTTAAGTAGGCTAACACAAAGAAATTCATTCCTCTGAAAATGCAAGGTACAAGGACTGGACTGAAAAATTAGGAAAAACTTGGAAGGACCCAGTGAACTATTGTTCAAGACCACTTTAAATAAAAGTACAAGAATGTCTGGCTCCTTGGAACCAAAATGTAAAGAAATGAGGGATGGTTCAAGAATTATACAGTACTGTATGTACATATTAACCCTAATCAGAATTAAGAAAAGAAGGAAGGGCAAGTATTATTATGAAATATGCTACCATTAAACCCAACTACTGTTGTTATTTCAAACCATTTTTTTTTAGAATCATCAATGTGCTTTTAAAATATTGGTTAAAATAATTTGAATTATGTGAATGCAAAAGCAAATCAGTTCAGAGAGAATTCAGAATTACATAGCCTAGAGACTGACGAAGAATAAACTATTGTCATCCCAAAATATTAACTTATTTCACCTCAAGACATTATTAGTTATGTGATTAGTCATCCAAAGAAACAACAATTTAATATTTTAGTAAAGTTACAATTAAGTTAAATACTGCACAAACCAAAAGTATAGACTTTACATTATAGAAATAGCAGCTTTTATTCCAAGCATTTACATTAGAATTTACGTGCTTATTTACCTTCTTTTGATTCTGACATAATTATTTTTCAATTATTTAAAGCAACCATTGTTTCTGGTATATTTATATGATGAAACCAATCTGGATTATTTTGACCCCAGCATAAAATAAACACACAGTCAACATTTATTAATTTCATGTGTCACTCAAAATACATAACAGTCTTCAGTCTCAGCATGGGCCCCTCTCAAAATAAAGGATGAATTAATATGAAGAATTGAGAAATGCAGGTGTGTGCATGTTAGACCAATCAGGCAAGTAAGGAAGGGAAGAAATGAGCTAGAAAGCAAAGGTGATAAAAAAAATGACAGTGTATATCAGGGCTCTTCAACTCCAGGCCTCGAGAGCCCCTGTCCTGCAGGTTTTAGATGTGTCTCTGCTTCAACACACCTGAGTCAAATATAGAAGTCATTAGCAGGACTCTGGAGAACTTGACTGCATACTGAGGAGGTAATTGAGCCATTTGATACAGGTGTGTTGGATCAGGGACACATCTAAAACCTGCAGGACAGGGGCTCTTGAGGCCTGGAGTTGAAGAGCCCTGGTATATATGATAGAATAGCAATCTTAAGAGACGGCATTACACATAAAACCTAGCTCAATGCAGTTAAGTAAACACTTCACATACAGAGTAAAGCTGGCTGTGTGTCTGTGCATGTTTGTGTCCACAGCAGCAGAGAAGCACTATTTACACACCTAAGCTCCATTCAACACAACTAGCATGACACTTTCCCTCTGAACCATGCAGAAAAGGAGAGAGAGCAATCCCCACTGCTGCACTAATTAGTGTATGTATGTACATGCCAGAGGTTTTGAGTGTTACCCCCAATTTATTATAGCTTCTTGCTATTGAAGAAAACTGCAATAAAATGTAAACACTGTAAATGAATGCCACACTGAAGGAAAAAGGTAAGCGATGGAAAAGGAAAATGGAAGTAAACAGTGAAGTATGAGAAGAAAAAAGTCTACCGCAGATCTGAATTTTTACTTTAATAAATGGTAGTGAGAACTATATTTTGAATTCTTGCAGAAATATCACATATATTAGACTTGGGAAAAAAGTATAAAGTGATGTACAGGAATGATGCAGCTGTAATAGAAAACCATGCAGTCTTGAATTTTAATATTTCACTGCAGTGTGCATCTTATAGCTTCAGTGATGAGTTGCATAAAAGTGATGCAGAGTATGCTTGTGTTCTCACCATTATTATGTCACTGGAAATTCAGAAAAATTGCATTTATTGTGAAAGTCGAGTTCTATTTCGAAAAGAATCCAAAAGGTTTCTTATGCCAGGTGCAAATGAATAATTTTCTATTGTAACAGGATATCTTGAACACTGATTATCTGTCTCTCCTTTGGCAGAACACAGTGGACAAGCTGATAAAGAAGACCAACCTGGCTCTGCTGGTAGGAACCAACAGCTGGAGAGACCAGTTCATAGAAGCCATCACTGTAAGCGCAGGTAAGGCCAATGGCAAGATTTTGAATCTTTGTATTCAGTTCTGATTTTAACTGGAGTCATCTGAGGGGGTTTTATGAAGCAGATGTGCGTGTGTGACAGAATGAGTGTGTGGTGTAAATTCTTTTTATTGTGATCAGCTGCAGTTTTACAGTCAGTTGAGCTCTTGGGTGTCCTCTGTTCCCCGACTCCTGACAATCAGTTCAATCTAATATATCAGAAACCTCATTCAAAACATCCATCTCTTTATAAAAATGAATTAGAGTAATTCTGTGGTTTCATGACATCATGTGTGTGTGTGTGTGTGTGTGTGTGTGTGTGTGTGTGTGTGTGTGTGTGTGTGTGTGTGTGTGTGTGTGTGTGTGTGTGTGTGTGTTTTGGTTACTGGATAGTGGATTGGCCTGTGTGGTTTAGACAAACACCAACCAGATGGGTGATAACGTTGAAAGCAATCGTGAGAGTGACTGTGTGACTGTGTGTTTCTGCCCCCACAAAGGCAGAAGAACAAGGATGTGTGTGCATGTGTGTGTTTGGGGATAGAGAGGAGTGCAGAAAGAGGCTCTGTAGTGTTGAACAGAAACTGATGATAATTTTCTGCCAGGCAGTTTTACAGAGTATCATCTGCTGTGGGATGAGTTTAGCTGAAATCTCAAACTGGCCAGTTTATTAAATCTGCCATCAAAATCACTGGTGTTAAGAATCATCTTTCCCTACAGCTGATTCATGTTCAGGCCTTGACCAAGTAAGTATAAAAAATTGTCTGGCCATGCCCACATTTCGTACAGTGAATTCAAAGCTTCTAGCCTCTGGTAAATAACTGGCTGAAACACCACATTAATTCCTGTCAGTATCAAGATGTTGAACTCTGTGTAATGAAAGATGCTGCTACAGATGTTTGCTACAGTCCTAGTCGTGTGTGCTTGCATTGCTTTTTTATTCATCATTGAACTGAAGAATGCAAAACAGTTTTTTTTCATGAAGCCAACTAAATAAAGTGTATCCTGATCGCAGTCTTGAGGGAGGAATGTTTAACACTAATGTCATATCACGTCGAGATCTGCTATAAGCAAAGGTGGTGGTGGTCCTGTGAAGAGAGGAAGCATCAGGCATTATTATGCAAACAGAAACTGACATCCCTGCAGTGTGAAAATGCCTTTGAGAAACACGAATGGTGTGGGAAAGAAGATATATGCATTCATTTAAAAGTAATGCAAGGAGTAAAGAAAATGTATAAAGACAAAGGATGAGTAAGCTATGAAAACAGAAATGGTACATCAAAATAACTCATGCAATAAATGAAGTAAAGGTAATAACTTTAAAAGAGAGTGACAGAGGGACAAGGGACAAGGGAGCATCCAGGGGAAAGAGAGAACGGCAGCAGTTTTCAGATTCACTGCAGAATCTTCACAGTTCAGTGGTTACTTGTGGCAATTTGCCCTCTGGAGGTAGAGTGACATTACTGCAGCTCATCAATGGAAGAAGAGAGGAGAAACAGCAATGCATTAGAAAGTTCTTGCTATAATGGGTTCTCGATGTGTGACTTGCAGTTTTTCTTGCCAGTCAGTTCCTTTGAACTTCAGATTTCACCTGTAAGCAGGGTCTGTAAGTGCCTATTTTTGTTTATTAAGTGAGCAGTCCAGTGAAGGATGTTGGAGCTAAAGTTGTACATTTAGTTCACCCCATAGTGGGTAAGTCACATCTACTGCTTGACTCCACGGAGATTAAATTAACACTGGTCACAGAAGAGCTTTGGATTTTTTGATGAAATAGATATGGGGCCACTAACTGTATTGTAAGATGACTATATAATTAATGCCTTTTGATTACTTTTTCCTTAGTCAGTCAGTTACATAAATAATGGCTAAGTAGTACTTTATTGCAGTGCTCTGCCTCTAATTAGTTTAGTCTTGGATTCCCTGACTCTAACTAATTATCACTCCTCGTGCTTAAACATAACAAACCTAACCACTGAATACAGCAAGTACTTGCTAATGAAAAGCAGAGTAGAACGAGCGTGATTGGCTTGTACTTGATGCTTTTTTGCTTGGATGGACTGTATCACACAAGAAGCTGTAATTGTAGTCAGATAATCATTAAAAATGCCCCAAAAAGTACAAAAAAAGTGGACTTGTCCACTTTAGTCTCAATTTAGCTAAGGTGAGTATAACAGACGCCACTCAGGTCCAGCTCCCTGCGTAAGGACACCTGTCAATCAAAGCACACATGACCAAACAGTTATTCAGCTGGACTAGTTTTATAAATTCAATTCAATTCAATTTTATTCATATAGTGCCAAATCAAGCAGTCGCCTCAAGGCGCTTTGTATTGTGGGTAAAGACCCTACAATAATACAGGCTCAGGGAGGGGCAGTCATCTGCCGCGACCGGTTGGGCTGAGGGGAGAGAAAAGACATGCTGTGGAAGAGAGCCAGAGATTAATATCAATTAATGATTAAATGCAGAGTGGAGTATAAACAAAGTAAATAAGGTGAATGAAAAGAAACAGTGCATTATGTGAACCCCCCCAGCAGCCTAGGCCTATAGCAGCATAACTAAGGGATGGTTCAGGGTCACCTGATCCAGCCCTAACTATAGGCTTGATCAAAAAGGAAAGTTTTAAGCCTAATCTTAAAAATAGAGAGGGTGCCTGAACCCTTCGAAAAATGGAGGCTTTCATGAACTGCATATACAAGCAGAATAGCTATCAGAAAGAAGCAAATCATTGTTAACACAGTTAAACTGGGACCATTGATTTGTTGCTATAAAAATGCCACAGATTTTTATGTACACACACTGTGCACATAAAAATACAAAGTTGGATTTAAACAAACAAAAAAAAAAAACAAATTTGCTGCTGCATTTAAAACTGGGTTTGTGTTAGGGCATTGTTTGTATGTATCTTGCTCCAATCACTTTAGTGTCTTCAAATAACTTTATCCTGTGTGGGTGTGCATGTGTTTGTTTGTGCTTTAGCTAGCCAGCCTGTCAGCCAGTCTTTGTTGGTGAGCTGATGCCATTAATGAAAAGGGTTGTCTTTGCTCTCTTATCTGGGATTAGCTTGTCTAGGCTGACAGAGTGCTCTGTGCATGTGTGTGTGTGTGTGTGTGTGTGTTAGTGCGCACGTGCGCGCGTGCGTCTGCGTGTGTGTGTGTGTTTTAAAGAGAGAGCTGTCTAATGGTAGTGAAAGCAGCATCCACCAAAGGACAGACTTTTATTGTAAGATACACATTTGGTTACTCTTGCATACATATAGAGTAAAGTTGCCACGTCAGTATTATTGTATTGTGTGCATTTGAAAACACTGGAGTTTTCTGCAAGATTTAACAATTTATATGCTTGCAAACGAGAACAGTTTAACTATAACACAGTGAAACATGCCCACACAAATACAGTTGACAAGCAAAATCACATTCAAAACCATGTCGGACTGGAGGCTGATCGGTTTTTCCGAGTCTTAAAACCTGAAGCTGATTGCGCTGTGCAAGTTCAAAGTGTCTGAGATTAAGAGCTGATTGGATGCTTGTAGATCAAACTGGCAGTTTACACCCAGCTGTGAAACAACTGAGAATGGAAATGAAAGCAGAGGAGGAGAGAGAAAACACAATAAAGCAAAAATAACCAATGGGACAAATAAGTTTCATGCTGAGAATTTTATAAATGAAAATAGAAACAAATGCTTTTTCACATGCTGTATACTATGAAAAATGCTTATAAGACATAGTGTACCATATTATTGTGCAGTGGGATGAAACACAGTAATCTCAAACATCTAATTTAGGAGATCTTGTGCCGTTGTTGAGGAGAAATCACGTGAACTTCTCACACACTTTTTCCAAACTTGCCACACAGGCAGACACACACTTACACAATAAGCCCAAATAGAGACATGCTGTTACTTGGCAGCTCATCTCTTCACTCTCACTGCTGGTTTGACCAAGTCCAAAGCAGCTGTCTCTGATACTGTGGATTTAATACACACACAGATAAGCTGGATTCGTCTAATCTCATCTCTATCTTTCCCTTTCCCGCTCTCTCTCTGTCTTTTTCTGCTTCTTATTCTCTTTCTGTCCCTCCCCCTATCCTTCCCTACTTTGTCTTATCTCCTCTCAAGCATATTAGATTGAATTTGAGATTAGAATGACTTTAAATGAGCTTTAAATATTCCTTCATCTTAAACAAAAACATTGAGACAACATCTTACTGTCACCCTCATCCGCCCTCCCAAACTCAAGTGTTAAATCAAGATGTCATGCTTTGAAGCCCTTCCAGAGAGTTTTTTTTTTTTTTTTCCAAATTTTGCACAGCTTTTCTCCTAAGATGGCAGCTTTGTAAAGACATTAAAAGTCTGCCAAGACTTGACCTTAAGGTCACCACATTGTGTAACCAATTTGGCACTTACACTGGCGCACATTCCAACATAATTCTTCCGAATTCATGGCATTCGTGTCAAATCAAGAAACCTGCATTCAGCCAGTTTTTAAACCAGCTTCAAATGTCACTGTGCTGGTGATTCACATGTGTGCAATGACCTGTTTCCCTCTTGCGTGTCTTTGTTTGCATTGTGTGGCTCATGGACAATAGTCCCCAAATAAGCTAGTACAGGGAGACAGTGGGAGATTATGCTTGTAATTATCATTGTGCATGTACAGTATGGGACAAACCTTCCATGGTAGAGAGCAGTTTGATAGTGTTGAGTCCTGAATGCATTATTTTCATTTCATTTGCATGCTATTCTTTAAGGGGCCTGTTCTTTTATTTTTGTTTTGTCATTATCATTATTATTATATGCAGTGTTGTGTTTCAAAATGTGTGAATTTACAAAGGACTTTCCAAAGGGACCATGCCAGATGTCTTGTCCATTAAGAATATGTTTTAAGTGCAAAAATGCAATGTAAAGTTTAGCTGGAGGTCATTTTAGGCTTCAGCAGTGTGATGTTAAACAAAAGGTCTTTGCCCATATAGTCTTTCAATTCTTGCCATAACTTGATGGCATGGCAGATGACACACTGGACGGAGGAGACCAATGATGACGTCCCATAGTGCATAATTTGAGGGATGAATAAAGCTGAGCTGGGAAGTACTCTTACACATAATTTTAATACACACGTATGTCCATTTGTGTGAAGAATCTGTGGAAAGGTGTAAGAGTGAATCTTTCTGTCTGATTGTAGTTTATTTGTAGTTATTGTTCTCTTGACTAATCCTGCTTGAGCAGGCTTTGGTTAAAAAACAGTCCATGTGATGATCAGAGAAGGAATTTGCTTTAAGGCACTGATTTGCCTCAACTATCATCTGAAAAAAATTAGCTTTTTAATAGCTTGTTTTGTTTTTGTTTTTTTCATTATTCTCCATTTATAAACACTGTCCAGTGGATGGAACAGGTACTCTTGGCTGAGAGGCTACCTTGATCTGATGGGTTACCAGGTTGGCTCCGCTTGTTAGCACCAGTGCTTAAATTTTTATTTTATTTTATTTTATTTTTTCTTATGATTGAAGTTGCTCTGTAAACATTAATTACCTCTCTCTGGAGTGTGTGGGTGTATGCATAGAGTCCTGAGCTAAAAGTTGTACTCAGGAGTGTGATTAGTTTATCAAAATTCTTGTAGCCAAAGAGCGATTGTGAATTTGTCAGTTTCACATTAAATGACATAAAATGCATTTTTTTGTTCATGCGTCTGCGTAGGAGGAATGAATGTGCCATAGACGTTAACTAACAGAAGGGAGGCAAGAAAAAAATCTGACATATCCTCACGTAGTGAGGTGAGGTGTCACAGATGTGCTGCAACAGTTGTCCTCTACGAAGATTTATTAAGTTGCCCTATTAACATGTTGATAGTGTGTAGAGTGGGTGAATAGAGCATGCATAGTTGACTCAGGAGACAGTTGTTCCTCAGCCCACCAAAAATCAATTTTTATTTGTTAAAACCCTAGAACTCCCTATTCTTCCCTGATGTTAAGGCAGTGATTAGTCTCCCAGCCTCATCACATGGTGACACAGTTCACATCCTTTCATCCACCTGGTCTCGTGAGACCCATATACTGTAGGGTTAGGGCTAGATTAGGTTTTAAAGCACATGTTCAGACATTAAACTAAAAAACAAAAGTTATTTTTAAGTAAATAATTTCAAATATACATTGTAGTTCTTCTTTCACAAGCAAGAAATTGATCTTAAAGTACCCTCAGTAGGTTGCCAGGTGATCTGGTGGCTGTCAAGTGGTTAAATAACACACTGACTGCATGAAAATGCAAGCCCTGGTTTAGTTTTGAACACAGCCATGTTTAAAGGCACTGAACAAGACTAACTGAAGAGCGCAGACACAAACAAAGGGACAACTAGATGAAGACAAAAAAAAATAATCAATAGAAAGGAAATCAAGGGGAAGAGAGGGACTGTTAAGACAGGGAATGATTGGAAAAAGTGAAACAAAGTAAAAGAGATTGATGTACAACCACTCCATACTCTACTGCTCTCTAATTACTAACACCACATCCTGTTGTTCATCACCTGCTCCATGTGGGTGTGTTATTTATGGATGTGTGTCCACACCCGAGGGAAACGTATTCAAGGAAAAACACTGAAAGGCGATAAATCCCGAGAAATGTTCTGTTTCATGTGCACTAGAGAATTTTGCAGCAATAAATGTTATCAATAAGAACAAATATCCAGATTGTATTTGTATTGTGTTCATGCATCAGATTTTTTTGTGCTAATTAAACTAATGCTGTTGCTTTATTTAAGTTTAATGATGGGATTTAGTGTTTCTGACAAACATCAGAGAGAACAATTTTACCAACTGTGACTCTCATTCTAGTGTTTGCATAAAAAGAACTGCTTCTCTTACATTTATGTCACCACTTTTCTATCTCCTTTGAGCAGAAACTGTAATTTCTATTCTTTAGATGATGAATCACAATGAATGGTTGAGTCACCGTTGATTTGTTATTTGTTTACTGTCTGTCTTGGTAAAGATAGGCAGACTAGGAAACTCACTGATGGGCTTTATGTGACAGCCGCTCAAAACCTTTGACAGCACAAATAAAGCAAATTCAAAAGCATATCCATGGATGAGTCTTTGCTGGATGCAATAAAAGACGATCTCACCAGTAATTAAAATGTTTTGAATAATAAAGTTAGTTTAATGAGTTTTTTATGCCATATTGAGGAAAGATTTAGCCCAGTTTAACTGTCAAGTGTCTACTTGAAGCTCTCTGGTGACTCTAGTGCCTGACAGTCTGAGTCTGTTTGTGTGCATATGTTTCAATGTGCGCCCTAGACAGACAGGATGACAGGACCAGTGGAACATGAATATAAACATGAGCATGTCAGCATGAATTCTGACAGACACACCAAACACACACAATCAGTCTCTCAGCTGTCAGAGTACAGTAGAAAAAGGTGGCTGGTTTTATTTGATCAAAGAATGTAGAAGCTAGCTAAAATCTGTTTTATCGGCAGAAGAGGCTTTGAAGATTATGGACGTGTCTACAGAAATGCAGGAAGGTTCTTCAAAAGTCCTGAGGGTTTCTCAAAATTTGAGGACAGTGGGTTGTTTCTGGGATTTGACTGAAATTACGAGTGTCAAAGAAACACACTAACGAGCGGCACAAATCGGAGGACTACGTTTGAAGATGATGCATGCATGAATGGCCGTCGGTCTCTGCTGTTTCTGATATTTCTGGAAACTCAGATTTTGGGCTTGTATTGGAAATACGAGTGTGTGTTTTGGTCTTTGGTCTATATATGCCAAATGTTTCTTTAGGTCATGTTGTAAGGACTGTGTATCTTTTTCTGTTGATTTTAATATGTTTGTGTTTTTTTGTTCACAACCCTTGTGGCCGACATGTATGAGGCCTGGCATAATTTATAAACAGTTTCTTTCTGTTCTTGTGTAACGGGAACTGGTTTATCTAACTCTGGGGTTGTCTGGCAAGCAGCTTATTTGGCCACATCAGTTTCAAACCTCTGTGTGCTCGTGTGTCACTCTGGATGTGTGTCTGTGAATCTGTGTAAGCAGACAGTCGTATGATTTCTACAAGTCCCCAGAGCACAGACCATATCATTTAAGGGACACACTCCAGCACGCAGACATAGTCCTGGAAACACATCTCGCTTGGCTGTGAGCATGTAGAGAAGAGCTACAGTCTATTATTGTCTGCCTAGATCTATGAGAGCACAGCTTTTGGACATAACTGAGTGAGCAGCTAGAAATAGTAAATATCTACTACCTGGGTAGGCTTGGCCTTTCATTTCTTCAGTACTGCCTCATTTTAAATTGCTCTTTTTTTATGATTTTATATAAACCCCCAAAAGGCTAGCAATTGCTATGTGGAAGCAAACAAACCTCGAAATAAATATCAGAGAATAGCACTAGGATCGCAAACACATGAACAGAATGATGTGAAGAGACTCTCTAAATAATAAATAAATAAAAGTAAAAATTGGACTTTAAACATAGAGATTTAAAATGATTTTTTTAGAGTCCAAATCCTGAATTATCTTGTAATAATACTGGAGTCACCTATAAAAAGATTTATACCATCTCTGTTTACGTTGTTGTATTCATCATGTTAACTTGTCTGCCATTTTGGAAGTGTGAGAATCATGGTGACAATGTAGGATTAAGTGAATAAGATTTCAGTCACACAGGCCTAGAGATTGGTCCATGACCATCTGGCAACCCTATTCCCTGACTGGTTGTGAGCAAACCAGTTGGCAAAAACCTTCTTGTGATTTCTTTGGTCACTAGCATATTTCTGCAGTTGTAGTTTGAATGGAAGCGACACCATCCAGCCACTCCCTTTTGAAAGCTGTTAGCTGCAGTGCTGGTGAACATCTCCATTTCAAGTTAGCTTTTTTTTATAAATTGTACTACCGCTTGGCTAGTAGTTAGCAAGTATTTGCTAACTTTTTTAAACATAAAAGGCTGCAGGTAAATATGGCAACCTGCTAGCAATCAAAGCAATCACTAGGAGGTTTTTGGTGTAGCACCTTCATTGCAAACAAGAGCCAGCAACCTCCAGGAACCACTGCCAACCAGTTAGGGAATACACATACTTAGCAATCAGTGATTATATCACATCCAATATGACGGACAATTCTTGAGCAGTCGGCAAATTACGTCTCATGAGGAACCTCAATACAGTGTCAGCTGATATAACAGCTGGACTGCAAATGATAAATTTAATTCATAGTTACATTAAGATCTGATATTTTGTCACTGGTTATTTAAAATGCTTTTGGACAACTCTGCTATTCTTAGTATACCTATCTTAATCTCATGTATTTAAGGCCTTTACCATTACTGAATTGTCAAGCACCGATATGCAATTACTGAGCACATAGGAACAACAATTCCCAGCATCTGGCTAAAGCGTGCCTCCTAATAGGAGATTCACATCAAAAGTCTTTATTTCATCTCCTAAAGCAGTGTTTCCACACAGTGGATACTAAAATATAAGACAAATGAGTTATTAGAAATATTCATAATTGACAGTGTGCTGCATTGCATGTCAGTGTGAGTCCATAGCACTGACTGAACACTGAACCCTTTGGAAGGCACTTAAAGAATAACAAGACAGTTAAACAGTCAAGGAGCATAACACATATTTTGCTTGTGGTTACAATTATATATTTATAATAAGTAATTGCTTTTAGACTATATTTACTAAATATTGTATTTTTGCTGGACGTTACCAGTCTCCCAATGTGCTGGCATTTTTGCCCCATGGGTGCTCGCAGGACAGGTAATTGATGCCTACACATACTGAGACAGAAAATGAAAAAGGAAAAAAAAAAAAAGACAGAAGAGACAAAGAGTGAGACCAAGGCTGTGATAAAAGGGCACATATAAACGTTAACTGAAGTAGAAAGAAAGCAAGAGAAAATGGCTCCATTCAGCCCTGACAAACTGTGTGGGAGGGAAGGAGAGCTGCTGACAGTAAAAAGTGACATAACTCAGGTAGAGAGTCTTGTTTTATAATTCATTGCAAAGTTTGTGTGTGTGTGTGTGTGTGTGTGTGTGTGTGTGTGTGTGTGTGTGTGTGTGTGTGTGTGTGTGTGTGTGTGTGTGTGTGTGTGTGTGTGTGTGTCCATCCTCCGGACCATTATTGTAGATGAGGGTATTGCTCTTTCCACTGACCTTCTCTTCATTTATAGTTGATGATTTGAAACATTTAAACAGTGACCCAAGAGGAAATTATTGGTCTTATTAAAGTTCATTTATTTTTCTGTTAATCCAAGCTAATGTGTGTAGCACAGCATGGCTGGTGCACAACTTACAAAAAGTCTTGCACCACCACTCAGTTCTTTATAGTTTGCTGCTGTATGAAAATGTTTTTTGATGAATAGTGAGCTTTGAAGTCAAGAAGTTAGTATGACCATTTTTATTCTCCAACACAGCCCAAATTTTCTTCAGCTTTCTTATAATTGCTTTAAGTAGCCTTCAGGAATTGGTCTTCAGATCTCTTGGAGGACATTCAAAGCTCTTCTTTAGATGTTGGCTGCCTTTTATTCTGTTTTCTGTCAAGATGATCCCACACTGCTTCAGTGTTGTGGTCTGTATGTTTTTCTATCTGTATGCTTTTACTATATCAGCAGTGTGTTTAATTGTCATGCTGAAAAAGCCATCTGTTACCAGTCAGATGCTTTCCAGATAGTACTGCATGGTAGATTGAAATCTTATGGTACATTTCCTAATTCCATCACAAGCTCACCAACACCACTGACTGAAATGCAGCCCCAAACCATGACAGAGCCTCCACCATGTTTTACAGATGGCTGTAGATACTGTTGTGTCTCTTTCCTGATCTCCTCCATACATATTGATGACAATTTGAATGAAAAAGTTCAAATTTGGATCCATCACTCTGTAAGACCTGCTGTCATTGATTTGTCACTCCAGTTCCTTCAACTTTAAGATGATGTTCATCTGATGTAGATAGTTTTTCAGGCCTGTCACTTCTTCTTTTGTCCTTCACTTGTCCGGCTACTTCAACTTTTTTAAGGACACACAACACACCATGGTGAGACATGGCAAGTTTTCAACTAAAAGCTCTTTGGGAATCATGTTGTTGGTGCAAAAATACTATTTTATGTCTGTCTATCTGTGTTTGGTGTGTTTTTCATTCTTTTAAAGAAACTGGCATAAATCGTGTTTTTGGAACAGGCTGCTAGTGCCTAAAGATTCAATTTAAAATTGGTTATTTGCTAAGTTATATAACTTAAAGATCAGGCTTTTTTAATCTCAGACCTCTCTTACACCTCTGTAGGGGAAAGCAGCTGCAGTTTGGAAACTTTCCAAACTCACCTAGGTTTAGAGTGCTAATGGTTTGTATTTAGTTGTTTGGAACATTTTAGTACATCACCACCTCTTTAAATGTTAATAGTAGGCAGTGACTGAATGACAAGGGCGAAATCAATAAGAGATTATAGCCTTCTCTGGAATCAGCCAGTCAGCATGTTTCATGGAAGCAGCAGGTGGTCTCATTTATTCATTCATTTCTAAATGGATCAGAACAACAGCCAGCTACACAGAGCGCACACAGACTTCTAATAGCGTGTGAGGGTGTCTATTTCACTGAGTGAGAAAAGTAATTTGAATTTCTGGTTCCAGCTATTCCCTTAGTTCATCAAACATTCAACATACAGCCACACACACTGAACCACACATAGGAGCCACAAAGCCTAACCACATGTGGTCCATGTCTTGAAGCAAAGGTTTGACTAACTACCACATGCACACACACACATACACACAGACATACATGCACCTCTACCAATCAGAGTGACAGAAATTATGTATTTTAAATTGGACCCACTTATTTTTCTGCCTCTCTAAAAAAATTTGAGCCCTCTGTCTGAATTTCCATTACTAAAACCTTAATCTACAGTATTTCTTTCAGGTAAACACACACACACACAGGAACATTGCATTTCAGGTTACCGGGTAACTAATCACTATATACTGTAGATGTGTGTGTCTTTGCAGTTGTATTCAGAAACACTTCTTTTATCCATTTTTAACCACAGGAAAAGTGTGGCAGTGCAGGGAAGACAATGAACATGGACCTTAATGGGTCTGGAACTTAATGAGCTTTTTAAAATTAATATAAGTAATCAGTATTTTTAACAGGGACTCCTTTGCAGACAATACTGAAGGAATCAAATCCAGCCACAGCCAACCTGCTCCTTACCATGCATGTTTTCTCTTTTCTGTGTCCTCCCAGGTGAAGACGATGACGATGAAGAGTGTGGAGAGGAGAAGCTGCCCTCCTGTTTTGACTACGTCATGCATTTCCTCACTGTATTCTGGAAAGTTCTGTTTGCCTTCGTCCCGCCCACAGAATATTGGAATGGCTGGGCCTGTTTTGTAGTCTCCATCTGCATGATCGGACTGCTCACCGGCATCATTGGTAAGCCTTTAAATGTTTAGACAAACAAATGAAAGCTTATGTGGCATTTAACATTTATACAGAATAAATTATACCATGTACAATGACTGAACACATCTTTTTTCTTCAAAATATATGATTTATTGTATATTTAAGTGTAGTGAAGGTAATGATTCCTTTCCTATTGTTACAGGGGATCTGGCCTCTCACTTTGGTTGCACAGTGGGCCTGAAAGACTCTGTCACAGCAGTAGTATTTGTTGCATTGGGAACCTCAGTACCAGGTAAGCATCTGTGACCACTTATGTTCATATACATGTATGTGTTCTCATAGATGAATCCGGCAGTGTCTGTGTTTTCATTTTATTTAGTATACCTTTTACTGGATCTTCTACCAGCTGTAATCAAATCCTTATTTCTCTCAACATCTGGCATTTAGTTTTATGAAGTCATTATGAGCAGAAAATATGCCAGGGGCACTGATTTTGGAAAATGTCTGTCTTTACCAATGATCCACTTCAATTAATTTATATTGAAATCTTCAGTTCTTTGCTTCATTTCTTCATTTAATTACTAGGAGGATCCCCCACCCCCCCAGTCTCTGTTCTTTGGTGCGTTGCACCAAACAAATCAAGAAAAGCTACAGTGGAATGAAGATAAAGTCACACTATTTAAGCTTCTAAAGCTGGAGAAACACGTAACAAGTATCAAGTTTGGCTCATTTTTAAATGTTTCCTCCACCTAAGAACACATTTTCACAGGCTGAGAATAGTTCATACCAAATGATCACAGTGTGCAACATCATTGGGACTCCACGATAGACATTTAAATCCAAAAGGGCTAGCATAAAGACATACACTAATCAAGCATTAGAAGCAGGAAAAATGGGCAAGCGTAATGAATTAAGCGAGTTTGACAAAGGCCAAAATGTGATGGCTTGATGACTGGGTCGGACCATCTCCAAAATGCAGCTCTTGTGGGGTGTTCCTGGTCTGCAGTGATCAGTATCCATCAAAAGTGGTCCAAGGAAAGAACAGTGGTGAACCAGCAACAGGGTCATGGGCAGCCAAGGCTCACTGATGCACATGGGGAGCAAAGGCTGGCCCGTGTGGTCCGATCCAACAGACAAATTGCTAAAAAAGTGAATGCTGGTTGTGATAGAAAGGTGTCAGAATACACATTGCAGTTTGTTGTGTATGGGGCTGCATAGCCACAGACCACAGCCACAGTCAGGGTGCCCATGCTGAACCGTCACGTGAACAATGGACACCCTTTCATAGAAATGGTATTCATTGATGGCTCTAACTTCTTTCAGCAGGATAATGCCACAAAGCAAAAATGGCTCAGGAATGGTTTGAGGAACACGACGAGTTTGAGGTGTTGACTTGGCCTTCAACTTCCCCAGATCTCAATCTAATCGAGCATCTATGGGATGTGCTTGACAAACAAATCTGACATCCGCAATATCGACTGTTTTCCTGTTTTCAAATCACAACTCAAAATGTACTTGTTCATGTTGGTCACTTTTTAGTTTGGTTCTTGGCAAATTGCGCAGCCTCCACTTAATCAGATGTACTCATTGTGAAAAGAAATTTAATGGTTATTTAGAACCAGCAAGCTTATCCCATGACTAACCCAGTAGTTCCCAGTCTCTTGCCACAGTACTGTTTATATATGGGTGCCTTTTAGTCAAAGTAGTGCAGTTCGCAGACAGCGACATGGCTCATGTTGCATAAGTGTGAAGAATGACCAACTGCGATGGCTGGGTAATTATATGTTTTAACCTTGGTCCCCACACACACACACACACAAATACACCACACATGCAGCACATGCTTGTCTGCTAGATGCATAAAGTAGAACATGGAGAAACATAAACAACTGTGCAACTTGAGTAATAGTCAAGCACACTCATATATCTGAAAAACATTAAAGCTTGACGGAGATTTTGCACACTTGTGTACACACACCCACACACACTCACTTGTACTGTGACCGCCATGTGCTATTACCATAAGGCTATTTGTCATATCAGGCTCAGGTGCTCTCTGTCCTCCCATTTAGGGAGCTTGGGGATAAAAGGAATGTGCTGCATACTACTTTATACTCATACACAAACACACATACACACAGTATTAGCATATGTTTATGCTTGTAATATATGAACACACACTTATGGACATATACACATACAAACATATGCCTGAAACACAAAACTGCACACAGACATACACACAGTGTGTAGAGCTGCCGAATGGAAACAAAGTGGTTCAGCCTTTCTGAGGCTCTCAACCTTATTAATAGAGCCTCCTGTGGATTCACCACACACACACACACACACACACACACAGACACACACACACACACACACACACACACACACACACACACACAAAGAAACAGACTTCCAGTTCTGTGGCTATTACAGTTAATAAAACCCATCCTGTGCTGCGGTTCGATGTCGATTAACCTCGTTTATCACAGTTAGCCAGGCTAACACACCACAGAGAAAGGAAGATAGAAAGAAAACAACTGAAGTGGTGCTGTTCAGAAAATTTGAAACTAAAGAAACTAAAATGTGTTTATAGTTTCTGCGGATTCGGGTAAAATCTCAGGTAAAGCATCATTAGTTCAGGATTCCACAGCACATTTAATGTGTGCAGTGTATCATCATGCCTCATAATGGCTTCAGAAATTTAATCAGACCACATTGGTCATTTATACATGCAAATAAAGATTTTAAATGATCATAAACCAGGGAATTGCATGATCACTGACTCTACTTGTATACTTATGTCTTTATAGAATATTTGCCAGCTTTGACCCTCGGTCAAAGTAACCAAATCAAGAAATATTCTTGACTGATTTTTTTTTCTCAACAAAACCAATAAGAGCTACTACAGGTCAGTCACCCAACACTCTAATTCAGAGCACGATATCTTCAGTATATTCTTCAATTGGTTTATATGCCCTGACTGTTGTCCAGTCTTTTGTTTGCTCTGAGTATTCCAAGTGATCTATAATAAGAGACCTAAATTTCCTTGGGATGTTCATGGCTCCCAGAGGATTAATCCCTATCTTTTTATTCCTTCGTTGCAATGACCATAAAAAAAAAAATCCAAATGCCAAGATTTTCCTGAGCATGTCAATTGCATGTCCTTCCATTTTAAGAGGCAATGGGGAAAAGAGGAGAGAGGGGAAGAAGGAGGAGGATGACGTAAATCGAGGAGAGAGAGAGACAGTGAGTGATTGACAGAGAGGTAGTGGAAAAGGGCAAAAAGCTCTCTAGGGAGACATGCTGTCACAGAAGGAGCTTCAGAGTGGAACCTGTTTCACAGAAACACACACATACACACACACATCATTGCTGAACATGTACACACCCACGGACTCACCCACTCAATCAAGCTCACAAGCGCTCAAAGACCATTTGATGCACAGGCATGCATGCCTTTGCCAGCTGGTGGAGGCATGGCATCAGATAAGACCCAGGTGGCATCGCTCACAAACACACACAGATACACAGTGTACATACAGAATGTATATTTAATACAGAAACCCGCGTGCAGCAAGACAGGCACACCTAGAACCTTGACACACATGCACAAGCCCAGCAGGCAGATGTTAGACTCTTTCACAGGCCAATTGTCATATCCATCACCACCCTATATCTCCTCCTTGATCCTCTACTGGCCCTCCCATCATCCACTTTTCCACTGTCAGTTTGGCTGCCACTTCAAGTAAGCCTTTCCTCCTCTTTTCATCCTTCACTTCCTTGCTCCTTTTCTCAGTTTTTGTCTCTTCTTGTTGGATCTGGCAGTGGAAGCCAAAATGACAGGAATCACTAACAAAGAGAAGCTACTGACCATTTGGCTATTTGCTCACCAAACAGCCTATTGTTGAGATCTGGCAGGGTCTCCATTACTCCTTTCAGTACAGTGAGGAAGAGGATCCCTTTGGAGCTGCGATCGTTTGGCAAACATGGAGGCGCGGGGGGGGGGGGTGTTAGGACTAAACAGCACACTGCTTATTAGTCACCAGGCCAAAATTTGTTTGTCCCTGCAAATTGCAATTCAGCCTTGTAAATTATTGATCTTGGACCAAATCATGCCCGTGTTTGTTTCTGAGGAAGAAACGCTGTAGCGGGATTAAAGATTGCTGTTTCTAATTTAAGGTCACCTGTCTAAAAATAGAAAACAGGATTTACATGGCATTCTGTGTGTGGTCTGTATTAATTGTTATGAACATTATGCATTGATGAAAAGTGTCTGTATCTGTCACTTTGGTCTTACATAACAGACAAATAACTGCAAGTTTTCCTGATTCAGAATAATTTTAATAATTCCTGGCAGGAACATGTTCCATTACAGCTGTTCATTTACGTGAAAGTTGCAGAAATGGGTGATAATCAAAATAATTAAAATACAGGATTAAAAATATAGCACTGGGATGCATAATTTTAGTCTTGCAATAACAGAGTGGATGACACACATGTGGTTGGTGGGATATAAACAGCAAAACGTCCTGGGTACATGTCATTCTAACAGACCAATATCTTCACTGTAATGTGACCAGTGTTGCACCGCTTCTAATCCTGCACGTTCTTTTCTTGCCACTCTCGGTAGTGGTAGCAAAAGGATTCTGATTAATTCTGTGGCCTTGGGAAAGACATAACCATTCCCTAATGGAAGTCCAAGTGATTCCTTAGGTTGTCTGAAAGCTCATCCATCTTTTTGTGCAGCAATCTTACCTTGTCCATGATAATAGAAGTGTAATCTAACTTATATCTCCTCCTTTCCATCTCTGTTGCTGTATCCATATTTGTCTTGTGCATATTTTGCTTCTCCTCTGTGTAATTTTGGCATGGATGTCCACTGTTGTTAATCTGCTTGCAAGTGGCAATAACATAAAAAGAAATTGTTACGCTATGACGACAAAGGCAAATGTTACCGGCTGCATGCACAGCTGAGGGATATTGCAGTTGGGAGTGTAAGTCTGTTTGCAGTTGGTAACACTAAATTTACACTGAATGGAACATTTTTGTTTTATTTATTGCTGTACACTCTCACTCCACAAAGACCTAATTGCGACATTAGTAGCCTTTAATTTCTTGGTGATGGAGGCAGAATAGGAAAGCCCAAGTCATTAATAATTAATCACCAGAATTAAGAATGGTATTCCTCTTGCTATTAGCTGTATCTGATTTTTTTTTTTCTTGTGTTCTTAACTTTCACAAAAAAAAATGGTATGGCAGTGATAATATGTGCAAAACAAGGGATTTTGTAAAGATGATCAATATGGAAACCAAGTATTTTATGGCAGTCACAGATTTGACTTTTAGCCCTTCTTTTCTCTCCATTCAGACACATTTGCCAGTAAGGTAGCTGCTATCCAGGATCAGTATGCAGATGCATCCATTGGTAATGTGACAGGCTCCAATGCTGTTAATGTGTTTCTGGGTATTGGGGTAAGTCCAGCTCATTTAATTAAATATTCACTGATTGATAGCTAGTAAAAAATTATTATGTTATGTTTGGTATAACTGATAGGTTACTGCATGTGTCCTATTCTTTAATTTTGCATGAATGACTGTGTGATTGACAAGTGGTGTGGTCTGTCTCCTCTGACAAAGTCTGTATTTGCTTTTGCTTCTGCTGTTGTACTTGGTCACTGTGTCTTATGCTATTAAGCTCAGTTTCGCTGATGTTTGACAGGTGGCGTGGTCCATTGCTGCCATCTACCACAACAGCAAGGGCGAGGAGTTCAAGGTAGATCCTGGCACTCTGGCTTTCTCTGTCACACTCTTCACCATCTTTGCCTTTATCTGCATCGCCACACTGATGTACCGACGGCGACCAGAGATCGGTGGAGAGCTGGGCGGGCCCCGGACTGCAAAGGCCCTCACCACCATGCTGTTCGTTAGCCTGTGGCTCCTCTACATTCTCTTCTCCTCACTGGAGGCCTACTGCCACATCCAGGGCTTCTAAGATAATGGGAGATGATGATGAGAAGGGTGGGACAAAGGGAGAACATGGCGGAAGCAACAAGGGGGAGGTGGATGAATGGATGGATTTAGGAATTAAGGCTGTCTCATTGTTCTATAACCCCACCCCTCGCAATAGATTTAATGATAGACATCTAAAAACAGAATGGCAGGAGGCACAGATGCATGGAAGGACAACAATACATGAGATTAATAGGAGCAGGAGAAATTACCCAGAAGATGGAAGCATGATGAAAAAAGAAAAGAAAAAAATCAAAGGGATACAATTGTGTGTCAGTCTGCAAATCCAAACCAATCAAGTTTTCTTATTAAATGTATCCCAACTGGTTCAACCATGTAGAAATACAATGCATTTAAACACATGGAGTGAGAGGTTAAAACAGAGCTACGCACCATGAAAGCTCCTAACAAGAACGTGTGGTCTCAACAGTAACCCTCGTTCAGTGCAGTGCATCGCCTGTATCCAGCCACAGTAACAGGCAGGAGTGAGACAGACAAAGAAAGAATAACTGTATCAGTGTGTACATGCATGACCAGACAATGCTGAAAACACAATCAGAAGAAACCGGATACATTGCCGCAATTGTTTCATGACAACTAACTGTGTGTGTGTGCTGGTGTGTGACAGTGGGTATCTGTGCTTGTGTGTTGTGGGAAGCTGGTCAAGTACTGTGAAAAAAACGCCTCTCGTCTTGCTGTCACCGCGTGAGACGGGATATGCTTTTCGTGTTCGAGGTTTTTTTGACTCTCGCTCTCCCAGCCTGTAGAAATGCTGAGTAAGACTCTTTCATATGAGGGCACATTCAGTGAGGCAACATGTTTTAAACATCACTGAGGTTAGAAATGTAAATATAAAGAGCTGATCGTACATTACAGCTTCACAGGTTTTTCCTTCTGAATGTCTTGATTATGCCATTCGCTCCTGAACGGGCCCTCTTTCTGTTGCTTAATACTGTAGATGTAAATGACTTAAGGTCTCATTTGAACCAAGAAGAAGTGGTTAGTGTGCTTTTACCTTTAATAAGGTCATGTCTGAGAAGACAAAATGGCCACTCTACCGTTGAAAACTGTTAGAAATTATTATCATTGCATAAATATCTAGGGGTTTTTGTTTTGTTTTGTTTTTACTGTGGAATTAAGTTACCTGGTGTTCCAGATCTGGGATGGGATTGCCGCCATCATTTCTGACTCATAACATTTCAATAGGCTAAAAAATATAGGTTCCACCCTCTGTGAAATTTTATAGGCCTTCTTTATCTTAATTTTCTTAGCCATCACTTATATCATATGCTGCTTGGTTTACACAACAGCGTCAGTCATTAGCTCTGTGTCTTAAGCACCTCCCCCTTGGCTGGTCGCTTGACCAATCAAAATCTTCAAGGGCTTTGTAACAACCACTAATCCCTAACCTTAACCCTTGATTTATAATATTTCACATAGATTGGTCATTAGGGGGACATATAACAGGGGTTTATATTGCTAAACTGCACACATTTCAGTTAATATAGCTTTGCTTCAGACTACAACAAGACTACATGAGATAATAGCTGCACGTCTTTGGTATTTTACTACACAGAGCATCCAGAATTTCCCAGATATTGTAAAGTAACCTGCTGCTTCTAAGTGCTTGTTCAGCCAAGGCTTCAACTTTTCATGGGGGGGGAATCTTTCATTCCAATAAACAATACCCATGCTATGTTATTTTTGAGGCCAAATCATTATATGTCTAAATATACTAGTCTTCAGGCTAGATGGTCAAGGCCTTAACCTAAAGGAAGCAATTACCATCTGACGTTATTCAGCGGTAAGCTGCTTTTAAACAAATAACCTTAACGTGATCTGTGTGACATACTCGTTCTTGCTGAACCTGGAACATGAATTCAGCTGCCAGTTTTCAGTCTTAACACAAAAGCCATCAGATGAAGGGATAACTAAAAATTATTTTCTCTTGGGGCAGATGTTGGTTTACAGGAGGGGGGGTAAATTGTGTTGTACTGCAATAGCCCTGTGTGTACATGTAACACAGGCTACATCTAATCTCAGACAGCCTCTGTTTGACAAGTCTACACAGGTTCTGAGACAATAGCAGAAAGCTAAAAGGGATACAGTTACAACCTAGTCCCCTCATCCCTGCAAACCTCTGGGAAAATGGCCTCCTCCTGTTGTGGAGTATATTGCCCAGTGTTTAAATGTTCATTAGCCATGCTACCATGGTAATCCACCCTGGTTAAAAGCTATTAAACTACTAAAATGTCTCTCACTTTATGACACAGGCTCAAACCATCTCTATTATTCTATGTAGCATACTTTTGTTGGTTTAATGAAAATTATTGTACACTGATCTCAGCCCTTCTCTAACTGAAGTTTGAGCTTAAAGTTTGGTGTGTGTGCATGATGGGACAGGGGTCCACTTGCACTTATTTTCCATCTTAATAATGTGTTAATAGCTTAAAAGGACACAGGGGCATATCTTCTTTTATGATTCAGTATTAGAGAGACAAGAAATCAATCCTAAAACCACAAACACAGAGGGCCTGAAATTATGTAAATTTCTAAGTCTATCTTGACTGTCAGAGAAGTTTAGACTTTAGACTGTTAACTATTGCATAAAATCATCTAAAACCACAAATATCTCAGCATACAAATAAATGTAGGCATTGTAAAAGTCCATAAGTCCAGAATTTCTCTGCTGATGTGTTTTTTACTTGATGTATATGATAAATTGTATTTTAAATGTCATCTGTAAAGAAAGTAGTCTGAACTAGGTGCGATCCATTTCAAACTTGGCAAGAAGCTTTTCACAGACAGATTTTAACCCCTGAGAAAGTAGCCCTGGACGGGCCTGGGTTGGATCAGTTTGGCAAATCCAGAGTATCTTGAGGATAGAAATATACTTTGATTCTTCTGGGTTTTGTAAAATTCTAATTATTAAAGGAGTGGAGAACTGCATTAGAATGAAATTTTGAAAAGACAGTACTACAGAGAAGTCCAACACCGTGGCTCACAGCTTTAGTAAATGCTTTGTTGCTGCAAAATTGTTTGTCGCACAGTTTGGAAACAACTAAGAAGAGACATTTATTGTATACATCTTTTAATAGCTAGAGTATTATGAAATACTGCATTACTCGTATTTGCCAAACTAAGCACAATCTGTGGCTCTCCATTAGAGTAGCTGTTCTTAAGTGAAGGCCTTGGAGTGGCAGTTTACCCCTGTTTTGCCAAAGGGAAATCTTTATATCAGATACTTAATGTTTGCAGTCCAAACTTTAAAGGGTTTTCTAACCAGTGGATCTTTCTTAAAAGACCAAATATCATTCATAGTTCACTAATAATCTGAAAAGCATCAAAAAAGCCTTGATGTTTTAACCTAACTCAAATCTTTCTATTTAAATTTGTATGTATTTGTCTCTTCACTGGCATGGAGCTGAGGGTTTATACACTGTAAAAAAAAATGCTAGCTTGCATAAAAAAAGGAATAACATTATAGAAGCTGTACGCATCACTTTTTGAGTACCTTCAACAAGGTATTAATTGTCTTTGATATTGCTAAATCATGTTGGATTTACTTAAAGTGCGCAGCTGCCTAATACTTTGAGGTGAACTATTGAGTGAAAAGGAATCGAGTGCTTGCAGAAATGCAGTTTTGTGCATCAAAAAAGATTTTGTGCGTATTTTTTTCAGAGGTTAACAGTTTTCTTTTATGGGAATTTAGCTCTTTTGCTGCACCAGCTTTGTTGCACCGCCTCTCTTGAGCGTATCCACCTTGGCTTAAAAAGCTAGTCTGACATGAAGCTTAATGGCAGATTAATGACAGCTGTTCACAGAGTTTGAAACAAGGTGGGAAAACTGAATAATAAGATATTAGCTGTTATTTCGCTAAAGGTTTTGTTAGCTATACATCATCAAATATTAATTTTCTGGTTGCAGTTAACTTTTTCTTTTTCTTTTAGCTGCAACTAGCAACTTTCAAGCAAAGACTGTAAAGCAATTTGTCCCAACTCAAGTCACAATAACACTTGAATCCAGCTTCCTGCTTTGGTTTGAAATTCTGCAGATGAAGGGTCAAAGGTTAGCCAGGCCATTGCTGTATATATTAACACTAACAGCAAGCAAGGTGTAGAAAAGCGAGCTGTAGATTGCATTTCTTTTCATTTTGTTTGAAATAGAAGTGGCCAGATTTTTAAATGAAAGACAAGCATTGCACTGGTTCTTGTCGCTTATGTGAAATGGCTACTATGTTGGTTCATTTACAGAGTTGCTTCTGATGTAAACAACAGAGATTATGTTTTTCTGTCTCTGATTTACACAATAATAATGATGTACCTGATGTAAAAATACAGTGGTGTTGAATCAGTTGTAAACCATTAACAATGTTGATTCTAATGTAAGGGTTGACGATATGTTTCCGTTGCCATGTTCACTTTTTAACTGTCTTGTCTGGCAGACCGAGGAATACATAAAAGCAACATCAGACAGACAAAATGAGCAAAAGGAAGGACAAACGCCCCCTACTGGTACAAGTGGAGCAATATTTGCTACAGAAAAAAAAGTACCGTTGGAAATAGACATTACCAGAGCTATTCTCTACCTTAAAATGAAACACTTAACATGTACAGTGTAAAAGGATGGTGATAAAGAAAAGGAGGAGGAAAATGAAGATGACGTGGAAGAAGATGAAAATAATAATGATAATAATAATAATTAAAAAATGAAGTTACAGCCATATGTTGATTTCTGGGTCAGTGAGACTGAAATGGACTTCTCCTGCCCAGCATGTGTATTGTTATGGTGTCTTTATCTGTCCCTGTGTCTCTCCACCCTCTGTCTCGCTTTCTCAATCTCACTGCTGCCAAAGTAACCAAAATAGGCAGTTCTCCTTTTGTTCTGTATCTTCTTCCCGTCCCCCTTTCTTCCCTCTGTCTCCCTATGCCATGTTTTCCATATTTTGGAATGTCAATGTGCTACTTGTTGACACTGTGCATGAATGATAACATGTCTGTATATAGTTATAGAGAATTGTATCGCATTCCCCTAGTGTTGACAAAAATGGTTTGAATGTTGTACAGACTTTTTGTTTGTTTGGTTGGTTACATTTTGTAATGTATGTAGAGCTTAACAACATTTTGATTTTAATTTAAACAAAGATGCAACGTCTTTTGTTTTGGAGTAACTTGCACATTATTAATGAATTCATGAAGTTTTTTTGTTAAAAAGGCAATATCTGCTGTTATTGAATGAGAGATGAGATCTTAAAGAAGTTATGTATCTTAAATAAGTAATCTATATGGGAGCTGCATGGGTTATTTGTACAAAAAAAAACAGACACTGCTTGCTACTTCTAATACCGTGGCTGTATTCTCTGACAGAGGATGAGGAATACTGTATGTATATCTAAAGGTTATTTTGTCATTAAAGAAATAATAATAATATTGTGTATATACTGTACAGTGTTATAAGTGAGGTGGAGTATATGACCATCACACTAACCATAGAGAATTAATTCTACATATTTATTTAAAGGAAACAACAACACTCACTACACTCAAGAATGACATATATTGCCTTTTTGGAGAAGTTGTAGTTGCTTAGAGCTTATTTCTCTATCATTCATCCTCTTTCTCCATTACTGGCTGATTAATTTTGCTTCTTTTCCGCATCCATCTCTTTCCATTTGCTTTTATTTTGCTGTTGGAGGTTTTTAAGATTGCCTCTTGTCTATGATTTTTGCATTTTGATTCAGACTGTGTTATATTTTTAGTTTGTCTTTCTGTTTGTTTAACTTAAGTCTCACTTATGGCTGCTGTTTTATGCCCCTTAAATCAACATTATCTCTATAACTGCTTCTATTCACCGACATCCAAGTGTAGTTATGAATATCTGCTTCTGATTTAGGCTCTCGGCGGATCATTTGTTTATATTTAAATCACCATCTGTCTGATTTCTGAGCTGTCGGTCAGTTATCTTGGTTGCTAAAGAATTCGCATTTTCTCTTTCTTTCCTAAATCCTTCCTTTGTGCCAACAAATCCTGCTTTTCATTTCTTCGCTCCTTTCTTTCATGCATCCTCTCTTTCTTTCGCTGTCCTCTTCGCACTTTCAGAGTGTTTCAGGGTTTTCTTATGTTTGTCACTTTGATTTGGTGTGGTGTTGGTTTTGTTAATGGAACAATAACTTTAATAGTTATGTTTGTAATAATTAAGATAGGGTTTTCTTTCTTTTTGCCGCTGTTTCTCTGTGTGTGCGCGCGCGTGGGCATTTATTAATTTTCTTTTGTTTTTAATTTTTAAATTAATTTTTGGTCAAGACCAACTGATAGGAGGAAAGTTGTTGTATGTGTGTTGCCACTAACTGTGACTGCTCTCCATGGTACATGGTACTTCTGATAAAAACAGTAAAATAAAGTTTGGGATACCCTGTTTCAGAGACCCTGTGCGTGCACTGCCTTTCTACCGTGTGTGTGTGTGTGTGTGTATTTTTGTGTTACATCCTGTCTGTGTTTAAAAGCATTAATATGAAACATAATTAGTATGCAAATTTTCATTACAGTTACATATTCATTTAGTGTAAGTAAATGGGAGTTGGAGCCAGCTCGTGTGTGTGTGTGTGCATCCTTCTCTTCTTGTCCTCTTGTACACACAAAACATCCATTTTTCTTTTTACATGTTCAGACCGCAGCTGATAAAAATGACATTTGTCTGAATGGCTGACTCATCATTAACTGTCATCTGACTTTTTGTGTTTTTGTGTCAGTGCTGGAAGTGACAGCTGCATTGGCTGATTAGATCTGCCTTTATGTATTGTCTCCTGTGCTGTTGGTTTTTATTTTTCCCCATTAAGCAAATATTTATTCAGAATAAATGAATTGTATTAAAAGAAAAATCTATTAATGGATAGACCATTAGTGAGACGAGCTTATTTAAATGTTCTATAATACTGATAGCACATTAATTCTGTCCGTCAGAGTACAAACCTTTTCTCATTTCCCGCTGATGCACTGAGCATTTTTAATTATCTGACAAATTATGTGCCCTGCTGTGTAATTAATAGTGGTTATAGACTTTAAACAGTACTGTGCAAAAGTCTCGAGTCACACCTCATTTTGCTTGGAAAGTGGGAAATACCTGCAGTGAATTACTGAAATGTGCAAACATAAATGGAAATATTTTATATAATGCAAAATTGAAGTTTTATACATTTCTAATGGGGTTGAAAATTAATATTTGGCATGACCACCTTTATTCTTCAACATAGCCTGAGTACTCTTAGCCAGTCTTTCTCTCCAGATGCGTCTCTTGGGTCCTGTGTCACAGCTGGATTTTTTTGTGTTACTGAAGGACATGGCTTTAATGTAGATAGTTTTTAGGCCTGCCATTTCTTCCACTTGTCCAATTTCCTCACATTTTTTAAGGACACACTGCACACTATGCTGAGATATATGAGATAAGTTTTTAGCTAATAGCTCTCTGGGTGTCACCTTGTTGGTTTCATGTCTGTCAAACTCTGTTATCTTTGGCATTTTTTCATAGATCCAACTAAAGAAATGGAAACAAATTATGTGTAACTGTAAAGATACAATTTAAAAGTGGTTCTTTGGTAAGTTGTATCTCTGTAGACACAACACTGGTTCATTCATTCACTTAGGTGCCTTTTTTATGACTTAAGTAGCAATATAAAAAAAAAATCCTTTGAAAATGGTCAGACACTGAAAATGAGTAAAAAGCAGCAAACGCCCAAAGAAGAACTCTGAAAGACCTTCAGAAATCCTGGAGAACTATTGGTTGCTTAAAAAAAATTATAAAACTCAGGGGTAGCTCAAGACTTTTGCACACTACTGTAAAAGACAGATGTAGCCATCGTGATAATGAAGTCCCGCTGTGAAGCCTCAATCTGAGCATTTCTGCAATCACTATGTTAGTGCTGTGAAACCACAGGTTAGGATCTGACTGAGGAATGAAAGAATGCTCATTGGCTCAATCACACAGTAAAGCACAGACTGCTTTACAGTCCTTTTGAGCATAATTTTCAAAATGACCATCATGTTGTATTCAGTAAACTTAAAACTAGCTGCTGAGGCCGGAAAAATGATTTGAGGTCACAGAGTAAGAGAGCTAAGGGCTCATATAGACACTTTCCCAGTGCTGTTAGAAAGAATGCAGGTTTAAGGCACTTCAGCTGCTTCAGACACATCTTTTATATAAAGCGTGTGACTGTAAGCTGCTTACAGCCCACAGAAAAGTACATCTCTAGTTTTGGTGAGTGAACCTTCATTCTTTTATCTCTTTCTTACTCAGCACTAATGAGTAGGTATACTTTATATGGATGTGCCAAACTTGTTAGGTAACTGAGACCTCCAGCCTCTTTTTTTGCCCAAATATTTTCAATATCTTCAGTCTCATCACATGCTGAGATTTGGCATTGCGTTTTCTAACGAGGATAAATTGATTTTCATAGTATGACCCTGATTGGTATTTTCTGAGAGCTCCCTCATAAATCTGTGGAACCATTTGCTGTAAATGGTTGTTTTCTTTATGTGAATGCCTCTGACTAATATCGTGGTTGAATTAAACTAAATGCAGCTAGAAGTAAATTGATGGGCAGCTCCCAAAAACAATGTTACACTTGCCTAAAGCACTTACTGTAAATTAGGAAATACGCCTTCCAGGTAAAGTGTGTGTGTGTGTGTGGGGGGGAGGGGGGGGGGGGGGGGGGGCTAATTGGAAACTTAGTGAAAAGAGAAACTACAGGGCTTTAAGAGAAATAAACAAAATATATGATATACAGAAAGTTACACAATGCACAGTAGAAAGCCATTATAGCAGCTGACTGATAGATGAGTTGCATGAAAGTTTTTCCTCTTCGATGGCTGCCACCTTGATGGATCATACCCATTCTCTGCCTGCAGCC
The DNA here is from genome assembly GCF_007364275.1 of Archocentrus centrarchus. Taxonomy (NCBI): domain Eukaryota; kingdom Metazoa; phylum Chordata; class Actinopteri; order Cichliformes; family Cichlidae; genus Archocentrus; species Archocentrus centrarchus. The sequence continues at coordinate 8,531,878 of NC_044360.1, read as the reverse complement.
ATGATGGATTATTCCAATTACAATTAAATCCCCTGCCCGTTTGTTAAATTTAATTTTATTGTATTCTAAATTAGTGTGTGGCCACTTAAAGTGCAAGAGACTATGGCTGAATGTTCTTTTTTATGATGTTTGCTGAAGGATGTTTATGTATGCGTGAGTCAGCAAAACAGACTGTGTTGCAGCATGTTTTTATGCTGTTACTTGTGTACAGGTGTTTGCCTTGGCTGTTCATAACTGGCCCTCTGCTGTGTCTGTCTGAAATCTCATTAGCCTGTCACATTTGATTTCTGGGCAGATTCTTGTCTGGGCAGCTCACTGCTTGAAGGTTAACATGCTGGGAAGTTATTGTGAATTTGTGTGTGTGTGTGTGTCTGTGGTTGCTACTGAATGCTCAGTAAAACCTAACACTGTCAGAAAGTCAAAGTTGGCTGTCAAACTATATGCAAGCACTTAGTGAGAAACAAAAGGGCAAGCCTTGATTTTCTGTAGAAAATCCTTTGTTTCAGCTCTCTGTCAGTCAGTGCTCAGCCGAAGCCTATGTTTTAAAAAAAGTTCCTTTATGAAACATTCAAATTAATTTCACAAGTTCCAACTTACTTCAAAGAAAGTTTTGATGTATGTAGTACTTTCTGAAATCCATAAAAGATAGACAATATATGTAAAAGTTGAACTCTTGAAGCATTGCAGATATTTAGTTGTACTACAAAATGCCAAATAAGCAGGGGGGCGGTGACTAATCTGCTTGGGTTCATAATGGGGAACACTCCCACTACAAGAATGAATAATTCTCCAATGATCTGGCTAAACATTTGTCACTGTGATTCAAATTTTGATTCTAATTTTTTTTTTTCAACAAAAAAAATGATACAACATTGCAATTTAGAATTTCCCTTTTTTCCCCCGGTTTACTCATCCTATTTGTGTATCTCGTATGCAATATTAGCTCTTTAGTCTGAACATGTAGTTTGTAACTACACTATATGGACAAAAATCTACACATTATACCTACAGGAGCTGCTCAGCCATTGAAGCCCATGCCATGAAGCTCCAAGTACACAGTTTTTTTGTGCTGATGTTAATGCCAGAGGTGGTTTGGACCACAGCAGAACGTTGGCGACTTTTATGCAATATGTCCCTCATCACTCAGCAACCCTGCTCTGTAACTTTATAGGCTGATTCTTATATAGCGCTTCCTATTCTACTTTGAGTACTTAAAGCACTTTATACATGACTCATTCACCCATTCATACATCTCTGCTTTCTATCTAACATTCACACTCCAACGGATACATCGGAGAGCAGCTTGGGGTTCAGTATCTTGCTCAAGGATACTTTGGCATGCAGTGTGCAGCAGCCAGGGATCGAACCACCAACGTTCTGATTAGTAGATGACCTGCTCTACCTCCTGTCCTACAGCCACCCTGTGGTCTGTCACGTCATCCTTGAGTTACTGTGGTTGTTAAATGCTTTCACTTCACAGTAATATTGCTTACAGCTGCACATGGAATACACTCAGGAAAATGTTTCTTTGGATTGACTTTTTTTAAATATTTTTAATAACTTCTAAGAAACTGACTGTATTTTACTCTAAAATGTTGAACTGACTCCAAAAGAAGCCACTGAGTTACTCTGTCAAAAAACACTGAAAAAAATGAAATATCACTATAGTTGGTTTTAAAGAATCCTCTTTAGCTGGATTTACAGAACTTTTTTTTTTTTTTTTACTTGAGTCATTTGTGTTATTTCAGTGAAATACTGTTTTTTGACAGGTTAACTCAACAGCTTTTCTGGCTACTTTTTCGCCACAGTTTTTGAATTTATCAGTGAGGGAATAATAATCACTATTTCAGTATAAGGAATAATAACCAGCAGTGTGGTGGCGCAGTGGTTAGCACTGTTGCCTCGCAGCAAGAAGGTCTGGGTTCTGTGTGGAGTTTGCATGTTCTCCCCATGTTTGCGTGGGTTTTCTCCAGGTACTCCAGTTTCCTCCCACAGTCAAGACATGCACTTAGTGGGGTTGGGTTAATCAGTGATTCTAAATTGCCCATAGGTGTGAATTCCTTGAGGGATATTGCTGAAATTATCAGAATGTACTTGAGGGAATGTACAAAGAAGAGGGAACCCAGGAGGGAAAAAAGTTCCAGTATTTTATTATTTTCTAGCAGCTGGCCCAAAAATGTAAAGAATGGGACACGACAGCGAGGTAATAAACACATAATGCACTTCACACAAACATAAATGCCAGCAGTGACGTTGGCTACTTACTGTATGTAGGTTATGTCGTAGGCTCTGCAAAGATTCAGCGCAGAAGTCTAAATCAGGCCTTATGAGTTACTTCACAATTTTTTTTTTTTAAGTGAATTCACAAAACATTTTTGAGTGCTCAGTATTTTATTGAAACAACACAAATGACTCAAGTAAACTTAAAATAATTTGTTCAGAGGATTCTTTCTTTTTGAGTGTATCGAGGAGGGAAGAAATTTCACAAACCAACTTGTTGACTCCAAAAAATCCTATTACAGTACCACACTCAACTTCAGTGAGCTCTTTAGAACGACCCATTCTTTCAGAAATGATTTTAAAGGCAGCACTGCATGGTGCTTTGAATTCAAAGATTAAGAGGTGTAGGGTAATACTTTTTTCCATATAGCATACATCAGGTGGATTACAGTTAAAAAACAAAATCAAAATCCTTACTGAGTTTACAATTACTCCATTACTGATACGATAAACTATTTCATTAATTTAAGCATTCAAAATTACATATTACAATGTTAACCTTGTACGTGATACATCCCAAAAGGTGCTTTCATCTGCCTTATCAGACTTTTTTCAGTGTGCTTGCTTTACATTGTCCTGTTGCACAGGTAAAAATGGGGCAACCACCACTTTCCACTCCTTTGTTACCAGCCTTCTTCCACCAAGCAAGCACAGCATAGACAAACAGGGCTTTTTCCAAGTCCTCAAACAACTTTACAATCTTTGTAATTTGGTGTATCCCTGTTTCGACATTTTCAGGTGCAGGGGGCCCGCTGTGTGCTCTCCCGTCATTTGTTCTGCTGACTCCTGTCCAGCGCTGCCTGCCACACAGCGCTACACATGACATTGTGAAGAATTTTTGAGTATTTTTAAAATAAATTCTATTATGAGGTTTATCTAATTGGTAACTTGTGTTTTGGTGCCTTTGAATTGAAGAATATGTTTTATCTGAAGCTACAGAAGATCCTCAACATCAGTTTCATCCCTCCTGTGTGTGTGTTTTGTGTGTGTGTGTGTGGTCTCCTTTGGGTTTAGCCCTGCTTAACAGAAAGCACCTTTTTATATGAGTTTATTTTTGTGTCTTTGTCTAGATGCTTTACCATGTTCATGCCACTCTTGTACAACATTTTCTCAAGAGGGCTTTAAGTGCAAAAGGGCTCCCTGGCATACAGAGACACTTTATATTTCAATAAGTTGATTTATTTTTGAATGTCTAGACACTCAGTTTGTCTTCACATAGACTCACTCTCTTCATACACTTATTTATTCTCCTACATCTGCTTCTGTCTCAGAGGATGTGGATGACAGCTTAGTCAGCACTGGAATAACAATAACGGTCAAACTTGTGCACAGTGTTCTTAATAAAAGTATACTGACAAACAGCCAGTAGAGACTTGCTATTAATGTAATTTCAGTTTGTTCTTATGGTATATTTTATTGCTGGGCAAATAGAAATGTGAGATGTGAGATTCACGTCTCTCAGCAAATCTTCAGGTGGTCCAGAACTCAACAGTAGGGATTTTTAACATAGTGTTTCTACAACAGGTTTTTAGCGGGTTTTTAAAGCAGTTGTTGCTCTTTTAATTAAAGAAAAGCCACTGGCAAATTTCTGGTGTTGATCTTTTCCCTTTTAATATTTTCCCTTTCTCTCTCCAACCCCGTTGCCCCACATACAGCAGATCAACTGGCATTTGTGCTGTAGAAATGTCAGGCCTGTGGGAAAAGGAGAAAGGGAGGGGGGATATTTGGGCTTCCCTGTGAATGGTGTTGTTTTAATAACAAGACCCCATCACTTAAGGTGCGGGCAGAATCAACACACATAAACGCTTGCATGCGCACGCACACACACATTAAATAATTAGTAAATGCCTACCAGGCCATCACGAGGCTCCAACACTGCATATTTTGCCCACTTAACTCTCCAAATAATGGCTTGATTGACAGGCTTAAAGTAGTGGCATTAAGTGCACATGTGCATGTGTGTGAGCGCCTAACCATATTATCGCAGGTGTTTCACACACTTGGAACAGATTGAAATTAAATGTCAGGCAAATACCAGAGCATGAACTCTTCATCCAGTAGCCGGTAGCAGTTGTTGGTCCAAATCTGGCTCTTAAACCAAAGTTTGTTTGTTTGTTTTTTGCAAAGATGAGGTAACACTGTAAAAAAACAGGCTTGTGGATGTCTCAGTAAAAATGACCTTAATAAATTGCATAATCCAGACAACCATAACAACATTATCCACCAATTTTCTGCTATTTATCTAGTTCCAGTAATATAAGTGGATCATTAGGTCACAGATTTATATACATGTATGCGTGTTGTTTGTTTTTTTTAGTTCAAACAGTTCCTTATTAAGTTATTTCCTAACATAATAAGTAAATACGTAATTGTACTATAATAAACTAATGTGTGTGTGTGTGAGAGATAGGGCTCTTACCTTGTTCCAGGAGTCCATTGAAGGGCTCAAGCACACCTGTGATACTGAACCCCGACTCTTCTCTCCTGTTCTTGCTGGATCGCTGCTTCACACTCTGGTAAACAATGCTGACTCTGTGTTAAAACCTATCGTTATTCTTGCTTACATGTTATCTTGCAAACTTATACTTACCTGGCTGCCTCTGCCTCCTTTGCAGAAAATCATGCCAGTGTACTCCATACCTGCCTGACCCACTGTCTCACACTCTCCGCTGGATGCAAACCTATTTGTGAAAGACTGGAAACTGACCCTGTGGAAAGAAGAAATGAAGGTGCTACAGACTATCCTGGATTGGTGTACTTATAATCTTAAGTCTCTGCATTAAAGCTCTGCGAACCTGTCCCTGTGTCACACCACTGAGACCTTCTGGTAAAAGGAACATAAACAGTCCAGAATTCATCCAGCTGCTTCTCTTTTTTGTCACATTATCAATAAACACTAGAGACCCAGTGTCACTTGAAATCACATGACTACACAATGCATTGCCTCCACTGTTTTGCAGGTGATGTAATTTACTTCAGTTCATGAGAAAAGCCTTCTGAGCACTTTTTTCCCCCCATTATTCTGGTACACACTAAATCTGGCTGCTTCAGATTTACTTTGATGAATGAGCTCTATATTTTCTCTTCTGCTTCAAATGTATTTGCCTTCTCCTGTATTTATGGTGCACTTGGATAATGATATGTCTACTTCCTGTGGAGTGTTCTTCATTTGGCTGGATGTTGCAAAGGGGGATTTCTTTGATCCTCCAATCATCCACCTCTGTTGTCTTCTGTGGATTTATAGCTCTTTTTATGTTGCTGAGCTTAACTGTTTCCTTTTTTCCTTCCCTAAGATTGCACCAAAACTGGGGATTTAGCCACTCCTAACATTTCCGCTAGGCCCTTGCTGGATTTACTTTATTTTTGGATGGCCTGTTTTATTTGTACTGAAATCACCTTCATGTACAGTAACAGCATGCTGTTTCACAACATCATCTTTCAGTTTTAAAGAGAATACCGTCTCTTTGGCAGCATTAGGAACCAATTGTTAAATCTCAGAGAATTTGAAACATCTGTGACCACACCAAGAGTGCCTGCTCACAGCTGACCATAATGGACCTTTAATGAATAAATTGTTCACTAAGATTGATTATCTATGTCAAGCAAGTTCCAACTCAGTGAAAGTTAATTTTCCCCTCGTGAAATGAATTGAATCCGACGGCTGCCTTGAAGGTAGGAAATCAATCTGAGAGCCTATGTGGCTCTGCAATAATGTAAAGTGTATTCAATTTGGAATTAATGGGCTAAAACATGCACAACCGCTAGAGTGGTGCTTTTAAACTTAAGTCTTATTCAACTCTTAAAACTACACTAATCAATATATTTCTGTAATGAAGATGGATAAACTGTCTGTGAAATGTGTGAAAAATAACACGTACAGTGGAGAATCCACAAAGAGTCACCAAACTCTACAGCTGTATGCTGCTCTGTGGCTTTTGGTTTCGACTGGCCAGGGAACGCCTCGGTGTTCCCCCGGATAAGCTGCAGGAGGTGGCTGGTAAGAGGAAGATCTGAGTTTCTCTGGCTGCTGCCCCCATTACCCAGCCCGGGATTAGGCAAAAGAGGATGGATGGATGGATGGAGCAGTACTTTTTAAGCCAGGGTAAACACTTAGTAGTTGAACTGTATAATAAGAAAGGTCAGAATGAACTTTTATATGACACAAACCCACCTGAAATCTCAGCACACTTGAAGCCCAAGTGTTGAAAATGGTTTAAAAAAAAAAAAAAATGGTTAAACATCTGAAATATACTCTTAAACAATATCAGAGCTTCTATGCTGCAATAGGACTAAAAGAAGTCAGCACAGGAAATTCAGAAATTGTACAGTTTTTTCAAAGTCTTATGTCTCTTTTGCAGCAACTGGGAATCTTTGCTGCATTGATTTATAATTGAAACTGACCCCTTGCACGCTAGTGTCTCCAGTCCATGTTTCTGCATGCACCAGGTTCAAAAACGATACCAAAGCAACAACAGCAAGCAACAACAGCAAGAATAAACTGTCTGTTGTCAGTCTGTGTAGCTGTTAATAAAGAAAAATCAAGAAACATGTCAACAACATGTGTGACTAATTTTATTCTAGTTTTGGGAACTTAAACAATGTTTGTTAGTAGGATACACTCAGTGTTGTTTGGTCTTTTCATTGCATTTGTTAAAAATTATTCCAATGTAGAAATTCACAGATTTTCTTGTGGCTTTCTTTTAAAACTGTCTTTCTCAAGCTAGTTTCACACACTTCAGAAAATGTTTGGAGAAGAAGGCTGAGACATATTCCAAGGTTGGAACGTGCAAGATGCAGCACATGATCGCTTGCTGCAAAATGACCTGTACTATCACATATCAAATAGATTTTGTATCAGGCAGCTGACAAAGCCATTTGATGACCTGTCTCACTGGGATAACATCCAGAAGTTTAAGACTGCAATGCACATGTAAAAAAAACAAAAAAAAACCAAAACATACTTGAGACTACATTTAGAAATAATTTGTTGGACAGAGACAGAATTTTTATAATTTTGCCTCTCAATATGTGATTGAAGTGCCGACTTTCAGCTTTAATTCAAGGAGTTTGACAAAAAAAATTGCACAAACTGTTTAAGAACTACAGTCATTTTTCTACTCTGTCCCCCCTTTTCAGAGGCTCAAAATTAATTGAACAAGTTTGCATAATTTTAAATAAAAAGATTGATTTTAATGCCTGGATGGCGATCCTTTGCAGTTATTGACTGACTGAAGTCTAGAACCCACAGAAACCATCAAATAATGTGTCTATTCCCTGCCTGTTTGTGGGTTTTTTCTGCCTTCAGTTTGGTAGTTAATAACTGCATATAATAAAAGCATGCTCTATTGTGTTAAGATAAGGTGACTGACAACAGTTAATGCAAAATGTTTGCAAAACCCCTTGAATTAAAAGTGAAAGTCTCCACTTCAATCACATACTGATGGTTTGATTTTAAAGCCACTGTGGTGGTGGTGGTGTACAGAAGCAAAGCTACAAAAATTGTGTCTCTGTCCAACAAATTGTGGACCTGTGTGTTCTATTCTTCTGCACTCATCTGTTGTTCTCATCTTCCTTCAGTTTGTTACACTGCCTTCACTCATCTCTTTGATTCTTTGATTCTCTCTTTTTCTTGTCTACCTTGCTTGTCTTTCACCTTTTAGCTTGGCAGAAGTTGATCACCAAGTCCTCTTGCAGACACCCACACATGAACACACACACATACAAAGCACAATCTAACATATCCACTTACACAAATACACACAGAGTATACTTATACGCGCAAACATGCACACTCGACAGCAGGTTACCCTGTGTCAGCGACTGTTCTCTGCTAAAAGGCTGTGGGCGATGTGATGATGTCGAGTTACTGTGGCGATTATCTGTTGCCTGGGCAACACTTTCACAACAACTAAATGCAGCGTACGAGCAGAGACGCACAGTAACACACACACACACACACACACACACACACACACACACACCGACCGCTATTGAGGACTGGAGAGGGCAGACGGGAAAAGAAGCAGTCTCACTTACACAGACACACATCGAAGTGCAGACATAGGCGCTCTCAGCTACACCTGTATTTACTCCCACATAAACGCAGCTCATCAGGTGGAGTTAACTTACTTAAACTGAAAAAGTTAAGATTAGAGTTGCCTTTGAAATATTTTGCTGTACAGATTCCACCTCATTTAATTATGTAGCGAGGCAAAAGACAAAAAAAAACAACATACCAAGTGAGACAAGTTACAGAGCTGTTTATGATGTACTTTTTGTAGGTATATAGATACCAGTATGTTAGAATGAATGTGTGTGAATGGCTACATGCTATATCTGCTGGAACTGTGCATAAATGTGGGTGGTCTGGGAATGGTGTGCTATGTGAATGTTAGGATTGATAAAGATCCTTTCTGTGTGTGTGTGTGTGTGTGTGTGTGTGTGTGTGTGTGTGTGTGTGTGTGTGTGTGTGTGTGTGTGTGTGTGTGTGTGTGTGTGTGTGTGTGTGTGTGTGTGTACATGTGTATTGTAGGCCTACAGAGCTGGATACATTGGGGTTGGTGTTAATCCAAAATCACAACATTTTGACGAGTAGTAGCCGGTTGCAGTTGTTGGGCCAAATCTGGCTCTTAAACCAAAGTTTTTTTGTTTTTGTTTTTTTTTGCAAAGATGTGGTAACACTGTTAAAAAAACAGACTTGTGGATGTCTCAGTAAAAATGACCTTAATAATTTGCATAATCAAGACAACCATAACAACATTATCCACCAATTTTCTGCTATTTATCTAGTTGCAGTAATATAAGTGGATCATTAGTGTGCAACCACAGGACAGGTGTGGAAACCATAGATGATTATTATACTTTTACCAAGTTCAATTGGAGGACACATGTGGTTGGTGCATACAAATTGGAGGGCATGCAAACATCCATGTGGAGCCCTGCATTCATTCTTCTGATCATGAAATGTACTCCTGTCTACGAGCAGAATTGGAAATTATAACACTGGTGTTTGTAAATCCGGCCATACCTTTTTTTTTTTTCTTGTAAGTGAATACCAAGATCTACATGACATAATATCTCCAGTTTGGCTACTGTGCGTTTGTCCCAAGGTCTCCTCTTGACATGTACTAACCACAAAACTTGGGAGAAATCCAGAAGACTGAATCACCTCAATTAGCTTCTTCTCTTGTATGGGTCAGCAGTTCTACTCTGACTAACCTCTTCACTTTCTGTCTACGCGTGAGCCCAAGATCCCTTCAGAGAATGTTCTTTTCCACTGCTTGAATCTGTCACCTTTTTCTTTTGGTCACGACCTACATCTTATGGCACATACATGAGGGTAGGTACACAAACTGACCAGTAAACAGACAGTTTCACTTTGCTCAGCTCTCTTTTCACCACACACCAGACCAGCCTATCTTTTGCTTCATTCTTCCCACTTGTGAGCAAAACTGGAAGGTACTTGAACTTATTCACTTCAGGCAGCAACTGATCTCTAACCCGGTGTAGGCAGTAAAGTTGAGAACCACGGCTTCAGACTTAGATGTGCTAATTCTCATCCCAGCCACATCGCGATCAGCTCCAAACTGCCTGAATGTGAGCTTGAAGTCATGGTTCAACAAAGACAGCAGGACTACATCTTCTGTCAGACAGTAAACAGATCAGTAAACATGTCCCATTGGCTCCACCAAGAAATATTTTCAATAAATGTAACAAACAGAACTAGTGACAAAAGCCAGTCTTGAGACACTGAGAGACAATATTTGGACCTTGGAGTTACATTATGATTCTGAAAAACAAAAACAGCTTGAAGTTACTGGATTACAATTTCCTGGAGAAATTGCTAGCTGTTGATGATAATGGTAATAATGGTTGTTTTGTAGCCATTCCGTTTCTTTTCTGAATCAATGAATCAATAATGTCTTTGTTAACTGCTATATGTTCTACTTTGTGATGTTTTTATGAAGACCTGGTTATAATAGGACCATTTTACCTTGCCAATAAGCAGGCCTGAACAGAGATGAATAGCTGGAAAAAGACAGTGTGCCTCAAGAATAAAAGCAGAGATTGACAGAGTCGGGGGTACTGATTTAAAAAGAAATAATGACAGTTAAGAGCAGAGATGGAAAGTATGGAATGATTTAAACAAAGAAATACTAAGAGTACAAGAAAAATAACTATCAACAATAAGCACTGGAACTGGAACAAAGACAATGGATGCTGTGCAAATAATTTCAGTTTTACATGCGCTAATACTTTATAGTGTATATGAATACCACTTTATGCTCACAAAGCCAGTCAGATTTGATTTAATATGAATAAAGTCACACTAATTTGATAGCCACTGGGGACAAAAAGGGGGGAGAAAAGAATTAAACAGTGAGCGAAATAAAACCAATAAAACAGCATTAGCAGAGCAGAGTCAAGTAAATGGAACTGCGAAGTGTGACTCATTTACAGTTAGCAGGACCTAAAGCTCACATGCCCACACACACACACACACGTACAAAACCCATTAACCACTTGTGCCACTTTCTCTCTTTCTGTCATCACTATCTCTTATTATCTATGTAACTCACACATTTTATGTAAACACAGAACTATAATCACCCTTGCATTTTTAATTCCAGCACACATTATTCTGCCTGGATTCTTCACATCTCCCCATCTTCCTCCAATTCAGATATGCAGAGATGCATGCTCACACACTCACGCCAACACACCCACACACAGAAATGCTTATACTCTCCCTCCTGTCTTGACATTCACACAGTGCTGCAGCTATGCGCCACATAAGGGCTCCTTCCTGTTCTGTTCGCCCACCTACTGCATCACACACAAGCACAATATGGAGACAGAAAGCATCTTTTCAACCTTTTGAAGTGACACACACTTAAGGGAGAGTGCCATCTCTCCTGTGAATGTCCCCTTTTAGCCCATGGACTTCCTGACTCATGTGTAGACAAACCTGTCTTGTGCAGGTGGCGCACTTGTGATTGTGCTTCTGACCTTTCAAGTTCGACTTATAAGAAAGAAAGCCATGTCATTTTAGCACACTTTTCTGCAACCCAAAGGTCCAAAGTTAAACAAAAATAGTATTCTTTGCCAAACTTTTGAAAAGGCTAAAAGATATTAATCAATGGAAATATAACATAACCATGAATATAATATAATATAATATAATATAATATAATATCTACAAAGCAGAATGTCTACTCACTGCAGCAGTTATGTACTTTTCCTTGGCTATACTGTAATTCACATAAATAAATATCATGTTTGTCATGTGCAAATATGGACTTAAGATTTTGAATGGACTCTATATTCAATTTCATATCCAAAAGCATAGTTTTGGAGCACCTAAAAACACACTAAGGCATCACACAGCAATATTGGCTGGAAAGCTGTTGCCAAAGCAGTAAAATTCCTCTCTCGGGCTGATTGCTAAATGGCTGCATTTATGGTTGTGTGACATGTGACATCTGTGTGACATCTTTGTATCGCTGCAGTGCTGCCCTTGCAGGCAGGGGAAAATATTCAGTTCTATTGCAGACATTTGCATTGTTATCCATCACAATTTTTACCAATATTGAAGATGAGTCAGAGCGTTGCCAACATGCTAAAAAGGGACACATTTACACCACATACTACAGGGTACAGCCTATTCCAACTCTCATTGGGCAGAAGTTCGGGTACACCCTGGACAGGTGACCAGTCACAGGGCTAACACAGAGAGACAGAACCATTCACACCTACAGCCAATTTAAAATCACCAATAACTGAACTCCACGCATGTCTTTGGTCTGTGGGAGGAAGCCAGAATACCCAGAGAGAATCTACACAAGCACAAGAGGAACATGTAAACTCCACAGAAAGACCCCAGCCCCCCCAGGATTTGAACCCAGGACCTAATGTCTTAGCTGTACTTTTTTATCTCTTGCATTTTAATGCCCATTGGTAGTATAATTAATATTAGTGTCCCTGGTTTTGGTCTCTGGGTTTTGAGGTTTGTTTATTCTCACTGTTGTTCTAGTGTTTACTGTTTTTAATTGTTATTTTTATTCAGTTATTAAAGCAATCTGGAGTATTAGTTGTTGTGCTGCCTGGTTTTTGTCTTTTTGTTATTTCTAATAGTTTGATCATGTTCTCATTGTATGCTGAGCTTTAGTTTTAGGTTCATATTTGTGTTCTATTTCGGATGTCTGCTCTCATTCCTGTGTTTCCTAGTTCTTCGGAGTTTCGGTTTTGTTTGGCATTTTGAATCTCACCTGGATCAATAATAACAGAATATTGTTCTTTGATTGAAATTCTGCTTGCACTGTTCTGCATTTGGATCCTTCACTCCCCTACACTCTACAAAATGTGGCAATTAGTGTCTATTTCCTGTATTTCATTCTGATCTTAAAACTTGAATAGTATAACGATCTTTATTTCTGTTATTTTGCATAGTGTATTTTGTAATTGTCTGTCTGGGAATGTGTATTTAGCTTAGTTGTGTATTTCTCTTAACAGGTAACAAAATATTTTCCTTACATGTGAAGAGCATTTAATGAAATCAAGTCTGTCGTGTAAAAACAAAAATAAAAAATAAATCAAACAAAGCTTTTTGTAATCAATTATTTATTATTGTTCACACAGAAAAGGGGATCCAGAAAAGAGGGCATCGAGGCGTCGGGGGAACAAACAAAATTACTCAAAGTTCACTGTTAAGCCAAGAGTGCGTTTGGTGCACAGCACTGCTTACAAATCTACACAACTTTTATCTTGCTTAAGCAATATGCTTTAAGCTATCTAAATAAATTAAAAAGAACATATCAAAAATATATAATTGGCTATTTTATGTTGCCGTGAGAGTAGAATTTTGATTATCTTCATTAGTGGACTGACATCTTCTCTGTCTCAGTTCAGGTACTTGTGTTGGTTTCCAGGTGCAGTGCTTTCTAAATCCAGTACTATTGTGTACTTATCAGAAATGGCGACTGCAGCATTTGACTGCAGCTGCCGCATCTTGTGAGCATTTACACTTGATCCAACCCCTGACCGTACATACGAATTAATACCTTTACACTGAAGATGGCAACCATAAATAAATAAACTCAACACAAACTACAGCCACAGCACATATGACATCAATGCCTGATTATAATAAATAAATAAATAAAAAATGCTAGCTAGCTTTGGCATCACAGCTTCAGTGCTGTCCTCCTACTGGCTGATGGTCTCTCTGCTTCAACTACAGAAACGAGATGATGACCAGTGAGGGTGAGAGGTGTTCAGCGGTCAGCTTTTTGTTTTTTTGTAGTGAACTTAATGTGGTTTCACTTGTTAGCATGAATGCACTAAAGCAGTCACAACAACAAGCGTGAGTACAGAAGTATGCTTACTTCCACAAGTCATATAGGAGTTGTGCTTTCATGGACTTGTAGCACCATGCTGACTGTGATTAAGGCTTTGATCTGGCTGTGATTCTACAATACTGAGTTTCAAACTTTCCTCCCCTTGTCTTCTTCTGCTTTCCATCGTCCCCCTGTCTGCTATTTGTACTTCATCCGTTCCTTTAGTCTGGTCTTTAAGATGCACTCCTTCACTTTTTTGGATTTCATTAGCCAACCCTGCCTTGCTTGTACATCCTAGTTCAGTTGTTAGCACTTTCAGTCTCTCACTAGCCTTGTTAAAGTAGTTCTCCAGCTCTGCCACAGGTCCTTTAGCAGAGAAAAGATGATCCAAGTATGCCTGAGTATACTGATCTGAGGTGATCAGATCCAGGTTAATTGAGGAGGACACTGCTGTAGAGGGTGTATCAAGCCCAGAGACTCTCCTTCTGCCTGTTAATTTAAGTTAGTTCAGTTAATGCATATCCTCTGAAAATGACAAAAGCAATTTCACTACTTACTCCAACATAATCTACCTGTCTCAGTCTCTATGGTAGACAGAGGGATGGTCACACTCTTTCCAGTCTCTCTGTCGGTCACAGTGAGTCCCGTCATGGCGCCTTCCTCTGCCACCTCAGCACAGGGGTCAGATGCAGCCAGAAGACTCCCTCGACATTTTACGACACATACTGTATTTGACTTATAACGCCTAAAATGAGGAAATTGGAAAGTGATGGGTTTGCAAAAAAGAATTGGGGTGGAAGAAGAACAGAAAACGTCAGTCAGTTCATTGCAACAAGTGATTATTTTATTTCTGGATGCAACACCTTATGAAACACTACTGCACTTAATAAAAAAAATAAACATTAACTCGTACAAATATCTCAGTTTATTGCCACAGCATTGCAGAGGTGTTGCTATTTCCAATGCATTGTATTTTTGCTTCATAGTTCATCCCTTTTCACTCATATTATGTCAGGGTTTCAAGCATTGCCTCTTTGGTTTGAGATGGGTTTTTTATTATTACTGTAAGCACAAAGTCTAAATGTAAGCTGAAAGTTTAGCGCTACATTTTTCTGGCAGGCTGATTAGCGTTTTTGTGCTTCTGCTCTCATGTTTAGAGCAATAGGGTGTCTCATGGCAGATAAGCAGGCTGTAGTATCCACTGTCAGTGTGCTTATTAGGATTCTGCTTCCACTGAAGTGCGGTGCCTTTGCTGTATAACAATGCCTCAAAAAGACTTCATCTTGTTTTTTTCACATGCTTGTATATAGTAGCTCATCCACCAATTCAGCCACAAACATTTCCAACACAAAGCAGATGGCTTGGCAGTTTGAATGGTTCGTGTAAATTTATGTTCTTGTTTTGTTTTCTTTTTTCTTTTTTAATCATCATTCCACATGGCCCAACAAGTGTTGAACTGATATTTACAAATCAAGGAAAATTTTTGAAAATATTTTCAGCCTAGTGTAGATGTTTAAGTGACACAGTCATCAGATGCAATTTCTTAACTACGCTGCACCCAAAAGCATAGTTTCGGAGCATCTAAAAACACACTAAGGCATCACACAGCAATGCTGGCTGGAAAGCTGTTACTACCAAAGCAGTAAAATTCCTCTCTCGGGCTGAATGCTAAATGGCTGCATTTATGGTTTTACCTGTAAGCAGGTATGATCTGTGTGACATCTTCTTTGTATTGCTGCAGTGCTGCCCTTGCAGACAGGGGCTCAGCCTTGCCCTCAAGGCGAGCCAGGTGAACCAACATCTGTGTGTGAAAGGATGCGCCGCTGGCCCAGTGTCTCAGAGACCTGGAGGAGCAAAACAACAAATCATGAACCCTGCACTGTGTGTTCTACTGCATTTGACTGGACAGTTCTACGTAGTGTATTTCCTTGTTTTTCTATGTGCCCAGTAATTCTTTTTACTCTATGATATCATCCTCTACTCCACTTTATTCTCTTACCTCGAGTCACAATCTCCCCCCAGCAGACACGTCTTCAGCTGGGTGAGGATCAGACTGAGCTGGGCCTCAAGTCTGACAGTGTCCTGGATCAGCCTGCTTTTATCATTCAAGCTGATCCTACAGCGCTTCAGGTACTCCTCCATCACCTCCTGCAGCTCCCAGACTCTCTGCTGCAGGAGGAAATTCAGAGATATACCACAGTGTTCTGGAAGCAATTAATTGGGGATTGACAGTATACAAAACATTCAGTGTCTCTTCATGAGATCCTGCAGCCTTTTTCAGTGATTTTTATTATACTCAAAATCAGGATTTAACAGTACTTGTAGCATCATGCACACAGCTGGCTGAAATGTACTGTGACAAACCAAACTATGTAATCCAGGTGAACAGGTGAAGTTCACACTTTTTCTTTTCATAAGGGTCTCAGAAAAATATTGACAGGTGTCTTGATCCGGCAGATGGAACAGGTGGGAGGCTGAGATACCATAAGTGATTCCAAGAGCTTAAGACTTTAAACATCTTCAGTAGATTAAGAGTATTTATTCTATGCTTGGATTTAGTGACATGTTGAAATGATAGATATTATTTTTGTAATATACAGCCATAAACAAGCAATGACTTTATGAATGTACAGTGAGATTGGAGTAAGGCTTTAAGGCTTTACCTGGTATGAAGACGATCCCGCTGACTTCCCTTTAACACTCGACTGTTTTGCTGACGTGTATGCCATATCCATAACCATAGTAACCACTAATCCCACCAGGCCCGCCAAGCGTGGCTCATCTGAGAAAGTTGACAATCGACTAATCAGGTCCCTCAGGTAGGTGGGCGCTCTGTTCCCAATGTCGTTCTGCAACTGGGAGAAGAGAAATGAACATAAAGTTTTATGGAAAGCTGAATGGTAACAGAAAACCAGCACAGTTTTATATTATCTGTGTCAATAAAATTAAAATGTTAGCTGAACAACTGGGAACAACATCTTCACATCATAATATTGGTCTTTGTAGGCTATTGTATTGATTTGTAACCTCTTTACAGTCTTTGTAACCATCTTCCTCCGACTCCTCATAATTTTCATATGCACTTTATGACTGAAGGGCTTTAAAAATGATCAGTTTATCACAAAGCACATCTATTCTATTTGATTGTCTCTCTGTGCTTTCTCAAAGTTTTGCTTCTGTAAACAGCATCACAACTTCATAAAGCTTACTGTCACCCTTTCTCTTAAAGCTCATTAACCTGCTGCAGTTGTTCCTGGAGGCGATCCTGGGAGACAGAGCTGTCATCGTGATTGGCTAGGAGGAGAGGGTGGACGACTCCCAGGTCAGGTACTGCACCACCTTGCAGCATAGCATCGTACAGGAGCGAACCAATGGCATCCTTCATTTGAGAAAGTTCTTCTTCTGATGAGAACAGCTGTCCCATGATGTTTTGTTTTTGTGCGCGTGTAGTAACAAACCAGCAAATATCCCTATTTTATGGCAGCATCTTCTGTGGAAGAGCAAAAAAAAAAAAAAAGAAAGAAAGAAAGAGGAAAACAAAAAACAAAACAATGAAATTAGGGAGTTTAGCACATGCTGCGAATAGCTGTACAGTCTCCGAAATCTAAGACACAAACAATAGATTTATATAATTCATTAGGATTTGCAGATTACCCTAAAATATCACCCTAATGTTTCACACTAACATTAGGCAGCACTTCAGTCACACCTGTCTCTCTCTCTTACTGCAATGAGTTGTGTTTTTTGGCAGTCAGCCTCTTGCTTCTCTTCTCTTCTCCTCTACTTCCTCTGTGCTGCAGTAGATTGTCACCAAGACAACACACCAGCGCAATATAGCTCAGCAGTAAACCGAGACCGCCCCCTAGCTGCAGAGACCTGGAAGTACAACTCCCTAGAACTAAAGTAGTGAGCGCTCTCAATCCCAAAAGGTTTTTGTTGCCTGTCAGCAGTTGGTACAAGGCCTCTGAGATTAGTCATTTTGTATCTTAAATTGCATGTATCATAGTGAAGTTATATGAAGGACCTCCTGAAATAAGCCAGAGGACCTTGGGAATGAAAGTAATAGCTATTCTTTATAGCAGTGTTAAACACTGAAAAAAATAGGCCAAGGGCTTTCGTCTTTTTTTATTTAGCTAAATGGAACGGTGGCCTTGGTAGTGGTGTGATGTTGACTTTTTTACTTGATGAAATATGGGACAAGGGGATTTGGGATTTTATGTAGTGTGAGCAATATTCTTTGTTAAGTGGGACAAGGGCTTGTGCACTGTCAGGTCAAAGTTTTGTGTATACAGCTAAATTAAATGTCCCACATGGTATTGCAGACCTGAGATCATGTCAGTGTTCACATCATAATCATTTAAACAACTTACACTTGTGTGCGTGTTCAGTCGTGTTGTGTTGTTTTGCACAGGCAGCATATGCCATTTTGTGTGCTGGCTTTAAATGGAGTGGCAAGTAGCCACACCTGCCAGCCTCTATTAAGCTTTGTCATTTAGTGATACAAAATAGCAGATAGTGGAAAGAATTAAAGGTCAAACTTAAAAAATAATTAAAGACAAACACAGTGGGAGACACTGGTGTTTATGGAAAACATGGTCTTGTGGTGGCCACATATATGCACATTTCACACCAGAATGCCCCAAGCTCTTATTGCGGAGAGAGAGACCGGAATAGATCGGGAAAAGGCGGGAGAGAGAGGCCTGGGATAAAAAGGGCTTGACTCCTCCTTTTGAGGAGTTATATTTTGGAGTTCTAGTTGTTGTGTGTTTTACGAATAAAGCTGAGACTACATACCTGCTCGTGTCTCCTTCCACCGACTCTTTACGAATAAAGCTGAGACTACATACCTGCTCGTGTCTCCTTCCACCGACTCCTACAGTCTAAATACCACTTCACACATTTTCTTTTTTGCTGACAGTGTCAAAATGTTAATATTTTGCTCTTATGTTTATTGTTGAGGTCATTGCTGAGAGCTGGGGCATTACTGGACTACATTATATTAAAGAGTGCTTTATGAGGTACAGATGTTCTTAATAAAGTGTTTGGTGACTATCTAAGCATATCAACAATCAAGTTATCAAGACACTTTAAACTTGCTCTAATCATTATTCTTTGTGTTAGCAATGTAATATGTGATAAAATTTGAAAAATAGTAATGCAAAGTGAGTCTCTTATAGTAAAAAAAAAATGAGGAATTGCATAAGATCTAAGGAGCTTTTTAGCTTCTTTAATTGTTTCCATTTTTTATTTTTTGCTTCAGTCTCACCACTCCCGTCAGCTTTGTTTAAAGCTGCGTTTTTAACAAAAATTCTTTGACAAACCCACTTTACACTACATGCCCAGCGCAACACAGAAAACAGACAAAATTAGCAACTTGGGGGGGTGAACATTCAGCAGCTGGAAGAATAAAAATAAAACTGGATTCCCTCAGGAATTGGTGGAGAACATTGCAGTTACACACAGTAGGCACAAAAACAAAACAAAACAAAAAGACATTTTCTGCATCCTCAAGTCTGCTGTCCATCTTTGTGCACTTCTCCTGCTAGCTGACGGTTTGTTGCGGTGTTTACAGGCTGTCACTGGAAGAGTGTGTGTGTCTCTCTCTCCATCTTACTCTCTCCCTCATGGATGCTCGGTACACTTACAGTAAAACTGAGAGCGGTAATTATTTATTAGCAACACAAATAGACACACATCAGCACTCAAAACAGGCAAGAATGCATACATATATGACACATATAAGTAATGACATTTTCATGGTCTCAGCCTTTTTGTTTAGTCTTTCTTAAAAATCTCACTTCCTACTGAGAGTTAAGGTAAAAGGAAAGAAAACAGAGAGAATGAAGAGGATGTGGAAAGCAAAGCAAAAGAAACAGGAATAAAAGGTAGGAGGAGCATGACAGCTGGACTCCAGCTACCTTAATTAAACACACACATGCACGCACACACACACACACACACACACACACACACACACACAAAACCGTGCCTAAATAGTATGGCCTTTTAAATGACAGCCCTCTTGAAATCGCACTGAATATTAATCATCACTGCTGAATGTGTCATTTTATGAGATAATGCCCCTTGAAACTCAAATTTCTTTTTTTAATTATGAAACAGATCATTCAACCTGTGACATTTCTATCTGTGTGAGCACAAGTGTCTAAATATTATTATGTGTGTGTGAAGAGCAAAAATGAAGCTTCTATGTCAGCACGTCAGGAAATCCACTCACATGTGAGTGGATTTGGTGGTTTAGATCATGATCTTCTGTGATGCATAATTGATCATTGTGTGCCTACGCTTCACTCTGTTTCATTAACATCCAGATGATAGCTGACATTTACACACTTCACTACCGTGTTTGGCAAAGTTGTATTTCACTCATTTTGTTTTTCCAAAGTTTCAGCCACAATCGTGTGACCTTACCCAGCAGATGAAGTTGCCCAGATGTTGCAGAGTTCTTATTGCTCATTCATGTGAGCCAATTCATGCACTTTGGCCCCAAAAAATAGTAGTGAGACCTGCTATGATGTATGGTTTAGAGATGGTGACACAGACCAAAAGGCAGGAGGTGGCAGAATGGAAGATTTTCATTGGGAGTGACCAGAATGAACATAATTAGAAATGAGTATATCAGAGCGATGGCTCAGGTCGAGCATTTTGGAGATAAAGTCAGAGAGGCAAGGCTGAGATGGTCTGGACTTGTGCAGAGGTGGAATAGTGGATATAATGGACAAAGGGTGGTGAATATGGAGCTGCCAGGCAGAAGGAATCGAGATTCATGGATGTAGTGAAGGAGGTCGGTTGATTGATTCCCCGGCTACTCCAGTCTGCGTGTTGAAGTATCCTTGAGCGAGATACTGAACCCCAGATTGCCACTGATGCATCCATTGGAGTGTGAATGTATGCATGAATGTTAGACAGTACTTAGGTACAGAAAAAAAGTGCTTGCATGAATGCGTGTGTGTGATTGTGTGAATGAGGATTGTAGTAAAAAAGTGCTTTGAGTGCTCAGTTTGAGGAGAAAAGTGCTATATAAGTACCAGACTATATTTCTGTTTAAGGGTCTCCAGAAATATTTATCACTGTAATGCTGTACTTTTGCTGTGCAATTTTAACAACACTTTTTCCCTTTTTCTCCCTCTATATTTTAAACGTTCAAGAATTCATTAATAAGTTCAGCATTGTAGAGCTCTAACAAAAAGCTTTTGCTACATCTAAGCACATGTGATTTGTACATGCATCATTTTCCCATTTCTTTCCCCGATTTAACATTTTCACTCTCCCTTTCTCTTCCATCTCCCATTTTCCGTCTTCTTCATTTGCCCCTTTTCTTCCTTTATCCACCTTCCTCCATCTTCCTCACTCTTTCCCTGCCTCCCATCAGTTATGGACTGTGGAGGAGAATAAAAACAAGCTTAATGTACAGCAATACATCACGCTTTGACTGGTGTGCCAGGCTGCATCCATATTGCGAAGCTGTTGTGTTCACTTAGCAGCCGCGGGGCTAATTATTGCAAATGACAGCTGCTGAAAAGGGTATTAATGTCTCCTTTCTACATGGATACATCCAGCAGTTTGGCCTGATTAAAGTAGTCTTCTTTTTTTACAAGATATTTTGGGCACAATAACTACTGAATCATCTGAAAACAGCTCGTAAATGCTTGCATTTAATGTGGCTTTGGTAACTGCAATGTCAGTCCAAAGCTTTAGAAATTAAACATTTACTGCCCAAGTCTTTGTATAAATTTGACAGGATTTAATATTCATACAAGAGAAAAACTGCATACAAATTAGGCTTAATTAATTCAGCTGAAATCATCACTGCCTCCTGAAGTAATATTACATCGATCAAAAGTTATACCCTTCCTCGCTGTTATTATATAAACATATTTACTAACCACAATTCAACACTTTGTCATGAGCATGCATAACACAGTGACAGGTTACACCAGCTTGCCAACATTTGAGGGGTTTATAGTACAAGTCAACAAGCAAAACACTGTTCATCAAATAAAGTGAAGGGATTAAATATGTTGGGGTCATTAAAATGTCACAGAAAAACGAGGGAGATTAAAAAGAGAGAGCGTGACAAGGTAAGCAGAGAAGCCCAGATAAGAAAGGGATTTAGAGTAAGTGTCGAAGGAAGCGCCCTCTGTGTCTCACAGATAGGAAAAAGGAGACAATTGCATGGAACCACTTACTTCTGCTGCAGGATTTTGTTAGTTTTCATCTCAGTTCTGTAGGAACATCTGTTCACAGCTGCCTCCGGGTAATGTACTGCAGCCGTATGTGTAGGTATTACCATGTCCAAACTCATGTGAAAGAAATGTGAGGTTGAAAGTGTGTGTATGTATAATATGATGTTGGCCCACCCTTTGCAGCTATAACAGCTTCAACTCTTCTGGGAAGGCTTTCCATGCAGTTTAGGAGTGTGTTTATGGGAATTTTTGACCATTCTTCCAGAAGCACATTTGCGAGGTCAGACTCTGACGGTGGATGAGAAGGCCCGGCTCGCAGTCTCCGCTCTAATTCATCCCAAAGGTTTTCTGTTGCATTGAGGTCAGGACTCTGTGCAGGCCAGTCAAGTTCTTCCGCACCCAACTTGGATCTTGCTTTGTGCACTGGTGCGCAGTCATGTTGAAACAGGGGTCATCCCCAAACTGTTCCCACAATTTTGGGAGCACGGAATTGTCCAAAAATGTTTTGATATGCTGAACCATTAAGAGTTCCTTTCACTGGAACTAAGGGCCCGAGCTCAACTCCTGAAAATCAACCCCACACCATAATCCTCCCCTCCACCAAACTTTACATTTAGAACAATGCAGACAAGTACCGTTCTCCTGGGAACTGCCAAACCCAGACCTGTTCACCAGATTGCCAGAAGAGAAGCGTGACTTGTTACTCCAGAAAACACATCTCCACTGCTCTGTGCTTTACACCACTGCATCTGACACTTTACATTGCACCATTCCACGAAGCTCTCTATTTACTGTTCTTGAGCTAATCTGAAGACCACACGAAGTTTGGAGGTCTGTAGCCTCCAGACCTCACTGTTTGCATGCCTAGGTGAAAATCCATGTGAACAAGTCTGAGCACAGCTGGCACATTGTCGCATTCACACTGTGCTAAATGTTAGAATTAATGTGCATATTCTTTCTGTATCAAGCGACTTTTCCCGCTGTGTAACAGAGACCCCTGCTGGCCAAAAACTGGCAACAAGTGATGATCCAGTTCCGTTTTCGGTGTAAACAAACAGGCCAATATGGCGGCGTTCATATTGAAATAAGACTCGGCAAACTGTTACTAGCAGAGACTATCGTTTGTTGAGATTTGAGACATTTTATAACAATGGCTGAACCGAGAAGTAAGAGGAGTGTAGTTCGCTACTACTGCACGGCCGGTAACGGGATGGAGGCGTTTTTAATCGACGAGGTGAAGACGAAGCTGGCGGCTGAAGACGTGAGTGCTAGCTACATGCCAGCAGGAGCCGAGAAATAAGCAAGGGGTCACCACAGCATCATCATGGTGGTTTAGAATACTTTTAAGAGACAAAGATTTGAAAAAAAATTGGTGTGAAAAAATAGGAATGATCACAACTAGCTTCTAATGTTAATAGTGCACTCCCTTTTTTTTCCTGTAGCGAAGTAGATGCAACCAAATAATAGTGAGGGTGTATGTATATGTTTGATCCTGGTCCTGTGTGGATTAGAAACAATCCAGCATAAATTGAAACTTGTGCAACCAGCTGCTTTTTTTAAAAGTCATTAAAGATCACAACTGTTGCCTCAGTTTGTAGAAAAACTATTGGCCATACAACATGAATCAGTGATGATCAGTGTAACACTGGGACTGAGCCAAAGGGATTGTTTTTAAGGTTAATGTTTTATTGTCTTAAGCGTTCTAGTTTTATTCAAGGTGAATAGCATATGTATTTATATTTTTGTCTCTTGTTTAGTCACTGTTCATAGCACTTCATTTACTGTACCCATTTCAGTCTATATATATATATATATATATATATATATATATATATATATATATATATATATAGATATATATATATGTGTATATATATATGTGCACAGCAGGCAATAGCTGTCAACTTAAGGCCAGAGCATATTTTAGTAAACTTCTGGATGTCAAAAAGATAAAAAACTTAAATCTAAGAGTCGATTTTTGCATCCAGGTGTGTCACATTCCAGGTAAAGTGTTGTTCAGCTCCTCTGCGAACATCAACAGAATTAGTAACCTGAAGGCTGCAGAGAGACTCTTTCTTCTGTTGAAACAAGACTTACCGGTGAACCTGTCTGTCCACTCCAGTGCAGGTAACAGCCGAAAACATAAGCAATACCTTGTCAGATGTGTTTCAAGTCTTATGTGCCTAAAGCATCTTTCCACATTACTGAAAGACAAACTCCAAAGGAAAACAAAAACACTTATTTTCTGCTGTTGAACTGACTTCTGCATCACATTCTTGTTAATGTTCATAGCAAAGGCAGCCTCTGTGCTGCAGTTCAGACTGCTGGATGACAAGAATCAGTGGACCAGCGCTGTAATGACATGGAGTCGACTGCAGGGGGAGCTGGCAGGCAGTAAAACCACTTTCAAAGCATCAAACTCTGCCCTCAGACTGACATGGGAGAGGGAAGCTGAGGTGAGAGGAAGTGAAGAACAGAGGGAAGAGGGGAAGAAGAGCCTTGTAGAGTCTAGAACAAGTTCAGAAGGGGAGAGGAAGAATATTATTGGCAGACATAGAATTGTTGAACAAAATGGAGTACTCACAATGGCACAGAAGAGAAAGAGGGATGAGGAGGAGGAGGACAGAAAGAGGAAGGCTGCAACTTGGGACACAAGTATTGAGAAGATTGTGGAAGAAAGAATGAGAGTGGAAGAAGCAGAGGCAGGGATGTTAAACTGTAGAAAAAATGGTAGCCAGGGAACAGATTTCAGTGGCAGCGGATCATTCTGTGACCCCACAACATCCAGACTCGAACCTCATGGGGAAAGTAGAAGCAGGAGGCTGGATGACATAGCAAAGGATTTCACTGAAGAAAGTCAGGAAAAAGGTAATGTGATTTAAAAAATATGTTTATGTTTTTATAACAGCTTGTACATTAGTAACTTCTGAGGTTAGGGTCTTCATTTAATTCTGTCTTCTCATATTTGCCTCAATATGAAGTGAAGCCCACTGGAGAAAGAAATAAGATGTCGATGACAACCTGCAAGGACAAACCAGAGTTGCTTTCCTGTGTCCCGGTCTCTTTTAGGATCAGTTGCAAATGTTCTGGATCTCTGTCCCGATGCTTGAGCACACAGGTAGGAAAGTTAAAGTCTGTATCTTGTCTCTTCTACCTATAAACAACTGAGAGAAAAGCTTTGCAGGTGCGGCATTGTGGCTCGGTGGTTAGCGTTGTTGGTACCTGGGTTCAAACCAGGCAGGAGTCTCACAAGAGCAGGTTTTCTCCAAGAGCTCCAGTTTCTCCCACCACTGAAAAACATGACAGGTTAATGCTGCCTGTCTTGACCCACAACGTTTGCAACAGAGAGTCTTGAGCTTAAGATTACTGGTAAAAACAAAAGTAACAAAAACCATTTAATCTTTGTGTAAGGATAGAAAAATCTGATACAAAGGTATAAAGATACAAATTCTCATTTTCTCATAACAGTTTACACAAACAAAGGATGTTAAAGTTCACAAATCTTATTTTGCTAATTACTCATCATGCAATCAGAACTTGTCACGAGGGCATGTGTTTTTATTCTCCTTCCACTGCTGAGTGCAGCCACATGGAAACAGACATTCAGAGAAATGCTGAACTTGTGTCTGAAATAGGAGGTGAGCAGAGTGATTGGAGCAGGTCTGAGCAGACTGCTGGGATGGAAGGCTGACCTGAAGAATCCACAGTTGGAGGTAATCAGTTTTCTTTAAAAAAAACAAAACAAAACAAAAGTCTGAGGGATTGCACTGATTATAAGGTAATTTACTTTTTGTCTTTGACTAGTAATTTTTCTGATGCAAATGTTGCCTCTGTGATTAATTGCTTTGTAGACAATCTTGCCTTTCTTTTCTGTGACGTCAGCTGTAATGTTATTAATTGCTAGTTTTTTCTGCAGATAAATGTCCATTTGAGTGATGACTACTGCCTACTAGGAATTCCACTGACCAGGTTATTGACAATGACATTTTACATTTAACACAATAATCTACATTTAAGGCTTATGACTGTTTGCTCTCTTCTTTGAGGGTTGCCATTAAGAGTCACTTAACTGTGATAAATGGTCAAAAATCACACATCTGTTGCTGTCCTCATTGACAAAGACTCATTCAGACTGATGGCATCATGTTGGCAATCTGTCTGCACTTATAAATTAGACACCAATTATTTGCAAACCTTCAACAATCTCTCGAGTCAATCCAAGTCAGACTGCAACTGTTTGCAGAAAGGTTGCCTCCTGTAACACGACCTGTGCAACTGCCTTGTGATCAAAAGTGGTTGTGAGTGTACAACACCCTCAAGCTCTGGGCATCCATTTAATCACTGCAAGTTGCAGTCGGTTGCAGAATGTGACAGAAGGTTTCGGTCCTATTTTTGCTCATGCGACCGAGCCATTAGCTTGCTCTGAATTAGGAGGTAGCTTCGTTAAGCTGAGCGTGTCCAGTCTTGGATGCTTTTTCAGTTGAGCCGATTTAATGTAAGTTTGCTCACCTAACATCATCTCAGGATGGCGGTACATGAGATGAGCCCTCTTGTTCATAGTGTTCCCAGAGTATTTTAATTAATTTAATAAACTATAAATATTTGGTGTCCCTGCATTGACACAATACAGGGACAGCATCAGTAAATATTGCGATATATGCTATATTGACCTCTTTTTTTTTTTTTCTGCCACCCTTATTGATTTGATAAGCAGTAATAAATTGTGTGTTCTTTCACTTTCCTTCAGGTTGCCTCTTGCTAACCGGAGCTATATTAAAATAACAGGACTGAGATCTACAACAGCCTGGGCCATGGCCTCACTGGCTCACATACAGGTACTAACACACACACAGCTGCTCAGTGTCTGCTGCAGGTTATGGTTTGTATATTTATTAGTTCCATAATGGAGCCACATTATTATGTGCATGCTTCTGTTTAGGTTTGCAAATTAGAAAGCATTGTCACATCATGCAAGCAAGGCTCTTCCATTAATCTTTGTGGCAGCAGAATGTTATTCTGCTCATTTTGTTTTTGGCTCTCAGCTGGAAAAGGGTGGAGCGTCCCCTCTGGGTCAGAGATGAGTTGCTGTCCCAGGCGGAGGAGTTTAAGTGTCTCAGGGTCTTGTGTAAGTGAGGGGAGAGGGGACCAGGAGTTTGACAGATGGATTGAGGCTGCTGTACCAGTACTTTGTGGTGAAGCGAGAGCTGAGCATAAAAATGAAGCTGTTGATATTTTTTTCACAACCTTCACCTATGGTCATGAAAATATTAGATCACAGCTACAAGCAGTGGAAATTAGAAGGGGGTGGCTGGCCCCTCCCTTAGAGACAGGGTGAGGAGTTCGACCATTCAGGAGGGGCTTAGAGTACAGTGCTACTTGCCCACATCGAAAGGAGCCAGTTGAGGTGGTTCGGCATCTGACTAGAATGCCTCCTGGGCGAGGTATTCCAGGCATGTCCTACCAGGAGGAGGCCCTGGGGTAGAGATTATATCTCTCGTCTGGCTTGGGAATGCCGCGGCATTCCCCCAAATGAGCTGGAGGAGGTGGCTGGGGAGAAGAAGGTTTAACCTTCTCTGCTTAGCCTGCAACTGGGCCCAAGATGATGGATGGATGGATGGATGGATGGATGGGCGGGTGGGTGGGTGGGTTTGTTTTGCCCCTTTTGAGCTGAGAAGCATTTTGATATTTACTCCACTAAAATGCTTTTTTAAATACACGTATATTTGTTCAACTTATTTTAATGCAGTATACTTTCTACTTGATGCATCAATCTTAAGTGGAAAAGTTTACTTGGTAATATTTGAGTGCATTCTTACCACTACCTTCACTACTTTTAGTGTTATAATTTTCATGTATGCACATTCTTTTAGGACAGTAGTCAGCTGATCACTGACCTCTGTTATTATATTGCAGCCACACCACTTATCAAACTAATGAAGCAGAGTATATCTGTTGTCTTGTGCTAATGAGTTTAATAGTTTAACAGACAATTTGTGACAAAACTTCACCTCATCATCTCCTGATGAGTCTAAGGAATTCATCAAATACTCCAATACTCCTCCTACAAACGTATTCCTGACCTTGCATGGTGAGGCTCTTAACTATAGGCCTGTTTTCAAGAGTGTAGACCAAATTGGCCACAACATAATTAACTGACCTAGAGATGTATTTACTACTTTATGTATTTACTTTTTGTTTTGTTTTGATTATTTGTATTAGGGATAGTGTACATGAGCAAAGATTACTGTAAATGTTCTGAAGTTAGCCAAAGGCTACATCAATACCAACATTACAAAGACAAAAAAGAAAGAAAAGACAGACATACCAAAGAGACTTCAGATGGCAACAGGAAGATAAAGTCAACTAAGTGCTGACAAAACTGATTATCAGTCAACCATCTCTTTAACTGATGTTTTAAAAGTGCTGTATGTGATACTGGTTATTGAGCTCCATTGATGCACAGCCTTTGCAGTAGTTATTGTGGTGACAACTTTTACTTTAGTACTTGTTTTTAAAAAGTAAAAGTGCTTTGGCTGGTCTACTCCCATCTGATCCTCTTAAAGAGGCCTCTGTGCTGAAGGTTTTAGTGTAATGTTTGTTGTCTGTTACTTGGCGTTCTGTGTGGTAAACCATTCACAGTCATACTTTATGTGGTTGACCAGTTAAATGCGCCGTATGCTGTTTTCTTCTGTTTTCCAGCCAGGCTTCAGTGTGGTTGACCCAATGTGTGGGGTGGGGACCATCTTGATAGAAGCTGCACAGGAGCACAAGGTCAGAAAAGAAGTCTTGTTCTGTAGTTCTTTCAAATGTAGAAATCTCTATAAAAGTTTTAAAATGTGATCAGTCCCTGTTTGTGGGATCCTCAGGATTCCTGTTTCCTAGGTGTGGATATTGATGATGAACAGCTGCAGAAGGCCCGCGAGAACATAGCATTTGGAGAGTTGGGAAACAGAATACACCTGTTGAAAGCTTCATCTCTGGGTAGGTTACCTGCACAAAATGATCACTAGAGTAAGCTAAATGTTATGTTATTAGAAAATGTCTTGCTTTATTGCAATGAGCTAATGTTCAAGTTCAGATATAGTCATCAGTTACTGCTTTAAAAGGCACCACCCATGAGGCCAGTACAATGCCATGGATTGTAGGAAGGATCATAGATGTCCCTGTGTGCATGAATTAATTGAGTTTGTCAAACTTAGCAAAAATACAGATACACATAAAAAAAATTTTTAATATGTGCACATTTCTTTGAATGTCATATGAGTGACATGTTCAGTCTCAGCAAACCTGTTTCTATTTTTCAGGGTAAAATGAACAACATCTTAACTGATGACTATACTTACTCCATACTGTATGCAACATAGTTTTCAGAATTTAAACTCTTAGCTTTCACTGTGGATGCACAGCTGCATTTTTTTGGATAGGACTCAGCGAGTGGGAGGTTAGTGTGAAGCCTGCTGTCGTATATTAAATTACTTCTAGGCTTGTTTGTCCTCCTCTGTGTGTGCAGCACTGCCTCTGCCCAGTGCCAGTGTAGATGCTGTGATCTGCGACCTGCCATTTGGCAGGAAGTTTGGCTCCAGAATAGATATGGCTACCAACTTGCCACTCATCCTGACAGAGATGGAGAGGTTTGTTCCTCTGTTTGTCCGTTTCAATTGTGTCTTTTAGAATTGTTCAGCGGAACAGAAAGTGGTACTTGTTCTTCTCTGTGAATGTGTGTACTGTGCATTTTTAGCTCACGAGTCCCTTTACAAATGTGTACACATCCTAGGCTGTTTTTTTTTTTAAATCTTTTAATGTGTAGATATAATTATTAAGTCATTATTCAAATAAGCATGGAAAGAAAGAGTCACAAGTATTATAGCAAATGTTTTGTGTCTAGACTTCTTCGTCCTGGTGGTGTCCTGGTTCTCCTCCTGAGTCCTCAGTTGTCCTGCCTGCTCAAAAAACTTCTGATACAAAAAGACACCAGACCAGCGTCTAACCCTGAGACAAAGCCTCAGACTGGGATGCAAAACTGCCTGTCTCCTTCCATATCTCCTTCTAAGAAGCAGACTTTCCAAATCCACCCTGGGGTCAAATCCTCACCTAGCCAAGAAACCAAGCCTCAGCACAGTCTGCCTTTCACTCTGTCTTCAATGAAGCACCAAGCAACTTTCAGAGTCAGCTTAGGAGCAATAGATGGGCTTATTCATAAATATGTCAAAACAGACTGTTGACCAGTGTTGCAAGAAGTTACATTTTAAGGCAGTTGATGTTCTGTTCTTCATTACTTCTCATGCAAGATGAGTAGTCATGTTGAAATTCCAGTGTTTTATGACTACTCTGTAACATGTGTTTACTTGCCTACAGTATTGAATTGGAAACGATATACAGAAATATATTTTTGGAAGCAGCTGATAAATTAAATTGTTTGATTTTGAAAGTTTAGAAGTATAGAAATTTTGCTGTTCAAATCCTCCGGCAGTGCTTGACTTCTAAAAGTGGTTATTATGAAGATGCAAATCTTTTAAAAGCAGTTCACAAATGTTTCATTTATATATTTTATATATTTTATTTATATATATATATATATATATATATATATATATGGATTTTTCATAAAATAAACTGGGTTTTTTGTTTTTTTTTGTCATTTTAGTCAAACTTAAATAAATTGTGCATTTCTTTTAGACCCTTTTCATCTTAATCACCCCCCCCCCCCCCCTCCACACACACACACACACACAAAACTTTTTGTTTTGTTTTGCTAATGAAGGAACATACCATGGAGTGTAACTGCATGGTTCAGTATGTGTTTATAATGGACTACAGGGGTCTATGGCAGAAATTAGAACAGACCATACTTTTGCTTGTTACTATCAGTTATTTGTTGACACTACTAAAAATTATGGAATATCCCAAAAACGGTAACAGGAAATGCTGGGATTGTTTTTCCTGCAACACAGACCATCTCACTGAATCGTGAAGTTGCCATCTGCCACTGTTTAGCCCTGCTTAGCCCAGTTTTACAGTAAGAAAGCCAGACAAGGTCGCCGCAGAGCTTAGCATTTTTCATTCATTTGCTTTCCCCGACAGCCGCCTGTGCAAGTCAGAAAATATGACTTTATGATTCTCAGTATTTGGATTATTATTATAATTTATCCATTCAAACTAATTATATAGTGACTTTTAAACTGTATGTAATTGGATTTTAATTACCACACTTGACTACTGAGTACATTTCTAAAAACATTAAATTCAACAACAACGCATCTCCCACATCAGACACCATGGACAGGGTACGCCATGATGTCCATTGCGCATGCCCAATGCGCAGTGGAAGCCATGTTGGAGCTACATTGGATTCGGGCTGGGATTTTCTGACGCCGTATGTTTTTCTTTAAATATCTGTTTTCATATATTGTCTGGGTTCGTCAACCGTGCGCGATCGGCGCCGTAATCGTCAGTGGAAATGATGAACTCCAGTGTCGACCTGTCCCGGCGGAATCCGCAGGAGGATTTCGAGCTGATCCAGAGGATAGGAAGCGGCACATACGGAGATGTGTACAAGGTAAAGCTGCAGTGCGCAATCGCATAGTTCCATTTTCGGACATATAGTTAGACAATACGAGCTTATTTACAGGCTTCCCTCCTTTTAGTGGTGTTATGACAGCGGGGAATATTTTGTGTAGTCATAATTGGGTTGTTTCTAATATACCG
Organism: Archocentrus centrarchus; assembly: GCF_007364275.1. Lineage (NCBI taxonomy): Eukaryota > Metazoa > Chordata > Actinopteri > Cichliformes > Cichlidae > Archocentrus > Archocentrus centrarchus. Next base: position 8,500,353 of record NC_044360.1, on the reverse strand, counting down.
TTACGAGCCTGTTTTCGTTTGATGGCATAGTAATGTATCTTCTACTCATGTTATAATTCCATTGTCGGACACAGCCGAGGCTGGACTTCGCTGGTGTTTATGATTGATATTGTCTTGGCCTTTTTATCCATGCTTGTATAGAGATTCGGGTTAATATTATGCAAATGGATTTTGACTGCTACAATGCCCGGATTAACACTTAGTTAACGCTTAATGTAAACCCTCGGCCGTGTACGCTAATTCTTGGCTTTGTCGAGCACTAATCATATTTACCTCCGTGTAAGTGAGCTGTTGCACAAATCGTGCTAGCGCTACGTCTACGTGCTTGTTTGCACTCGTTGCACTGTAACTGTGGTCTGAAGATTGTTGTGAATAGCAACAGAGTTAATCTTAAAAAATTTTGAGTGGTTGATACTTGTCCGGTAATAGACCTGTACCCGCTTAGCTATCCGACAACGGACTCGATTAAGTTGATAGCATCAAGAAGCTAGCTAGACGGTATGTGACAACATTGTGACAAGTAGTGGACACGCGGTGATTTACTACCCCTGACATGAACACACACTGAAACAGAGACTACCTAGTAGTTTACTAGCTGTTCGTAATATTGTCGAGGTTTTGCTAAACATGTTAAACCTGTCCGCGTAACCCAGGCAGACTGACAGCTGCCTGCCTTTGGCTAAAGCGCTCAGAGCTGAGCAAGCTACAACAACAACCGTAATATAAACACTTCGTATTGTTGTTATTCACACTTTAACGCCGGTGAGGACTGGTCGAATAGTTTTTAAAGAACTATGGTGCTCATTTCTATGTGAGCTGTGTGATACAGCTGGCCTTTTAGCCGCTGGGCTCCACACTTTTACCAAGGCCCAGTGCTGGGAGCCCACAGCCTGTGATCCAGACTGTAAGGCAGTTCCTGAATCCTGTGCAACTCCATCACAGTCTCAGCGAGTGTATCTGTATTCGTTATGTCATATAAAACTACAACAGTCATAGTCTTTTACCAGAATTTAGTAATATACATTTCAAAAACCTAATAAGCTTGTCATATATCATGTGAAATGACACAAAAGATCACAAAAATGGTAACGTAATGCTGCAATACATTAAAAAAACAACAACAATGCCAGTATGTAGGTTAGGGTAATATAAATCTAAAACTGAGCACCATAGACATAAAAAGTACCCAAATTTATCAGAAGCTCAATAGAACCATACCAATATTAAAATGATTTTTTTTTCATTGCTGAAGACCTTAGGGACACTATAATCTCAGTCTTACCTGATTGATTTTTCTGTGGTGAATTAGTAAGTTGACACAAGTTACCCATCTATACTCTCAGTTATGTATTTGTGTAGTAGTCACTCTGTTGTGGAATTTAACTGCTGTGTGAGGGAGGCTTTTTGCAGACTGGAGATTCCTTAAGCGCGGTAATAGGAGTTGATGATGTTTGGTTAACCTCCAGGCTCTTTGTGGTAATTACAAGAATCCTAAAGACTAGAGATGTTAAACATTTCCAGTCTTTTTGAAAACACAGATACCATTTATTTTAAAAGTATTTCCTAAATTGTCCAGGATACGCCACTATTAACCTTTTTTGTGTGTGTTTTCATTATTACTTACTTACTATTGTGTCCCTGTCTGCTGCTCCTAATCTTGTTTGTTTCTAATTTAAGTTCGGTATCTTGCCTTGTCACAGATAGATAGTTTGGCAGCTCAGACCTGATTCCCCTTCCAGGCCTGTCACAAACAGCGTATAGCTGATTAATGTGCACTATAGTACCTTGAAAAACAGTTATAAAGGCTAAAAAGGACACAACTATGCAACGTAGGTATGACAGAATTATGGGTAAAGTTGTAATTTCTTGCTGATGGCAGATTAATCCACTGATAAGGCCAATATACTTTAGAAACTATAATCATTAAGTAGCTGTAGTTCCATGTTACAGCAGTGGTTTACTGAAAGCCCTGAAACCTCTGGATTAAAAGATGTACTTCTAAGCACCACGGCACATGGTAAACTTCATTGATGCCTATATTTGGTTCTACCACTGTGTGAAAAAGTGTGGCTTGGACAGGAATGTTTGAGCAGGAAATAAAGCATGAACTCTGCTAGCTTGTTTTCTCCTCTGTGGCCCTGCCTCTTTGTGTGTATCTGTTAGAAACTGTAGGAGGAGGACTTGCTGATGTTGCGACAAGCCTTCTGTCTAAAAGACCACAAGCTTGATCCTCAAAAGAGAGTGCTTGCAGGGTAAATTTGTTTCTCAAATTTTTGTTAAGGGGGGGAACCAGTATTTTGTGAAGCTGCCAGTACTGCATGCTGATCAGTAATATCCATAAACTGGGACATTTCGCTATGTGCCAAAGGCTCAGATGTTTCTCCCAGGACCCTGGTAAGGATCCATGGAGGCAAATGTCTTAAAAAAAAAAAAGATTAATCAGTAGAACCACAACTCTCCATCTCATATGAATAAAATGTTAACCTTCAAAATAAGGTGACATAAGGTAGACATCAGCATTGTGGCATAGCCCTGAGGCTCTGCCGAAAGTTTTGACAAGCCAGTATTTCATGCTGGTCAGTTTATCAGCATTTGACACCACATTATTTCCCCAGAAATAAACAACAGAACTGCGGCATGGGATTACTGTTCCTGAAAATAAATCATTATCCACATGTCAATACTATAAAAATCCCCAGTGCTTCTTCTGGATTAGAGGTGACCGTGCTTATGGGAAAACAATAGGTATATTCAGTACTAACTTTCATGTTAAGAATTCCTGTAACATGATAGGAGTAAACTGCACGCATCATACTTATGTTTACCAGTCTGGTGGTGAGTCAGAGATAAGCCAACAGAAAAAAAAAAAAAAGTCTGACATCAACAAGCCCAGCTTTCTCTTACTACCATCTTTATTGATTTGTCACTTAATTCAGGCTGAGCAGTGGAGTGACTACACTTTTTTTAAGTCCCGATTTATCATTTATACTGCTTCAATAAATGCAAGTGTCAGCTAGTCATAAAAAAATTTTTTTAAAAAAGCCTATTTCAGAGGTACTGCTGCTGTAATACCAGCCCTCACTCTATTTGCTTCAACAGACAAAGCACAGAAGTATTCAGAGGGTGACTTAGGTTGTTAGGTTGTGGAAAACTTTGCATTAGGATGTTAGAGAGGTGGTGCTGGAGGAAGTCACACATTTGTCGAATAGGAGATTGTGGTTCGAATCCTTTTTTGGAGGTTTATGTTTTGTTTAGTCCCTTGATTCAAGCTTTGAATCATAAGCTTGTGCCCCTTCACATTATTAACCCTGCACATTAGAAAATGATGCTTACCCAATGCATTCAAATGTGATGCCAAGGAATCCTTTACAAGTATCTATACATGACAAGTTTGGAGTGCCAGACCCGTCTCACTACTGCCATCATCCGGTGTGTCAAGACAGAGAACCGGAGAGTTTATATCTGTGACGTGCCGGCAGCTTTGACAGAAAGGCAGTTTTTGGCTTCCAGAGAATGAGAACAGATTGGTTATAAAATAATAATAATAATAATAATACAAGGCCTTCTTCCCCTCATCCACAGTTGAAGCCATATCATGTGGCTTTCTGTGTGCATGTCCAATCACTTTTTTAACATATGTAAAGACTGATATCCGTAAAGGTTATATATGTGACAGGAATAATTTCCTCTGCCCAGATCTTGGTATGTGTGGCACAGCTGGGCAGCCGTGGTCCAGGAATGCAGGAGTCCTCAGTCACTTCCTCCTTGCATGCGTGTGTGTGTGTTCATGTCCTATTGTTTCACACAGAGGAAGACGGTGGAGCAGTGAGCCGCAGTGCAACACATATACGCAGAATAAGATGAATGTGTCATCACCTGCGTAGACACACAAGCACAGATGGCTGCAGAGACACAATTGAAGTTGCTAGTCCACAACCATCCTGTTTTTGTCCCTGTTCCTTCAGTTGTTTGCTTACTGTGGTGGAGTATAAAGACCTCAGCCTGCACACTCTCAAGCACGGCACAGTTCTTGAAGTCGTCTTGGGCCTTAGATTGAGAATTTTAGGTTTCAGCATTCAGCATCATGTTTATCTACTCTGCAGGAGTTTGTCTCTGTGCCAGTAGTGCAGTAAAGTACTGACACCTTGCATGTTTACGGAGTAATTAATGATGCAGTGAAGTGGTAAGGAACAAAATCACATGTGCTAGCAATAATTCAATTCATTTTTATTTATATAGCACCAAATCACAACAAACAGTTGCCTCAAGGTGCTTTGTATTGTAGGTAAAGACCCTACAATAATACAGAAAAAACCCAACAGTCAAAACGACCCCCTATTAGCAAGCACTTGGCGACAGTGGGAAGGAAAAACAGTGCATTATGGGAACCTGCAGCAGCCTAGGCTTATAGCAGCATAACGAAGGGATGGTTCAGGGTCACCGGATCCAGCCCTAACTATAAGCTTTATCATAAAGGAAAGTTTTAAGCCTAATCTTAAAAATAGAGAGGGTGTCTGTCTCCCGAATCCAAGCTGGGAGCTGGTTCCACAGAAGAGGCGCCTGAAAGCTGAAGGCTCTGCCTCCCATTCTACTCTTAAGTATCCTAGGAACCACAAGTAAGCCAGCAGTCTGAGAGCAAAGTGCTCTATTGGGGTGATATGGGACTGATGTTTTTAAGATGAGATGGGGCCTGATTATTCAAGACCTTGTATGTGAGGAGAAGGATTTTAAATTATATTCTGGATTTAACAGGGAACCAATGAAGAGAAGCCAATATGGGAGAAATATGCTCTCTCTTTCTAGCCCCTGTACGCTAGTACTCTAGCTGCAGCATTTTGAATAACAACATTGTGACTGTGCTTTCAGGCAAGTGTTTACTGTAGTTTGGTTTCTGTGTTACAGTAGTTGTAATACAGCTGTAATACTTTCTGCTTCTGCAAATATGCAAGGGTCTGAGTGATGTAAACTTTAAAGGTGTACATGAGGCTGTACGTGCAGTGCAGATGTCTACATACGAGTCAGGTTGTTGTGGCAAGTCAATGCTGCTATTATACTGCAAGGGTGCTGTGGCATGGTTCATTCATGGCTCATTCATCCTGCATGGGGTCTTTTATTTTGAAATTGGACTGAATTTTCTATGCCATTTCTGTATCTGACTTCCTGCCCTCCTCATTTGCTGTGTGTAGCTTCACATGGCTTTGACTAAAAGCAATGGATCTAGTTCTATTAGCTACATGGAGAGAAGCTTCTGGGATGCTTCCGAAACACACAGTAATTTGTCTGGTGGAAGCAGAAGCATTATCTTCAGTGGGTATGATCAGCTCCATCAGCCAAGTCCAAGTCAGAGCACAACACAGCTGTTCCCGGTGTATTCCTGGAGTTCGTTTGTGATCAAAGATTTTCAGTGTAGACATAATTACCCTTCTTTTAGGGAGTACAGACTTAAAATGCTTTGTTTAACAGATGAATTCAGAGCTCTTGTGAAACACTTTAAAATCATTGCTATGTACAGTCTGTCAAAACTGACATTTTGGTCTCCTGCTCAAAGCATTCTAACTATGTAAATAAGTCACCAAGTCAGAGTGGTTGGCAGTATCTTGAGCAAGGGTGTAACCCTGCTAAGTTAAACTGAGTTAATACAGGTCTATACACTGTGGGCTGGAGTTGATCCTTTTAAATACTAAATGAGTACCGGTAATAGAAATTCTGCCAGGATAAGCTGTTGGTTTGCACAATCCATGCAGTGAGTGGTATGACACTATAGGCTACTTCAACACAAAAGAAATTATGGTGTGACGTGAGGAAGTCTATGGGCCTTCCTTTGCAAAGCAGCATATTTACCGTACTGTGCTGCTGCGTTTGAACTGGAAGACTTCCACTCAGCAGGTTCAACTCTTGATTTAGAGGAGCTGCTACAGTAAGTTGTAAAATCTAACAAGTGAGTTACTTTATCAAATAGTTTCACCTAATTTGAAACCTGTATATAGATCTTATATGTTTTGTTGAGGTATCTTTTATTTGTTTATTTTTTTGTATTATTTTTGTCATTTTAAGTACTTGGATGCCATTGTTAATGAGGGCTAGAGTCTAAATAAGTTAGATCAAATCAGACCAACATTAAAGCTAATGAAAGGCTACTATGAAATCAAAGAAAGTTACTTATTACTGCGGACGTCTCATATGTGGTTGCCAATTCCTTAACTTAACCATGACACAGACGCAAACATAAAGCAGTATTTTCTTAGTCCTTGGGAAAGTAAGGACTAAGGTGGCCTTAAATGTCTGAGTGTTGTTCAGATCACCGTGTTGATCGAACCTCTGCCAGAGTACTGCTCTTCTCCTGAAGCCGTTGGGTAAATCCTGGCACCATTGTGGCTAAAGTGTCAAATCCTATTTCAAGATGTGACAATATCTTGAAACTTTGCTTGGGCTAAAGGCCAAACTCTTCTAGCAGGAATTTATGTCTGTTTTGACTATCGTTGTGTGTGATATGAATAAATGTACTTTTTCAGTGACTCCACTAACACTGCAGCTGCATACACATAATATACATATTTATGCAGACATTTGGGTGTGTCAGTATTGCAGCAGTGTGTGAGGTGCGTGGTTTGAGAATTCACAAGCTGCCGCTAAATGTTGATGCCACTGATGTGAAGTATACTGATGATTCACAGCATACACACAGAGTAAGACTGCGAGTGCTTAAAAGAACATTTGAAGTGGATTTTAGAAGTTCTGAGTGATTCTGTTTGTGTGGCTGTGCATTTATGGGTGTTTTACTTGAGTGAGTAGGTATTTTGTTAAAAGACAGGTGTGCAAATTAAGCACACTCCACTGCATTCCTCTTCCACCTCACCTGTTCCCCTCTTGGGGCCATGTGTTTGTAATGGCTCAGCCATGTAGTTAATTAGACTGAACTTTTTGAGAAAACAAGCTATGGAGTGGCACTTTGACACCTTTTTAAACTTAAGTTGCTGACTAATCAGCAGGCTTCTAAAGTTAAAGCTTGGATAAATCTTTTAAATATTGCATAAGCTTTTTATGTTTCTCCAGTGGGTTTGAAGTGGTTTAAGTTTTGTCCCTTAATGAGCAGAGGAAAAGATCATGTTTATTGTCTTTAAAGAGCTAAGAATCTTAAGACAGAATTAAAATGAAAACTCAGAAATTAACATTAATGAGCAATGAAAATAGAAACTCTTAAGTCATGAACTTGACGTTACTTAATGCACTGGTTATCTTAAAATTCAGTGAAGCATGGTGGTAATGGGACGGACAGCCTAAATCTGTTGGAGAAATCTTGTCAAAGGAAGTAAATGGCTAACTACTATTGTAATTATTGCCCCAGGCCAGGCACTATTTCCACCACCACTTTTTCAGTGGAGCAACTCATTGGCTTTTAGCAGAATGAGCTGATTATAGTGGATCATTCTTACATAGAAGTTTTAGTTGTGAATATATTTTTTGGTTTTATTTTTTCGAAGTTTAGAGTTTGAAAAAGGGTAGACAGATTGAAGATGAGATGGCAGCATGAGTGTAAGATTGTAACTGCAGCATTCAGCAGACAAGGTTATGAAAAGAGGAGAGGATGGGGATCTGAAGCGCTCACATGGAAGGTTATGCAAGGTCAAACTGTGCCATACAAAGAAAAACACTTACATAACCAAGATCTAGAAATGCTTTCTCTGGGCCAAAGATCATTTAAGATGGACTGAGTGAAGTTTTGTGGTCTGTCCAGTCAACATTTGAAATGTATTTTTAAAAAAAGAGGCACCACAGTGGTGTGGTGGTTAGCACTGCTGCCTCACAGCTAGAAGGACAGCTACAAGGTCTGGGTTTGATTCCAACTTGGTCTGAGCCTTTCTGTGTGGAGTTTGCATGTTCTCCCCATGTCTGGATATACTGTAGGTTTCCTCCCACCGTCCAAAGACATGCAGTTACTGGGGTTAGGTTAATTGGTGACTCTAAATTGTATAATTGTGTGTGAATTGTCTGTGTTAGCCCTGTAACAGGGTGTACCCTGCATCTTGCCCCATGACAGCTGGGATAGGCTCCAGCCCCCCTGCGACCCTGAACAGGATAAGTGGAAGAGAATGGATGGATGGACTCTTGAGCTAAAGAGGACTAGCTAGGTTGTTATCCATGCACAGTTCAAAAACTGCCACATCTGTGAAGCACAGTTAATGCTGAACATTGTATACAGATTTTGGTGCTCACATTTGCTGCAATTCAGGCTGCAAGGGAAGGTCTTGCTTATTTCAGCAAGGCAGTGCCAAACCATATTCTGTGTGTATTTTAACAGTAATGTCAGTAGCAAAAACAAAACGAACAAACAAAAGTTCTGGGTGATAAACTGGCCTGCCTCCACCCCAGATGTATCCCACCTGCTAAAAAATGTCATTCATTATTAAAAGAGGCCTGAACTGATGACCAGCTGAAATCCTGAATCATAGAATAAGGGGGAGAAAAAAACACTTGCAACCACTTGGCCTTGCACCAAAGCTGTGTATATGGTTTTATATGACAATTTGTTAGATGTTTGATTCCATCACTGAGTTTATTAATTTATTTTCTGAAATGTAAGGGAGTGTGCTTCTGTGTTGTGGCCACAGTCATATTTCACTAATTAAGAGTTTGTTATAAATTTGCTTGCCTAAACTTTGTTTTTTTTTTGTATTAAAAAAAAAAAATGATTGAACTTCAGTCCCTTGGCTGCAAGAAGATAGAATACCTCAGTCAGTCCCGGCAGCAAGCCTGTAAAATTGAGTGTGGTTGTGTTTTTGCCTCCAACAGAGGCATTGAGCGATGTGAGTCATCTCTGGTCTGTCTGCTGACTGAAGACGCTCTGTCTCTGCTCTCCACTCTGCGTCCATCTCCTCCCTTTCTCTTTGCATCTCTTTGTCCCCCCCACTTTGTTTTGATATGGGTCGGTCTTGGTTCTCCTTCACTTGATTTTTGTCCTATAGTTAGATGAAAATCAAATTCACTTTTCTGTGTTCTGTGCAGTGGTGCTGATCAGTATTCAGCAGTGAAGTTGCTTTTCCTGTGGTTACCCTTGAAATTTTTAAAATTTATTTTGTCATTGCTATTGTGTGACCACAGTGCACACTACTAAAGTGAGCTTGGTAAAGTTTGAGTCATTGTGCCATTTTCCCCCCTTTATCCATGGTGGCTGTCGCTGCTCGGTTCTGTCAACACATTATGCTTCACTGCATCTGACACACAATATCCGGGTGGTGTTGGAATCATACCAGCTGCAACGCTAATGAATTCTTGGGACACACCGATGTGGCTTTATTATGATGCAGCTACGCACCTGTAAAGTTTTGTGACTCCATCTTGATTTTCCAAATTCGCGCCTGTTGGTATCCATCTTGGAAAATCATCCGAGCGGTTATTCCAGCAGGTATTTTTATTTTAGAAGGCAGTTGGCTTTTTGGTGGTGTGGGCATGACATGTGTCATATAACCACCCAGTTGTTTCAGATTTTTTTTTTTTTTTTTTGTGACAAATCCCTCCCTTATGTCTCTGTCTGCTGTACTTGAAGCTGCCTTTGTTATAGTTTTTGTTACCGTAGGTCTCCCCAGGATCATCTTCTGTCATGATGACAGCCAGATGGACTGCCATGGTAAAACTATACCTACTGTGATATCATAGCCAGTAAAAGGAATGTCAAAGATTTTCATTTTGGTACTTATTTTATTTGTATTTTTTTTAAAGTTATTCATCTATTTTTATTTCACACGCCTTTTGTGTGGTTGTTATATTAAAATTGACAATTATTTTACCCTCTGATATGAGACAGCTTCCCTACAAAGTGACCAGCTGCAATGTAAAAAACTGCTTTAGTGGTGATTGCAGCACACAGGAAGCATTATTTACTAGTGCAAACACAATGAAGAACGTTTTTCTTGCTTTTACAAATAGCTGCTGTCATTGATGACAGAGTACCTGATTCAAAGTTTGACTATGGCCACAAGGTACCAGCAGCAGCTGCATTATAGTGCAATGCGAGTGTCACAGCATGTCAAAAATAGTCTAGGCAGTTGTTTTTTTAAATGTAGAATTAATATGCATTTGTGTCCAGAATCAGAGTGAATAGAGATGTTTCTCCCTCCATCAAGACTGGTGAAATATACCATAGACTTAAATAATTAAGTAAATAATATTCCAAAAGCCAGTGTATTAGATTCATGTCACCTATGTTGTTCATAGTATTGAAGCTCTTTTTATTTCCCATGTTGAAAATATTGGTTTTATCAGTCTCTTGCCCCCATTCTCTCATACATACAGTACTCCTTCTCTGCCTCGTACAGTCCAGTGGGCATTTTGTTGCCCTGAATGAAGCACACAATTCATGCCTCATGCCAGAATCTTTTTACTCATTTATATTTCATATGTATTTCCTCTTCGACCCCGATAGCACTGCTGCTAAATGTAAACATAGCTCACTATTTATAGAAAATCTGCCTCTGTACTTCTGTTCCCCTCTTTTCTGACTAATGCCAGCTTTTCAGGAATTTAGGAAAAACAAGTCTACACATTCCTCTCCCACCCTGTTTGTGGCTTAAAGTGTTGTGAATGAGTTATGTCTGAACATTTTTAATTTGCTATACTGGCTGTAATTAGGAAAAATACAATATAATCACTTATGACATAAGGACATCAATTATAGAAGTTCCGTTTTGGACTCTTGTGCAGATTTTACCTGCAGTATTTGGTGATGGCATTTGTGTGGATTCAACCATTTTATTTTGGATGTCTATCATTTCTGTCCACCTTCCTCTCAGCTAATAGAAACTTGTCTGTTGAGTGTCTTCACTGTTGTGCTCTTTAGTGTAGTGAAAACAGAGTTTCTCCCTGTCTTTTTTCCACTTCTGTCAAGTTTAATCTCTTCTGTCAGCTTTGGTAAATGACCACTCTGCATATTAAAGCCTCCAGTGACTCACTTTCCTTCTTGTCATCTTTTAGGCTCGCAATGTAAACACAGGAGAGCTGGCTGCTATCAAAGTCATCAAACTGGAACCGGGTGAGTTGCCTCATCTTTAGGTCTCTTCCTTTATCCCCCTTTCTTCTAGCTATATCCTTATCTTTTTCTATTCCCTTTTTCTGTTTTTTCTTTCTGAATCATTTAAATGTCAGCACTAGAAATACTAGTTGGTTAAACGTGTTATTATTTTATTAATGTACAACGGCAGGTACAAGATTAAAGATGTTGCAATGCCCCCTGGCCACTACCTGGGGCTGCAGCCCTGACAGATGGCTGTATTTCTGTTTTTTTTTTTTTTTTTTTTTTTCCTTTTTCTTTCCATATCCTACTCTTTTCTATCTGTTTATCTGTTTTGTATTTAGTGTGTATATATTTTTCTATCAACCTCTCTCTCTCTTCTTAAGGTATACTCTTGTCTCCTTTTTCTCTGTGGAGTCACCAACAGATTGTTATTTTAGTCCTTGACTCTTTTCCACACTCGTCCCCTCTCACCCAACACTTATGCCGCATCCATTAGTACCTACTCAGCGCGACGTGGCACGGTTTGTAGGCATACCAGGTACCAAGTACTTTTTTAGTACCCGCTCACCTGGGGTTCCATGCGATCCGAAAATGTGACATCAAAGAACAACATGCCACTGATTGGCCAGGGAGCGTTGTCACTAGCGGAATCATGCGAGCGACTCCTTCACCAGAATCAACCGTGCCATTTTGAAAACCCGACAGCAAGAAACTGGAGGCACGCAAACCAACACCGTTATCGAATGAGGAGGTGCAGACACTTCTGTGCTTGGTGGGAGATGGGACGAGAAATGAGAAAGTTTATCATGAGGTCTCCGAGCTAATGGCTGCTCATGGGTACCATCACACAACACAGCAGTGTAGACAAAAGATAAGACACATTGAGTCGCATACAAAATATGTCACGAGACTTCTGCCTGCGTTACTATATCAACTCCACCCACTTAGAGTTGGTCCTCAATTGTAATGGAAACAAAACAAAACAGTGGCGAGTCATGCCGAGTCAAGTTGAGCTGACCTGCGCTTAGTAGGTACTAATGGAAACGCGGCAAGACTGATCCTTGTGCTCTTCCCTCTTTAAATTTTCCATTACTTTCAGTTATTACTTTAATGAAGTAAAATATTTGAATAATACTACCCTCCAAAAATATTGGAACAGTGAGGCCAATCCCTTTATGTTTGCTGTAGAGGTATTTTCAGGTATTTCCATCTGGATCTGATAGACAGTTCAGAAGATGGCACCTTTTGTCTGAACCCACCAATTTTTCTTGAGAGCAAAAGTATTGGAACAGATAAATTAAAGTGAATAAGACTTAATATTTAGTTGCAAATCCTTTGCTTGCAATAACTGCATCAAGACATCACTAAATGTTTGCGTTCTTCTTTTGCGATGCTTTTCCAGGCTTTCACCACTGCCTGTTTCAGTTGTTGTTTGTCCATAAAACTTTGTCCGAGAATTTCCGAGGCTTGTCTCTGTACTTCTTGGCACATTCCAGCCTGGCCTTCACATACTTCTGGCTAATTAGTGGTTTGCATTGTCTGCCGAAGCCTCTGTACTTTTGTACATTAAATCTTCTGTGAACAGTAGATTGTGACACCTTCACCCCTTCCCTCTGGAGGTTGTTACTGATGTCACTAACAGTTGTTTTAGGATCTTTCTTCACAGCACAATGTTTCTGTCATCAGCTGCTGTTGTTTTCCTTGGTCTACCTGTTTAACATCTGTTACTTAGTACACCAGTGATGACTCTTCTTCAGGGTGTTCCAAATGGTTGTACTGGCTATGGCCAATGTTTGTGCAACGGCTCTGATTAATTTTCCATCTTCTCTCAGCTTCACAACTGCTTGTTTTTCACCCAGAGACGGCTCTCTGGTTTTCATGTTGGTTACTCCTCTAACTATAAATGCACAGTCTGCACAGGGAAAACCCAAATCTTAAACAGAGCGTAGACATTGAGCGCTATTTATTGTTCGAATAAGCAGTACAACAAGACACACCTGGGCAACAAAACACACCTGTAAGTCACATGTTCCGGTCCTTTTGCTCACAAGAAAAATGGGTGGGTTCAGACAAAAGGAGCTATCTTCTTAACTGTGTATCAGATTGAGATGTAAATACCTGGAAATAAAAGCTGAGATGCTGATCTTTTGTTTCATATTATTATTTTTTATTTTTTTATGTCAAACCCAAAGGTTTTCATTCTACAGCACAAATAAAGGGACTGGTCTTACTGTTCTAATACTTTTGGAGGGGAGTGTATATCCAAATATTCAGCTGTTCAGTTCTTCAGTCTATGGGTTTAAAAATTTGGATGCCAAAATTGAAAAATTTTGGCATGAAAATTGTCTGTTTCCAGTCAGTTGGTGCATCTTTAACCTTGAACTTTGCTATTAATTTATTACTATCTTGATTATTTGGGAGACACCTCTAAACACCATAGGAGAGCTGTCAAAATATATCCTACCATTTTTATATGTTGTGTATTGGCTTTTGTATAGCACTTTAATAATTAAATCCTCAGAAAGGCCTATATAAAGGTATATTGCTTACGTGCTTGTTTAATTACTGAATGTTTTTGAGCAGTGAACTCGTTTGCTTCAGTTTATGCTCCTCTTAGTGGTTCACACACAAGTGCAAGAGCAGTCTGAAGCAAACACAAAATAATGAACGACCCCAACTTTCTTCTTGCTTTGTATTATCCTGTAAGTCATAACAGTGCCAAGTTACATACTAAATTATTACTATAATAATACTGTGTTTGTGTTTATTGAAGGTGAGGACTTTGCTGTTGTGCAGCAGGAGATTATAATGATGAAAGACTGTAAACACTCCAACATCGTTGCCTATTTCGGCAGTTATCTTCGGTAAGAGTGTGTGTGTGCGTGTGTGTGCGTGTGTGCGCCATATGTGCATTTGTTTTTATTAGAGTGTACTTTATTTATATTTAAGTGTCTTGTTTTATTTTTGTTTGAGAAAAGTGTGCGTGTCACAGAGGAAAAACATAAGCTGGTGTGAGATAGATTGAAGTATTCAAAGGGGTCATACCTTGTGAGTATATGTAAAGGTGCATTCAGACAGAGTTCTCTTTGTGTGTGCAGAAGAGATAAGTTATGGATCAGCATGGAGTACTGTGGAGGTGGTTCTTTGCAAGATATCTATCATGGTAAGAACACCTAGGTGCAATGATTCTAACCAAGCTGTTTTTTTGTGTTTTGATTTTACTCTTTGATAGTCATCCAATCTCTTTTTTTCTTCACGTTTTCTGTCTTTCTATTTCATATTCCAGTAACTGGGCCTTTGTCAGAGTCACAGATAGCCTACATGTCACGGGAGACCCTGCAGGTAGTGTATACAGTGCTGGTAATGTGTGCAAGATTTAAAAAAAAATAATAATGCAAGTTAGAAAGTGTCATTTCAATTTCATTATTTTGGTCATATGATTTTTTTTTTTTTTTTTATGACTGATAGCAACAATCAGTAACATTGTTGTGTGTTTGTGTTCACAGGGTTTATACTACCTACATAGCAAAGGCAAAATGCACAGAGACATTAAGGTGAGTTTGGAGAAAAAGGATGTGGGCTCTGCTTGTTTTATAAATAAAGTTATAGTCACGATTAATTGTTAAATGTCATTTGTCAAAATCTGCAGAATACATTGGCTGTGCATTTACACTATGATTTAGTTCAACAATTAGTTTCCCAGATATAGATTATGCATTATGACTTTTTTTAAAGGAGTTCCTCACTGAATTTTTTTTTCTTTTAGTCTGGGACTAGGCTTAATCCATGTCTGAGAAACCTGCTGTTGGTGTAAAACCACATATATTAAGCTTTGCACGTTTGTTATAGGGCAGATGAATATTCATTCTCCACTATAAGCTAATTAATGACAAACCACATTGCAGCTGTTTTGCTTTTCATAATATGATTCTAAAATTATTTGGAATTTAGCTGAAGTGTAATATTGTGTGTTGATTATAATGATTGGTATGGTTTTGTGCCCCCCCCCCCCCCCCCCCCCCCCCCCCCCCCCCCCCACATAGGGAGCCAACATCCTTCTGACAGACAATGGTTATGTGAAACTAGGTGAGAGAAACACGCAAGGCCTGCAATTACCTTCTGCTTCAACAGACTGAATCTGAATGGCCTCATTTGCTGACTTTTTTTTTTTTTTTGGCCTCACTTCTGTTTCTCCTTCACTTTCTATTTATTTCTTTACATTCTCCCTTTTCAATTATTCTGTTCCTCCAATTCTTTTCCCACTTTCTCCTCTTGTCCCATTTTTTCTTTCCTTTTTTGTTCCTTAGCTGACTTTGGCGTATCAGCCCAGATCACCGCGACTCTAGCAAAAAGGAAGTCATTCATTGGAACGCCTTACTGGTGAGTTGTTTATATTTAAACAACAGCTCCCCTGATTTTTGCATAGTGGTATGCAGGTAGAGCAAAATAAAATAAGATCCAGTGTCCTACTGTTCTGTAGGAGTGCTTTAATCATTTGGGGGACTTTATGGCAGTTCAATAAATTATTTAATGCTAATGGTCATGTTTCTAGACAAAGGAATTAGTCAACTGATGTGTTTCTGTCATTTTATTACATTAGCTGTTTTTAGTGGGAAGAAAACAAAAACAGGAATAAATAGTATTTGTTAGTCGTGGAGAAGTCTTGGAGCTGCGTATTGGGGTCATGGTGGAAACTTTCTGCGCTGCTGCTGGGAAACACTGTTTAAAGTTCACATTCTGTCCTTGTCTGTAGCTGTTTAACCCATTTTGGTACTGGAGCACACATTTTGTTATCATTCCTCCCCCTGTTTATTTTTTTGTTTTCATACAGTCCTTCTGTCTCCTTCCCTTGTATAGGATGGCTCCTGAGGTGGCAGCAGTGGAGAGGAAAGGTGGTTACAACCAGTTGTGCGATATCTGGGCTGTGGGTATCACTGCAATAGAACTGGCTGAACTGCAGCCGCCCATGTTTGACCTGCACCCGATGAGGTAGGGGAGCGTGTGAGCGTGTGCGGGCCTCGTTTGACGTCAGAATACATATTTGGGCTGTGATAATGCGATGACAGAAGGACCTGTAGCTGATGTGAAACAGTGTTTATAATATTATATTGAAATTTCCTATTCTTACCATGCAGAGACTCTTTGAAATTTATTAATTTAATTATGCCTGCATTTATTTACTAATAAAAGTCAGAACTGACAGACATTGACAGGCATTAATATTATTAGTTATACATGTGTTTTTGTATAACCAGTACTTTGGTGTGCAGGAATTTCAATAAGTACTACACAAAATAAAACATTTGGAATAGATATTATGTATCAAATTGCTTTTATAACTGCATGCTGGGAAAGCACCTCTCTGTAAAGACTGTCATTCTCTGCTTTTTCTCTTCCCCACAGGGCTTTGTTCTTAATGACAAAGAGTAATTTCCAGCCTCCTAAGTTGAAAGATAAACTCAAGTGGTAAGACGCACATGCCCATAACTGTTTGGTTTTGCTGACATTTGCTATAGATGTAACACCCTGCTCTTGAAATTACCCATTTTTATCATATTACGGGGCTAAAACATTAACCCTTTCTCTCTTTTTCTCTGCATTACTCCACCTGCTGGACTAATAGGACAAATAACTTCCACCATTTTGTCAAACTGGCCCTGACCAAGAACCCAAAGAAGAGGCCCACAGCTGAGAAACTGCTGCAGGTGAGGGAAAACAATATCATACTTTATTTCACTATTTATTATAGTCATTGCAAATCACATTTACATTTCTGTAAAACAAACACACAGGTTGGGGTTACCCTCTCAACTTTTATGGTATGTTAGGAAACGAGGTGTGATGACAGAATTACTCAGCACTGCTCATAAATATCAAAAGCCATTTCAGATTTGACAGGTTTCCTCTTTGAGGCAGTCTCCCTGTGAATGTCTGGACTGCTTCCAGCTCTGCTGCTATTTTTGATTGCTTTCTGGAAATCCCATTCTGGCCGCTTGCATGTGTGCTCTGCAGTTTCGTCATGGACCTCAAACTTGCATATATCAACTTCTTTGTCAAACTGACCCAACATTCCCAACATTCATTTTGATGATCACCACTCACAGTGGAAAATGAGTCTCTAGCTGCAATTCATACACCAAACTGTAGTTTTTAAGGTGTATGCTCCCCCTGCCCAGTTCGTCCCCTGGGGATCTACCCCAGCGTCCTGAGGGTTTTGAGGGAGAACATGTGACAGGAACCACCTGAACTGTGTTGTGCACCATTGTGCACTTGCACACAGCACTTACAGTATGCAACTTTTTGCCCACAACTTGGTTGTTTTCTTCAAAATGAAATTCAGATTAAAGGATTGCTGTTTAAAGCCACTGCAGGATATCTGTGCAGTATCACAGACACACACATTGGTTGCACCACCTCCCAAAAACAGTGTTTTAAGGGGGATGTTGGGCAAATTTTAAGCAGGATGCCAGATTTTATGATTGCAAACCAGACTAGACTTCCAAAAATAAATCTTAGTGTTTTGTTTTTATGATTGTTGTACCTTACACATGTTATAGCCTTTCCCCAGCATCTTCTAAAACTTCTAAATGGTCAAGTTGTCATGTAGTTTATATATAAAGCATTCACATGTATACCAGGTCCATTCTTCTGATGGTAAAAAGGTACTGTGTATAACATTATGCATGCAACGTGATGCATGATGCATAAGGCAACATCTAAATAATGGAAGGCAGGCATACACATAACAGTTTGCTTTCTAAACATCTTTTTATCAAAATGTGTTATTTACACTAGAGCCTAAACAGCATATGAATTTGTGAGTCTGTCACAGCTCTTATTTGAGAATCTCATATCACCCAGTCCAATTTACTTTTTTTTTTTTTTTTCTTCTTTTTTAAATTTGTGCCATGGGTAATTTCAGTACATCACTTGGAGTGATTCCCACTCTCTTCTCTCTTCCAGCACCCTTTTGTGTCTCAGCCTCTCAGCAGGACACTGGCAATCGAGCTGCTGGACAAAGCCAACAACCCCGACCACAGCACGTTCAATGACTTTGATGATGATGACCCTGAACCCGAGGTAACTTTGTTTCTTTTAAAACCTAAAGTGTTGTCAGGCTGAGCATAGATGTGATTATGTTTTGTTAGATCACGCTTCTTTTCTTCCCCCTTAACTTGCTTCCTTGTCTCCTCATTTGTTCTTTCATTAAATTCCCTCTTTGTATACTATCATTTACACTTTTTCCTCCTCATCCTTAGTCCCTCCTTTCCCTGTCACATGTGGCTCATCTTTCTTTTATTTCTCACTTTATTTATTTATTTGGTTCATTTTTTGCTCTTCTTCTTTTTAGCACTTCTCTTATTTCCCCACATTTATTCCTCTGTTTTTTTTTCCTTCTGTCCTGTTTTCTCCTCTCTTGTATGTCCCATCCCCCATCCTCTACATCCTCAGTTTAAGTACAGGGGTCATTTTCTTCCCATAAGTCCTGGTGCTCGACGTGCACCCCGTTTCGCAGCCCGTAGGAAGGTACTACTGTGGCTGCAGTGTCTGCACTGATGTCATTCTAACACAAACTCTTCCGACCCTTTTATTTCCCCTCACTGGGACGAGGACTACAGAACTGAATGAATAGAAAGTAGATTTCCATTCAATTCAGCTTCTGCTGGTGTTGCCATGGAAGTCAGCATCGGTATGTGAAACAGGCAGTTGATGGATTACTATGGCAGTTGCATAATTAGTTCAGCATGCCAGTGAGCACGTTTATATAATGTTCAGACCTTTGTTTTGACATTCATATCAGCTGATTTTATATAACTGTATCATACAGAATTGCATAATTATAATATCTTAAGTTATGGATTAAAGCAAATTCAGTAGAATTTTACTTGTTTAAAGTCATGAGATTGATTGAAAATTATAGAAAACAATATTTTACTCTTGAACGTTTAAAATTTTCACAACACAATTGAAGTTGTGATTTAAGCCACAATTGCATAGGCCTTGTGTGTGAACAAACTAGAAAGATATGGTTTGGCCATAAGGAACTTGATGATTTTATTACCTACTGGTTTTTATATCATCTCTGTGTAGTTATGATCAAACAAGAGGACATAATAGGATAAGGTACACTTTATTTATCTAAGAACTTGGAAAACAAAACATTAAACACAACCTATAAATTAAATTAAGTAGATTAACCAATGGCTTATTAAAATAAAATAAGGCAAAACATGTATTTTTTTAGGTTTTCATTAAGGTTCATTAAAACTGCACAAATAAAAGGAGCCCAATTAAAAGAAAAATATAATATAAATAAAAAAAATTTGCTCATTAAGTAAAAATCTGAATAATAAAAATTGAACATTATGTACAAAACCTGAGAATAGAAATGGCTTTGTAAATGTATCAAATTATAACCTCAATGCAGTTTATGAATGATACACATAAGTGTAGGTAGATGAAACTATCCTTCCATGACAACATCAGTAAGATTCTTTGGTATCCACAGGAAATCAGGTCAGTAAGTAACATCACAAAGGATCTTTTCAATTCATTCCAGTTCTGTGGCAGCAGCTGGGATGATAAAGAAATGCCTACATTCATAAAGATGGCTTCCAAAATATCACATTGTCACACTCCCAAGAATTATGCTTCGAAATGTTAAATGCATTTGTGAGCAAATGGTCTCAACATTGCAGTTTTTGGTGTCTGTATAAGTGTTGTTTCTGGCTTTGGGAGAAAAACCTCCAGCCTTTGGACTGTTAAAAAAAAAGTAGGAAAACAAACCCAAAGAATCTAAAAGGTTGTGGAATTCATAAAAGTTATAGTTATGGAAGCCATCTTCGTCTGCCCTTTCAGATATTAACCATGGTTTGTGTCTTATGAGAATGAACTTTGTAGCAAGGTGGTCTTAAATTTTAAAAAGAAATGCCTGTTGGAAGCTGAGTTCTGAATGTTGCTTTGATTGATGCATGTTTTTTTTGGTTCCTCCCTAAATAGTCTTGGTTTGTGTTTTCCGGTGCTTCATAAGCATGCACTGAGGTTGCTGTGCCATTCGATTTCTTTGAGTTTAGATTTTAATTTAAATGAAAAATTATCGTTCAAAATTGGAATGACCATCTGCACAGTCATGAAGTATAACATAACCAATTACCAATATCCATTTCAGCATTACAGGATGACCTCTGTTTTTAATCTTTTATCATGTTATCCTCTATCCTAAATATCCATAAATAACGTACAGCTTACAGGTATCCTGTGTCTGAAACAAAGGGTGATGAATAGTTTTCCTCTGACTGTGTTACTATGTTTTGGTCGTGTTCTTGCGGTGTGTGTGTGTGTGTGTGTGTGTGTGTGTGTGTGTGTGTGTGTGTGTGTGTGGCTGGCTGTTTGCTGTGTCATCAAATCCCACCCACAGGAACTAGTAGAGGGATTATCTTTTTGTTTTTAAACCTATTGTACATTTTTCAAATCTAGTGCAAACTACTACACTGTATATAATCTTTGAACAGCTTTTTGACTATCTGCGTCTCTTTTTACTCCCCGATAGTCTCCGGTTCCTTACCGTATCCGCTCCACTAGCAGGAGCACCAGGGAAGGAAAAACACTGTCCGAGATGAAATGTGAGTTGCAACAAAAGGTCAACGTGAATAAAGAGAATGAGGTTTTCTTTTCCATCTGTAATCTTGCTCTGTATATATCTCCCCACATTGTGATGTTCTCCTTCTCCTGTCTCTTCCCCATCTCATTTATTTTTGTCTCTCTCAGTTGATCAGGTGAAGTTTGATAATCTGTTGGAAAAGGAGACGCAACCTCATCATGAACCGGTGAGTTATTAGGTGTGCCATTATGCTTGTATGGGTGTGAATGAGATTAGATTTGTGTGGTTGTTAATTAACCAGTAGCAACATGGCTGTTCCTCTTCTAATCACACACTGCACCCCCACCTATTAATGTTGTTCTGTCTGTGTTGATCCAATCCCAGTTAAATATTGTAGGGTTTAGGAAGGGCTTGTTTCACTAATTTTCTTTTTTTTAAAAAAGGCCAGATATGGGTATAATAATAGGATTGGCAGATATCTGGTTAATGCCCAGTTGCATGTAAAAACTGATTTACAGTAACCAGCAGGCTGACTTTTCAGGGTGTTTTGAGCTTCGTGTAGATGTTAAGTGAACGTATCATAATGGGAGTAGACCCGGGCAAATCTTGTCCTTGCTGGAGGGATTATGAGTCCCATTTGACCTGGACTGTTTTGGGATTCCCTAAATCCTACAGGTTGTTGCTGAAAACCCGACTGGATAAACAGCATCAGGAAGCTGTGTGAATTAACTTGAATGAAGTTTCAAGTGTCGACCTCTGGTTATTGTTATTTGACAAACACAGACACAACTGCAAATAGTAGCTTTCTTTCCTCATTGGTTAGATAGAAATCGACAGAGTAAAAGTTGTGTTCTTGCTTTTTGTTTGCATAAAAAATTTAATTTATGTCAGTCAGATTATTCTCAGTTTTGGTCAAAAACTTAGCACCAGCTCTCAAAAAATACACTGGCTGAGCCACAGTTTCTTGGTTTTTTCCAGAAATGAAAGCCAATTGTGCTTTTGCGGATCACTTTCATTCGGTTGCTAGTGGGACAAATGGGATGGTGCAGGTTTTATGCACGATCAGTACGTGTTGTTAGTCCTTTGCGCCCTCCTCCCTTTCACCTTTTTGTCATTTCTTTGCACTTTTTCCACTGTCCCCACCTCTCAAAGTTGTCTTTGAAAGTTCACCAAAAATCGAACCTAACCCTTACTTTATCCTCTCCTTAGTCCCTCCAACTCTTGATTTGGATTAATGCTGTCATATTCACAAACATTGGTCTTTGTAATTCATCATTTATCAACAATCATTCATTTGTCCATATCATACCATCTTTGCTCAAAAGAGACTCCAGCAAACAGATTGTGCAAGAACAAGAGTAAGTTTCAGTATATTTGATTTGAACATTCTTGCGCAGTACCAGCCAAGAATCAAACATACCCACTGTAATGAAGGGTACCCCAAAAACAACAGTTCACCTAAAAATCATATGTATTTTCCCCTTGCCTGTATTGCTTTTGATCCATAGATTATTTCCCGGTTTTCTTCACATCTTTGTGGTGCTGAGAGTGCCTTTTTTTTTTTTTTTTCCAAAAAACTTTTCAGAAATCTTCATCTGGCTACTCCAAAAAAAGGAGTATATGAGACTGAACTTCCCCTACCAAGAATATAGCTGAGATAAGACAACTAGCATCAGTTGTTCCATTTGTATATGGAAGGTTATGAAACTAGCCTTGTTAATTTTATATGTTGTGAGATCACACATATGCTATTGCAGTGCAGTTTATTAATTCCTCTAATCTCCATTTTTAGCTCGGCTGTTTCGAAGAAAATTTCAAGCTGTTATCATAGCCTTGGCGTCAGCGTCTGTTCCACAAAAATGTTGGCCATAATTCAAGAACAATGTGACCTAAGATGTTCAAATTCACACCATAAATGCATCTAGTAAAAATTTGAATCTCTGCGACCTTGACCTCGAGCTTAAGGCCAGAGGTCAAGTTTTCTGAAAACCTTGTGAATGCGATAACTCGAGAATGATGTGACCTAGGATGTTCAAATGCACACCATAGATGCATATCGTTCAAGCTAGGCACATCAAACCTCATATACTTGTTCACAGACTTTACTATAACACCCCCCCCCCCCCCCCCCCCCCCCCCCCCAATCCAACACAGCCGAGCGTTGGCACCCGCTCAGCTTTGCTCTTGTTAAACCTCCGTCTATATGTTTTCATCTCCCATCTGTTCCGACCTCTCTTGAGATTAATATTCAAATATACCCCGCCCCTCTCTTGCTAATCCAAGGACCTCTAAGTTAATTTTTGGCCTTAAGCTACGTACACACTGGAAGCGTTTCACAGCAGCGTGGCAACTAGAAACCATAGAAGGTGAATGATTTTTTTTTTTTTTTTTTTTGGCAACTACAGGCGACTTAACCGCTGATGTCGCGTAGCGGGCGGGACCCAAGATAAACTTTTCCCAACTTCCAGGCGAGCGACTGAAGCAACTGCCAATGAGAGTGAAGAATATCATTAATTGGCATGTGATCTGGTAGTAAATATGTTAGAAGGTCACCTAGGCAACCAGAGCCTGGACAAACCGTCGGCTTCAACGCAATGTGCGAGGAGTGAAACACTTCCAGTGTGAACGCAGCTTTAACCCAAACTCATTTTTCACCAGTCATCTCTTCACCATTCCTACCTTTTCCCACCGTCAGTCCAGGACAGGTTAATGTATTAACTGAGGTCTCTCTCGCTCTGTCTTGCTGACCAGTGTGATTCTGAGCCCTATCTGGACTGTGTTGAGGAACTCTACTATACAGCGAGATCTAATCTGGTAGTACACCTTTAGTCTCTCTTTGTTTCAGCCTCTCGCTCTCCGGCTGTGTTGGCCCTTTTATTTTCAGTCTGTCTTATTTTTAACATCATGCTTTTTTTGTTTTTTTATATTGTACTTTTACTCTCCATCTTGCTCATTCGTAATCTGTTTCTGAAGAGCGAGTCCTTGTCCGTCTTTTGTCCACTTTTTCAGAGCTCTGAATCTTTCGGCTGCTCGATGTCCAAGATGTATATTTGCTTATTTTCACTGTGTTGGTCCATTTTTTTTTTTCTAGTCCATCCATCTGTTACTGCTCATCTTTATCTTCTTTTTCCAGCTACAGCTTTTGCCTCACAAACCGGTGTTGTAGTTTTCATGGCAATAAGAGTCGTTAGTGCTGCTGCTGTTGTTGTTTTTCATACATATAATACACAGATTCACACACAGAGGTGTAACCATACACATAGACAGGGACACTATAGTGGTGCGACATGTTACTCAAAGAATCTTCAGTTGAAATGTATGGGAGTTTTGTGACAGAAGTGTAGCTTTAAAGGGCAAAAACCGTATTTTGGGGAAAGTCAGCAAACACTGCTAGCATTTTTTTTTTTTAAATCTGATTTGGCTGGAGTTCTATACATGCAGTTTTTATATCATGACTGAAATAAAAGTTAAGTCTACAATGCTTCAGAATGACTGCCATGATGGCTGCCAAGTAGAAAGACTTGCTTTTGGAAAGATTTTTGTATAGAGGAAGTTATGTCAGGTTCAGCAATGAGCTGCAGCTCTAAAGGCCGGTAGTGGTGCAGTGCCTTGCTCAAGGACAACTAATGGAGGGTTAATGGATATAAAAGGCATTCCTGCTCACAGTAGCTTTTGCATCCAAATTTATTAACATACACTTTTAATGTGTGCTGCATTGAACTTGATATTTCTTTTTCATATTTCTAGTATTTCCACAGAATGTGCTTTTCTCATTTGTAAACTGCTGCTTATATTTTCTAACCTCTTGTAGTTCACCAGAGCAGTTGAGGCCTTTTTTTTTTAATTTTTTATTTGTTAGTATGTGTGTGTCTTTGTAGCTTTGGTGTTTTGTGTCTACATGTTTCCTCTTGCATGCTTTTGCTTTCTGATGTAATCTTCAAAAATATTTCTCTGACAAGGTGCTGCATTCACATTGTGGTTTTTTTTTATGTAATTGAGATCAAACCAGACTTTCATTCAGATCAGGCAGAAAATTATGGTCAGTTGCTTTAAATCTGCCAGTTTAAATTTAGATTATATTTATCAGCCATTTTTGTGAGTCTGCAGGATGATAAAATCTACACAGCTGATTCAGATCATGTTCACAGATGAACATGATGGCATGTTACATTTTCTGGCTTTCCCTCAATTTTTGCTTTATTCCTTCCTTTGTGAAATACTGCAAATTACCACCTCTGTGACCTAAAAGGAACTAGTCTCATCTTGAAAATGACTCTTTGCGAATGATGACAACAAAAACTCCATAATGCTCATTTTAGGGTTTCATGAACCCAAAGACTGTTAGCCACATGTTTGAAAACAACTTTTGTGTTCCACCGATGCAGCTAGTATCAGTAATAAAGGAGTAGATCTGAGTAGGATGATTGCATTTTCAACCTCCCCCGTCCACCTATTTATTGGTTACATTTTATTCTCTCAACAAACCTGTTATTTTCAGACATCTTCCTTTCTCAAATATGTCTATGGCCAGATTTGTTTTGTGGCTAATGTCCTATGATTAATTTATATAGTATTAGACCACAATGTGAGTTCAGCAAGTGTTAGCTCTATATAGCTATTCCTACCCATATGACCACTGCATACATCTGTGAATTTCTGTGGTTATGAATTATTCTTGTGGTGAAAGAGCTTTTCATTGTGGGTATTATTTCCAGCAGGCTGCTGTAACAGTCACCACGGCTGCTACAGTGGCAGCCTCTGCAATAATTTGGCAATTGAAAAGTGCTTCAGTGGTAGCCACAGCTCTAAATGTGGTTTACTGCCTGAGTTGGCCAAGATCTACAGCCCCTGTTAATATGTTTATAAATGAGCCATTTATGAAGTATTATGTCACAGTTATAATGTAATTTGTCTTGTGGGATTTGCAGTTGGAATATGGCCAAGATTCATCACGTTTTCTGGGAGGAAATAAGTAAGTCTCGTGTGCATTTCTCTTTTTACACCTTTATCTCTCCGTGGCTTTTCTTCCTGTATTTCATTGACAGTTGCAGGTATCCTTAATTTTATTTTAAATATCTAGATTGAACAAAGATGTAGGCAAACCAAGAGAGTGAATCAGAGAAGATTTTATGCTGTGCATTTCATAGTTTATCAACAGCTCCAATTTCACAACGTTCTGTAAGCTTCATATTCTGTCACTTATACTTTTTTTTTCACTTGTTAATCAAACAGGAGTCTTCTCAAATCGGTGGAGGAGGAGCTGCAGCAGAGGTGAGTTATGCCACTTTGGCATCTACATTGAGAATGTCTTGGATCTGCTGGTGCTCTAACCACGCCTACCCATGAGCCAATCATTGTTTAACAGCAGAACTAATGAAGCCAATCACATGCGATTAATGCTGTAGTAATTACTCCAGGCTGTCACAGCTCTCAGTGCTTTGGATTCTGTTGGGTTTTACTTTCTCTTGGGCTTGCTCCTTGCTTTGTTGGCATTAGGAAAACGCTGTGCTTTATAGAAGCTTCCTGCAGAGCATGGCTCACACATGCACGCCACACACGAACAAACATGCAGTCACACTTATGGGCATACAGTTTTAGCCAAAGGCGCAATGGGTTTTGTGATAGTGATTTCTTTTGCTGGAAAGTCTATGGAGAAATTCTTCTTCATTGCTCAAAGATGATTGCTCTTTATGTGCTTTGCTATTTTCTGAGTAAATCTGATATGAAAAATGTGTTTTACTGAACTCTTTAAATATTAGTTTATACATCTATAGGCATCAGATACAAAGTTGTCTTAAATATTTCCTTTAGTTTTAATTTTTTAATTTTCTTCCTACAAAATCCACATAATCAGGTCTGCGGGATGACTGCTTTTCTACAGAAACTAGTTTATTGTCTATAAACTGAACCTTATTGTCTCTAGGCTATAAAACGTAGAGCTGCAGGGTTCCAGGTTTTATGCCTTTTGTCTCCTTTAGTGAACAGAGAATTTGTTACAATCCTGAGGTTTTTTTGCACGTGATGTACTACACAGTGTCATTTATTTAACAAAAACTAAGCCGAAAGGCTGAAGCACTATGTGAAAAACTAAGTGGACCCCATGATTCAGTACTGTGTAGAACCACTTTTAGCACCAATAACTTGAAGTAATCATTTTCTGTATGACTTTATCAGTCTCTCACATCATTGTGGAGAAATCTTTGCCCCCTCTTTACATTACTTCAGTTCATTGAGGTCCCACCACAGCATTTCAGTTGGGTTGAGGTTGGGACTTTGACTGGACCACTGCAGCACTGTGATTCTTTTCTCTCTCTTTTTTTTTAATCCATTCTGTTGTAGATTTGCTGCTGTGGTTGGGATTACTGTCCTGTGTTATGACCCAGTTTTGGCCAAGCTTTAGCTGTTGGACAGACGTCCTCACATTTGCCTCTCGAATACATTGATATACAGAGGAGTTCCCTGGTTGACTCAGTGATTGCAAGGTGGTCAAGTCCTGTGGCTGCAATATAAATATATAGAGGTTCACACACTTGCTGATGATCAGTTTATTCAAGTATATTTGATTAGCAGTACCTGGCTGCTATTTACACTCTTAATACTTATGGAAACAGTAAGGATACACTTAGTTTTTCACATACTGCTTCAGTATTTTGGCTTAATTTTTGTTGAATTGTGGCATGGCGTAATATGCCATTTGCTGTAATTCATCTGAGGTTGTATTTACCAAATTTTAAGGCCTGCTAAGATTATAAACCAGTTTATTTTTATTATGTCCTGATATGTAAAATGTTGAAATTGACAGAGGGTGTACTTTATTTTTACATTTGTGTGTTTAAAAACATAGTTTCAGTAGGGTTTAGGGAAATTTCAGTTCTTGATTTGAGTATAAAGAATTGCCCCTCAGGATACTCTTACTATGCATTAAGCTGTGAGATCTCAGTAATGTGAGACTCACTCCTATTTTTCTAAAGAGAATAAGAACACTATTAACCTTTAGACCCAAGTGTGGTACTATGACTTTTAAACATTTTGTGTTTTCACTGCCTCTTTGGTGATCTATTTTTAAAGGTTTTGCTTTGCAAAATGTAAATAAAACCTGAATGCAGTGATTTGGACTCTGTGAATGTTTAAATTTGATATAAATGCTGCATGTCAAATTGAGATCTTTTTTAAAAAAAAATATATATATATACTGTATAAACAATTTCTGAATTTGATGGCAGCAAGAAGAACATTTTTGTCAGTAGATACTTTTGGCCTGTAAATAAAGTTTAATGAAAGCCCAGCTTTAAAAAAAATCCAAAAAGCAACAAGTTAGCTGTAATGCAGTGTCTCTAATTTTTCAGTGAGATATTGTACTGTTTTCTTTGCTGTTTATTTCATCGTTGCTAAGACACTGATACATTCCTTTATGTAGGAAATAGGAAACCCTTAGCAGCAGTCTAAAACTGATGAGAAAGAGTGTTACTGTAGAAAGTACTGATTTTGAAGGCTGATAGCAGTAGTAAGGTAGTTTCAAACAAAGGCCTGGTTTTCTCTGGAATTGGGATAATAACAGGACTTCACCAGTATTTGAGAATTGGTTTTGATATGATTTTAAAAAGTTAAGCTTACTCTTGAGATCTGTAAGGACTTAATTCAAACAGTACAGCTGGGTTTGGAAGTGTCTGGTTGTGAAAGTAATTAGCACTGAGGTTGAATTTCTCTGTTCAGATAAGTCGGGATGCTGGGTATTTATTTATTTATTTATTTCTGTCGATCACAAATAAAATTGGGTTATACTTTAGTTTGAACCTATTCAGTCCTTTCAGATCTGCACAGGGTTCAGGGGTTTAGAAGTAGTTTGTGAACCAAGCTTCACTCAGCTTTCCCTCCCCTTCCCCTTCTTCCTCTGTCCTCTTCTGCCTCCTCCTCCTCCTCCTGCTGTCATCTCCTTTCTCCTTTGCTTGCTCCCTTTCTCCCCGATCACTCCTCCTTATGCCCCTTCTTCCACTGTTCCTTTTTCCTTTCTTTCCCCGCGCCCCCTCCTGTCTTCACCTCCTCTCCCAGGGGCCATGTGGCACACTTAGGGGATGATGAGGATGAGGATGATGATGGTGCAGATGATGATGAAACTCACACTCCGTAAGTTCCCGCTCAGTCTTAGAACTGGAAGCCTCTCTCTGTCTCCAAATCTTTCTTTTCCCAACTTTCCCTCGCTCGTTTCAGAGGAAAAGGTGAGAAGGAAGACAAGGAGTTAAGGCTTCCTATCTTTGCCAGTTTCATCCACGCATCTCTATGCAGCACACCCCACCATCACGCCACATACACCATCTGTTTGTGTGTGTGCCTGCTGCCTTTGTGTTTTCCATGCTTTCTTAAAGCTACTAACAGTAACCCTAACCCTAAATGTTCACCAAATGGCTATTGCTATTCCCCCATATATTTCTGCAGTAGGAGAAATGAAATACATGGTGAAGTGAGAGAAAAGGAGTAACTTTAGCTACTAGCCAAAAAAACAGCATTAAAGAGTACGTTATAGCTACAGATCTCACATGTCCTCTATGGATCATTAAGTCTGAGTTCAGTTTCATTGTTTACGTGACTGATGCTCATGACCTTGTCCTCTTGTTTTGTTCTCCACTCGCGTCGCCATCTGTGTGCCTTCTTGCTGTGTGTGTGTGTGTGTGTGTGCGTGTGCGAGCGTGTGTATACGAGCGAGCATGCGAGCGTGCACTCACACTGCCTTCTGTCTTATCTTGCCTCTGTAAAACTGGAGATCTGGCACCCAGCCTCTTCCCTCAGTCTAAAAGCCAAATGTCTGCAACAGGCCAGAGTCTTTCTTTTTTTTTTTTTTTCCTACACAGATTTTCCACCACAGTCAGAGGGGCTTTTTGTGCTTTATATTATTGGCTTTTTCCTTCTAGTCACATTCACAACTCAGTGACTGCAAAAAATCAAAATAATTCCTAAAGTGTCTGTGACCTGGTGTACTGTAGCATCTTCTATCTTTTGTGGTTAATGTTGTATTCTGAGGGGGGGGGGGGCTGGAAATGTAAACATTTACCATTTTAAAATTGTTACATCTTCCAGGACTATGATTATGTAATCCTTATTACCCAGCCTTGGGTTTAGGATCAGTAGATGTGCTGTGATACAAATCTTCCTGCTGCCTTTATAGATGCTTTTGTACTTGCTGCACCCATATGTGGCTTACCACCCTTATAAGAACCCTTAAATGAATGTGTAAACAGTCGGACATTAAACTGATTAAGTTTACACATAGATAAAGTTTACACTTTAAGCTTCTCTAAGGGGGATAATCTGTGTCTTTGGCCTGCCACTCATCTTAATCACTGCAACTTCTCTTTGTGTCCCCCTATTTTCACTGTGATTGGCTCCCAGCCTCTGTCCATTTTGATTTGTGTGCTGTGATTGGTTCTTTTTCTGTCACTTATGAATCAGTAGTTGTACAACATTTATAAGACATCATGGATAAAGTCTCTGAATATAGTGCTGATCAGCAGTCAGAATTTTAGTTATTCTTTTTTCCCCCTGAGTTTTTTAGAGATACTTTAATCCTTGAGGTTGGGATGTCTTGATTCAAATGAGAGCAAGACCGCAAGACACTAATAGTATGTTTACAACTTCGCCTGACCAAATATAGTGTTTGAGCTATCATTTGAAGTATTAAGATTTTTAACACATTTTTTAAAAAGTACTTTTACTGACACTATTATAAGTTTGTCAGTATTGACACTATCTGCTCAGAGGCTTTACACATGGTAACCTTTTTTTTTTTTTTCCCCACTTTTGTCTAATGTCATAGCCTCACTTTATATTTAGTGGTTAACCTTTAATGGCTGTTAAATCATATCAGCTTCAGTGTATTCAGTGGTATTGGGCTATGGTTATACCTGTTATTTGAGCCTTTTTTTGTTTGTTTTTTTTTCTACAAAAAATATGGATTCTTAAACATGCAGCCACCTCTGAAATGTGTCCTTTATAATCAAAGTAAAAATTGCTTAAAAATGGCAAGTTAAACCATAGCTTCAATGCTAATGTATTTATCATTTTCCATATAATTTGTGCTTGCAGGAAATGACAATTGTCGTAAGTATCTTATCACAGATTTTCCCTCTTCTCGTTCTTCAGTAAATCAAGCACGATCATGAGGCCAAAGGTCCCACCCCCGCTTCCTCCTAAGGTAAGAACAAGTGTTTGTATTTGTCAGGCAGCAGAATTTTTGAGCTAGGAGGGATTTTACTCCTCAGAATCTAGAAAAATTAGCTGACGACTTGTACAAATTTTTTCCTCCTTCTTAAGCCCAAATCCATCTCCTCATCCCATCAGCAGCCACACCAACAAAAACAAGATGACAGCCAATCACACAGTGAAGATGACGGCGGAGGGGGAGGGACCATCAAGCGCTGCCCGGTGCCAGAGACACCAAGCCCCGCCAAGGCCGCGTCCAACGTCCCCCCGCGTCCCCCGCCCCCGAAGCTGCCACCCCACCGCCGCAGTAGCCTAGGTAACGAGAGCCCGAAGCACAAAGACGTCGAAAACTCTGCCACAGAGGATGATGGGAGCTTTAGGCATTTCTGGGAGTGGCTCCACACACCTCACACAGAGGAGGAGCTGGAGGAGGCATGGGAGGTGCTGAAGGAGGTGAAAGAGGAGCAGGAAAAACAGGAGGAAAAGAAAGAGAGTAAGAGCAGCTGATTGGTAGATGGGTAGTGCCCGCAGATCCTGTCGTCCCCTTCGATTGGTTGTGTGGTCTTCCATTAGTCAATCCTTGTAGTCTGATTTATTTGTTCCATGAGTCCATTAACAGTAATGCTTTTTCTTTTAAGTTTTTATTTGTTGTTTTTTCCGTTCATCAGCTCCCGCTCAACATGATTGTTTGTCTCTAAAGTCATTTTTGTGAAGCCTGATTGGTTCATCCAATCCAGTGATCCAAACAATCTGCTACTCCCCCTCGCTTCCTAGGAGGAAGAAGGAAGAGGAGAAAACATAGTCCTGGCTGATTCTCCAGTTTTGATTCTTTAACAAAAAATCCTGTGCATTATCAGCTCTCACTTTTTAAAGACGGCCTGTCAGGGTCATTGAAGGTTGAAGGTCTTCATGGAAATGAGCTTGTTTTCTGCCTCACTAGTGTGGTTGGAAAGAGGTGTTGTTGGTGTTTTAGGAACGTTTCTCATGGATTATGGGCCCCAAACGTTCAAATATGATTCTATGGGGTTCCCTACTTTTTGTTTTTTGGCCTTCAGTGACCCTGATACACTGTTGTACATGTTCTGGCGATAAATCCGTTTTTCAAATTCTAACTAAAGTTATTAAACAGGAACAGAAACACCAAATTAAAAAAAAAAATAAGAGCGTTTGTAGTCCCATTTTCACAAGCGTATTTTAGGCACATATACTGACTAAATCCCCATTCCAGTGTGACTGGATTCTTGGACATGTATGTATTTCAAATATCGTTTACATCGTTGTTTAGCATTTCCCGTATTTTAATCACGCTCAGCATTTTTTTTATTATTATTATATTTTCATGACTTGGAAGTGGAAGAACAGGGCAGTTAAAATCTGCTTCTACTTGCCACTCGGGACTGAATTATTGACAGAAATATGCTTCTGTGGATATTTGTTTGCCTTTTTAACTTTGTTGCGAGAGCCCTGTCTGTTTTTGAGAAGGGATTTCTCTGATTTGTTGGTTATGCTTTAGAAGTGTTTACAGTAATTAGTTACATTTAATAACCAGTATATGGTAGAAGAGATATTAATAGTTAGGAAAAAATCGAAGTATACAGTCATGCTGGAATGGTATTTTAAGCCTTCTGTAGGCGAGCTCAGGTGAAAGTTTAACTGTGTTTGGGATATGTCTATGTTTATGGTTCTTCTAATTGGGACAATTATGACAGTCAGATGCTTTTGCCATTTACTACCTGTCATTGTCTGGTTACTCACAGGAGTGGTAAAGGAGATTAATTGATCAGTAATTGACCGCAGTTTGTAGTGTTTCACACTCTCCCTCGGTCATGACCATATTTGATCCTCTGTTTTCTTCCTGCTAGCCTGCTCCTTCCCTCCTCCCCTCTCACTCTGCTCCCAATATCTTGTTTTTTTGGTTTTTTTTGTTTTCTGTTTTTAACTCTTTAATATTAACTCTTCTCTGTCTTTTAAATTAAATTGTTCTCTTGAAATCTCATGTTTTTGAAGTTGCATCTTGTTTATTTTGGCTCTCTTTCGTTTTCAAAGACAAAGCTGCACATGCACACACCGTCTCTCTGTCTCTTACACGCTCTCTCTGTTTTCCGTGTCACTCAAACACGCTGAGTTGTGTCTGTGTTGTTGTAGGTAATGGGCTGAACTCTCCCCACAATGGCGAGAGGGACAGCCCAGGAGAGAGGCAGTCCACCATGCCCCCTAGTGTCCCCATATGGAAAGACAAGAAGGATGTTCCGGTAAGCACACAGCAGTGGCTCATGGACCCGCAGAGGTCTTGAAGGAGGATGTTGGAGTGCTGCCATTGTTAAACTTAATAATGCTTCACATAATGAGGTGGGGCAGAGAGGAAAGGCCAGGTGAGGTGAAATGTAATGTGAAAGCAAAGCCAGTTGAGGGATCGTGAACTTTGTTGCTGTCACCACTCCTGCTGGTCCTAACTTTTCTGTAAAGAAGAAGAAATGGAATTTGGGCACCTCACAAGTCAACAGTAGACTATAACTGAGGGGAAATTAATTCCATAATGTCAACCTATTGTGGATGTGTAGAACGTCTGTATTAGAAATTAGGACTCGTCTACATTCTTGTCAAATTTAAACTCCTTATCATTTGTTGTAATACATTTTTATTGATGTTTTTAATGTATTTGTGTTTATCTCTGCTTCAGAAGCCAATCAGTAATGGTCTCCCCCCAACACCCAAAGTCCATGTGAGTATTAGTCTTATTGCCTGCTTTCACAGAAAACGTGTAGTTGAGTTATTGTGACCAGTGTTGTGCAGAGACTTTGTAGGAAAAGATTATCATATTCTATCACATGCTTCAGGCCTTTATGTTCCTATGAAGACATCACAATCATTTCAATTAAAGAAAAATAAATAAAATCTTTACATTTTTCCTCCTCTCTCATTTGCAGATGGGTGCGTGTTTCTCTAAGGTGTTCAACGGCTGCCCTCTGAAGATCCACTGTGCCACGTCGTGGATCAACCCTGACACTAGAGGTAACCAATAGGAAAACAGTACTGAACTTCATCTTACAGGTGTTGGCTAATATGTGCTGCTACTTTTCACAAAGCAATGAGAAAATGTTTGTTTGTGTGTTTCAGACCAATATTTGATATTTGGAGCTGAAGAGGGAATCTACACGTTAAACCTCAATGAGCTGCACGAGACAACGATGGAACAGGTAAGACTGGAAATCAGACTTTTTAACAGAATAGCATAAACGTTATGAAAACAGGGTTACATTAGTTATACTTTTTACACATACCTCAGTAATGTTTCTAGGTTTCTAGAATCTTCTCAGTTTCCAGGATGTATTAGGATAGTAAATATAAAACTGGGCTTTGCTCTTTGAATCTGCAGCTTATTGTTTTCACATCTCTGTACACTGAGGTGCTCAGCTTACTTTGTGTCTGCCTGCAGCTCTTCCCTCGGCGGTGCACCTGGTTATACGTCATGAACAATTGTCTTCTTTCCATATCTGGTGAGTTATAACACATCTTTTTGGTGGAAATGTTTGGTAGTCGACTAACCTGTGACTTTCACTCCTTTGTCTCTGAAATTGGTTGCGATTATTGACGTGTGATTTTTGATATCATGTGTTTTATTTCTTAATATGCTTACACAACTTGTATCTTAATTCACTGATATTTACTTTGAACTTTCTCTTCAACTCTGTCTTGAGTTATTCTGTATTATATTTCTTTGCAGGAAAAGCCTCCCAGCTGTACTCCCATAGTCTAAGTGGTCTGTTTGAACAGGCCAGACAGTTACAGAAGTTACCAGTAGCCATTCCCACACACAAGCTGCCTGATAAGATAATTCCCAGGTAACTCTGCAACCAGAAAGTCCAAGCTGTGACTTATTTATGGCCTCGGTTTCCTTTTCTTTTTCCCCCTCTAACAAATTCAACCCCTACTTATTTTAAGTCACTCACATTTAAATAATTTTCCAACAGAACCACATGTTTGTGCCAGTTCCGCTCTATATTTGGATCATATTTCTTTATTTATCTGCTTGTAGGAAGTTTGCTGTGTCCAATAAGATTCCAGACACTAAAGGGTGCCAAAAGTGCTGCGTAGGTGAGTTTTTGTAAATGCTGATTTCATATTATGTTGTGGAAGGTGCTGCTGCTTGTTTCATGCCTCTTTAAAAGTTCATGACTGACTTTAATTTAACTGTGTTGAATTCTGGTCAGTTACACAAAGCAACATAAAAAGTATATTAAAAAAAAAAAAAAAAAAAAAAACTGGTGTTTGGTATTTCTTGTGTAGTGTTTGTCCAGAATATTACTTAAAAAGGTGATGTTATACTGTGGAACAAAAAATTGTAATTATAATTTTGTACAGAAAAGCAAAATTCAAATGTCCTATTTGTCTGCAGTTCGTAACCCGTACACCGGTCATAAGTACCTCTGTGGAGCCTTCCAGTCCAGTGTCATGCTGTTGGAGTGGGTGGAGTCAATGCAGAAGTTCATGCTTATCAAGGTCAGTTTTGATTCTCCCCAAAAATCAAGATAATTTTGTCATTTCTGCTCCCTTCTCAAGCGCATTTTCTTACACAATTACAAGAAACTAAATAATTACACACAAAAGCACATTTCCCACAATGCTGGCTATTTTTATGAGGATGAAAACTTTGAAACAACTAACCGCACGCAGCATTAGTTCATCTGATCTCTGATTTCAGCAAAATGGCTCAACTGATCCTCTCACACACATGCCAGTCTCATACAGGGTGTGCTGTCTAACTGCTTTAGGCAAAATGCAGTTGCTGTAGTGCACGCCAGACGACTTTGCATCCCAGGCTTCACCCCAGCTCTCCCTTTTTGCTCTGTGTTTGGCTTAATTAATGCCACGTCTGTTGTCACTAATGCCTGTTCTGGTCTGTTTAGATCAGGGGTAGGGAGCTCCAGGCCTCGAGAGCCGGTGTCCTGCAGGTTTTAGATGTGTCCCTGATCCAGCACACCTGAATCAAATGACTGAATTACCTCCTCAGTCTGCAGTCAAGTTCTCCAGAGTCCTGCTAATGACTTCTATATGTGATTCAGGTGTGCTGGATCAGGGACACATCTAAAACCTGCAGGACACCGGCTCTCGAGGCCTGGCGTTCCCTACCCCTGGTTTAGATGGTGTTGCTATCTGCTCTCATGCTCTCTCAGTTTATATATTTAAGTCCATAGGACAAAGCCTTAAAATTCTAAAATGGTCACTGTCACAGCTGCTTCCTTCTACAAACTCTAATTAAAAAAATGT
The DNA here is from genome assembly GCF_007364275.1 of Archocentrus centrarchus. Classification (NCBI taxonomy): domain Eukaryota; kingdom Metazoa; phylum Chordata; class Actinopteri; order Cichliformes; family Cichlidae; genus Archocentrus; species Archocentrus centrarchus. The sequence continues at coordinate 8,464,282 of NC_044360.1, read as the reverse complement.
TGTAATATACCATTTTTTTTCCCCAGGTGATTTAAAAGCAGATGAATGCATTTCAGATGATTATGTCCATAGCAGGACAGGACTTCTTTTTCATGAAGCAGAACACGCTGCTGACAGAAGTGAAAAGGCTTACAACGCATCACTACCTAAACTTTTTCTTTTAATCTGCGTAACAGACTATTGACTTCCCGCTGCCATGTCCGTTGGAAGTCTTTGAAATGTTGGTGGTCCCTGAACAGACCTACCCTCTCATCTGTGTGGCGGTCGGTAAAGGAACGGAGCTCAACCAGGTGGTCCGATTTGGCACAGTCAATCCCAACTCTACCTCCTCCTGGTTCACAGAAGCAGGTGAGAGCGCCGGCTGGCTGTGTTAAATTAAACCAATAACTGTTTTCTTTGCAGATGTTGGTGGGTACAGCATAGGAGCCAAAATAACCCTCTGCATTTATCTTCTTCTCTGCAGAAACCCCGCAGACATGTGTGATCCATGTCACTCAGCTAGAGAGAGACACGATCCTAGTCTGCCTCGACAGTGAGTGACTCCGATTTGGTTTTTTTTGCCCAGTTGCATTGTGTAGTTTCGATTTTTCAGGTCAAACTTGATGTTATTAACAGGTTTATTCTATTACTTTCACTCTGCTGTTTCCTCTCTTTTTCTTACTATAGGGTGTATAAAGATAGTGAATCTCCAGGGCCGGTTGAAATCCAGTAGAAAGTTGTCAGCTGAGCTCACCTTCAACTTCCAGATTGAAAACATAGGTAAATAAAAAAGAAAAGGGCTAAACTCCAACATTGTTTATATCACAAAAGCACAAAAGGTCCTTTACTGAAATGGTTACCTCCTATAATACCTCCTGTTGTTTTTTTTTTTTTTTATAATACAGTTTGCCTCCAAGACAGTGTATTGGCCTTCTGGAGACATGGCATGCAGGGAAGAAGTTTCAAGACCAATGAGGTGAGATTCATACTCCGCATTTGTAAGACATCTGTACTGACATCAGTATAGATTTCAGTATATAAATTAAGTCAAATGTAATTGAAGTTTTAAGTAATAGCAGAACATAACTGCTTAACACGTTAGTTTAAAAATAATTACAGTAACTTAACCTTCTGATTTTCAGGAGCCTGTACAATACGGTCACATATTAACATTGAAATTGAAAAGTATTTTCTACCTGGGATGTTTTATTTTGGGTCAAACTTTTTATTCAGCTCCTTAAAGTTGAGCTTTTCGCGCATCACCAGCTGCTCGTATCACCTCCCCGCTTGCCTTTATAGTCTGGTCAGGGCGTGTGTTGTGTGGGGTATTTTGCTGGTTGCTGCAAAGCAAATTGCCCATCTGGGATAATAAGGTTTTAATCTATCTAAGATTGTACGCTGGATATGGATATATTAAAGTACCCCCTGCAGATATTAGGCACCATAAGGAATGTTTGAGTGATGGTTTAATACTTGTTTTAGTCTGCCTTTTATATTGAATCCATTAGTGAAGATGAAGATGAGATCTCAATCAGGACATCAGTATTTTATAGTGCCATCTACATTTTCATCTACTAAAAAAAACATGCCATTCTCTCTTCTGCTCTCATTCATCAGATCACTCAGGAGATCTCAGACAGCACACGCATCTTCAGACTACTGGGATCAGACAGGTAAGAAACTCATACACACTTCCTTCTCGCTTCATACCCGTCACACACACATGCACGCACACTTGCTGTTAACGCCAAATTTGATGTTTTACCACTAAAGACACGCTGACTGTAGAGATCCCGAGACCAAGGAAAGAGGCCCCAGTCTGACCAGGTACACTCACCGCTCGCTGGCCACAGGCGGCCTAAAACTTCTGCCTCTTTCTGTCGGGACTCTCAAGGCCTGCTCGATGCCAGACTTTGATCAGGAAAATTCAGACTGAGAAAATGACCCAGCACTTCTTCAAGATCATTAAATCAAGAGAGAATAGATACCAGAATGATCTGATCCTCCATGCTCACACTGAACTGAACTGAAGAGAAGTTGTGGCCATCAAACTCTTCATGTTCTTTCAGTTTGGTGTAACCTGCACAAAATACCAAAATATCCCTACTTTTATAGGGGCTGGATCATTTTGGTGTCTGTTTTGTCATTACTGAGAAGCTGAGTATCTTTAAGTTGCAGTGTGTGATCCTTTGGGTTGCTCTGAAAGAGTACTAATGGCTTTCTCACCTTTTACTCAGGGTAAAGAGAGTACTCTTAGCTTCAGAGCGAGTCATGTTTCTCTACTGCCTTTTTCCAAATAACAGGGTTTTTAACAAGCTTGGACCGTATCCCATCTGGTTTGGCTGGCTGTTTGCACATTTCTACAAGAAATCCTGGTTCTTTACTGTCTTGATTCTTTATTTTAGTCAGGGTTGTATTTCTTCTTTTTTGGTCAGAAAGCTAATAACATGCTGAAAATCGGGCCGGGCTGTCCTTTTGTCTGGGAAAGGGTGAAGATAAAGACTGATTATTGTTTTGTTACATTGAAACTAAACTGGATTTTGTGTGTGTCCCTGTGTTTCTTTTTTTTTTACACCCCCTCCCCCCTCCATACACGTTTGTGTTGCAGGGTGGTGGTGCTGGAAAGCAGGCCTACGGACAACCCCACAGCCCACAGCAACCTCTACATCCTGGCAGGCCATGAAAACAGCTACTGAGACACGCACACTAACAGACGTGCGCATAAACACACTCTGTAGACACCCCATCATTAGTGCAGAAAAGGGAGTATGCGACACTCATCCCAACCCCACTTTTATTCCACCCAGCCTTCACCTTCTCGCCTGGCCCAACTGGCGGTGTTTCTGGGAGATGTTCATCACTGCACACGTGGAATCCCAGTTGCAGTGATTTTATAATGCACTGCAGTGTTACGTGTATCAGTTAAGCATGTGTGGTGTTAGAGCAGAGGGTTGCAGACCCGTTTCTGACAGGGTTTTAAAACTGCTGGTCTGAGGCTAGTTTAGGTCGATAGCCAGCTGAATCTCTGGCTACTTCCCTTTACCCTGCATCGATCACACTGGGAACAGCATCTAGCACGGAAATTTGACTCCAACACTACTTCTACTACTACTTCTACATATGCTACTACCACTACTGCTACTGCTTTTTGCGCTAAAGCTTCACAGAAGGGCAGTCTTGCACAGAAAATCTGCCCTTCTCCTTCATTACTCTCCTTCCTTTTTCCTTTCTTCTCCCTTTTTAAAAAAAAAAAACAAAAACAAAAAAAACGACACCTTTATTTATTTTGGCATGACACGCTTTTAACAACCAGAATAACTTTCCTCTTTTATTTGTTGTCGTTAAGAAATAAATGAGAAAACCGACTAAAAAGCTTTGCCACTTTTGCTAGCATCAAATTCCAGTACTCGCCACCACACAAGTGCTTAATTGACCTCTATTTAATTGTTGTAAATACAAGCGTAGTATTATTTTTGACAGAAACAAACACTAAAATGGTCGTGTAGATAGGTGTGTGTGTATAGTTGGTCTGTACAACGGTGGAGACGAAACGAGAGACAAACAGGAGTATCGGGACAGTAAAGTCACTTTCTGGTTCCTTGATCATGTGACTAGAATCATGAAGTAAGCACCCCCACAGTCTCCCCAGGCGGGCAGCTTCAGTATGATATTACTCTTGTAGGGGTGTGGAGCTCAGGATCAAACTGAGCGAGCACAGGAAGCAACACTGATCGGTCATCTTTCATCCTGCATGCGTTGCAGTCATAACGTCCTGCTTGTTAGCATCATGCGACTGTCATCGGGGTGGAGGAAATTATCACTTCTGCTCCGTTTAATTTTGTTTCTTAATTTGTTTTTTAGTCAGAAATCTTTGTTCATTCTTTAACGATACATATTTTGTTTTCCATTTTTATTGAACCACTGGTGTTAAAAATTTGCACAAAGATGTATTTCATAAACAAATGTGATTTCATTATAATATATGACCTTGTGTGTATGCACAGTGTGTATGTGTATGTGTGTGTGTGTGTGTGCACGTGTGTGCGTAGACATAGAATATGCACATATAGGTGTGTTACGTACAGATCTGGCTCTTTAACAAGTGACAAGTTTCTGGCCACATGAAGAAATCAGCTGATAAGAAAATCAAAGAGAAAAGCTCAATTTATACAGAAATAAAGTCGTTTGGGCAGAAATAATGTGTTTTACAAAGTAAAATGCAGAGCTGAATCATTTGCCGCCAGCCTGTGTTCCACAATTTTCCACCCACTGGCAACCATTGGGTCACCAGGGGAAGATTTGTGTCCTCTAACCAGTTGGTTAGTGGTTGCTAGGTGAAACTGGTCACAAAGAAGTACAGTGCTTATTAAATTTATTAGATCGCCACCCAGCATTGATATTTACCAATATCACTTTTTATATATCTGTAGTGGTTAATCCACCAGTGTGCCGGCTCAAGCTTGGGTATAAAAATGCGAATTTAGTCATTTTTAGTTTTAAACAAGTTTCTGACAGATTTCTAAAATATTTGTGGGTTTTTTTTGTTTGTTTGTTTTGATTTTATGACAAGTGATCTAATAAATTTGTTAAGCACTGAATATGGTGCTGCACCAAAACCCTCCTTGCGATTGCCACAGTCACCCATAATTTGCATGGAAGGTGCCAACTTGTCTGCTAGCTACTCACTGCGTCTTCCATGCAAAATACAGACGGCTGCAGCAGCTTCCAAGCAACCAAAAGCAATCGCAATGTGATCTGTGACTTTTTTAAAGGCCTATATCTGTATACGCGATCACACTACATGCATGTAGATGCACACTGTGTGGATTCTAGGAGAGTCTGCATGTGGCAGTACACTACCATTTTTTTTTTTTTTGTTTGTTTGGTTTTTTTTTGCAAGCTGTGACACTAGAGGTTCCTTCTAAGGACTTTGACACCAGTGTAGCTGAACTTAACTGAGATACCATGTATAATGCTGAGAGATTTGCCTTTGAAGCGGTTCACTTTCCTGAAGTTTATTTCTTAATTTTCTTCTTCTATGTTCAGGCTAAAATAAGCCAAATTTGTTCTAAAAGCAGCTGAGATTAGTAACTGAGAAATTCAATATATTGATAAAAATAAATAAGAACAACTCTTGTTGGAGCAGTAAGTGACATTAAAAATTGAAAAGGGCCACAAATTCTGCTTCAGCTGCCACCTTGTGGTTTATAATGCATCTCTGTCCCCATCAGCAGGCACTGAAAGATAAAGATTTCTGTTTAATAAAGCAGGGACAGCATCTGCTACAGTATTCTTTTAAATATTCACAGGAATTTTTTCCACTTGTCCCAGGTCTAGGCTCTTACAGAGATGACCATAAAAGGGAAATCTTGCCAAATTTGGGGGCCAACAGTTGAAAGTTTCACCACGGCTGCTTACTGCCACATGTGAACAGTGAAACTGGATTTCCTTCTATTATTTAAAAAGTCAGTAAAATCAAAATCACAACCTTTTTTACTTTACCAACATCACAGCGTGCCCCTTCTCCAAACATGTGGTGATAAGAATCACACTAATGCCCACACACACTATTCATAATGTTTTTATCTGACATTTGTGGATGAACTGATCCTCTCGCTATGTTTCAGTTCTCTGTAAAGCAACTACAGTCAAATGTAGAAAGGTTGAATTCAGTGTGACAACAGAAAGGCTCTCCCCTTTCAGCAAACAATAATATGCATTGATTTTACTATGAATTGCCTGCAGAGTGCGTTAGTGCCCCAGGTGATTGATTTTAGCCATTAATGAATGCATGCGCTTCCTGCCAACACCCATTATTACAGACTGGGAGTCATTTCAGAGCTGCAGCCAAGTCCTTTATTAAGTTATTTAAGCCACAATTTGTCACTTATTGTCAAAAAGATTAAGCCAAACTAATCATATTTTACCTTTTAAGTTATTAATTCAATTTGATTGATTTTTCATCACTCGAGTGGTTGAAACACCAGTGTCATCATCAACCCCGCATGACCAGCCTCTTAGTGAAGGGGAATAAATCAAGCATTCCTTTGCATTAAGTTCATGTCAAACAAATATATTTCAAAGAACATATATCCTTTTTTTTTTTTTTTTTTTTTTTTTTTTGTAATGCTAAAATATGTTGTTGAAACTTCTTCTGGCCATATTTAGGTAATCTACCTCGTGGTATGTAGATTCAAAAAGACAGCAAAAACAATGTCTGATACTAAAGACAGCCGTGTGTTGAAACATGTTCTCTAAACTTGCTCTTAACTGTCTGTTTTCTCAGTTGATGTGTGTAAATGAACAGTGCGAGGTTCTCTCAGAATATCCATCTCAAATCATTTTTAATTATCAGAGCTTAACGGGTCTTAATATCCGTTTAGCTGCACACCTGACTTTGCATATAATGTTTCCATGTGGCTGAAAAATATATATATACATATTCTTGCAGCTCTGACCACCTCTGCCTATTTTTTCCTCTTAAAACATTTATGTTTGGGAAAGCTGTCAATTAAGCATAATAACAAAGTTCATGTGGGATTGAATGATGCTCTGTTTCCTTCTTTCTGCCATCATGCACACAAGCGTAATTTATCATCTCTAGAGCAGGTGCCAACATGACCTTCCTTTGTGGGTTTTACTGAGATGTTAAAAGTCTGTGTTTTATAGCCTCGGCTGGGCCCGGATCAAATCACATGTAGTCGCAGCGCAATTTAATGTGCTTGGAGTTGGAGATTCTTTTCTCCCACAAAAGCGGATACTAAACTGGCATTCGGGTGGTTTTCCCTGGGTGTGCCTGGTGCTCCCAGCAAATTAATACAAGTCGTTACGAGTTATTTGTGAAAGCCGTTTGATCCGGGTCTCCTCCCGATCGTCAACGAATGCGTCACCTCTGTTCTGTCGCTATTTCATCACCTTTGTCTTCTGTTTTCATATTGCGATGCATATGTCATGTAATGTGTGTATATAGTGTAAAATAAAATGGGTTTGTTTTACATACTGTATAATTGCCTATATTTTGTTTCAAAAGTGTAACAGATTTATGAGATGACAGGTTAACACCATTAAAAAGAAGGAAGTAAGCCATTTGGGTTTTGGTGTGGTCATTTGTGATGAGCAGCAGAGGTCTTTTTCCACTGATGACTGTTTAACACATCACATGGAAGGAGAGGAGAGGCTAACAGTTAATTATGGCTGTGTGGCATGTAACAACTTTGGAATGATATTGCTCTATTTTTAGATTGTTTTAATCTTTCAATAATTAAGAGATTGGGGGAAATTAATCGGGTGAGCCACAAAACACAGAGTGGACCTTTATTCAAAATGATGACATTTCTTCTCTCTTCACAAAGCAATTCATAGAAATAATCATCACAATGACAAATATGTAAAGTCTTTATGCAAAATGTTTAATCACATGCAAACATACACAAATTATACCTGCTTTATAGTCGTTCTCCTGAGTATATGCAGTAATACAATTCTGGCTATTGCTAAGAAAGAAAGCTAAACTGGAGTGAAACTCTTTAAATTTTTAGGTTTAAAGATCTAAAAGAGTGCAATAAAACGTTTTGATCAGAGTGGAAAGAAAAATATGTTGTGAAAGAAAATGGAGTGGGTTTTTTCTTTCAGTGTGGGGCTACATTTGTCTCACATTCAAATATTGTTTTTAACTGTGGAGTCAGTTAATTTAGGTTGACTCAAAGTTTATTTTACTGCCTGTCTTTTTTGTCAATCAGTCAATCTTCATATAACTTCACATAACACAGAATATTAGCAAAACAACTCAGTGATATTTACTGTACAGTCACATCAGCTTTCCTTCAGTGTGAAGACACAGGGAAGGTTTTTGTCATTGAAATATAAATCACATTTTTACTTGGGAAAGTTGCTCATACCTGTACAGCCTTTATACAGCATCTGTAAGACCCCCCCAAAAAGCCTCTATTTTCACTTATTAGTATATATGTATTATTATTACTTTACAGCATATTTGTTCATGTGTAACAGTGTGTGTTTGCAGAGTGGTGCTCATACAGCTGTGCCACGGTTCATCTCCAATTGGACCAGTTTGGGATTTTTCCCTGGTGTCTCATATTCACCATTGTTTAGATTTTCTGGAGTTTTCTCGCCTCCTTTCTCCTTCTTCTCATCACCGGTCCTGTTGGAAAGAAAGAGAAGGGTTTAAATAGTATACTTCAATACCCAGTGGTATTATTATTATTGCATATAAAATTGTAGGCACTCTCCATAAACTCGATTTGTGGCTTTCCTGACACATCAGATGTTCTTTTTTTCAATTTTGCCCTCTTTTTACTATCTTCCAGGTGCAGTGCCAACCCACCCATGTGTATATTTCCATGCTGCTACATTATCTTTCTTACTTTTTCTTGAAGAGTTTCTTGAACGAGCTCCTAAAGCCTCCTTTTTCTTTGCGACTCCTCTCGCTGAACGGGGTGTGGTTACTGTCCTCTGTCCCACTCCTCCACTTGGACTCATCGCCCCATGACTGGATTCCGGAGTCCTGAAGTGGCTGAAAACATTATTTCAGTATTTGATGAGGAAATTAAGAAATCAAACTTCATATACAGTAAGGCTTCATGGTTTTATTGTTAATGTGTAGCTGAGATCAAAATGTTGAGTTTGACACAAAGTTTTCCATGATAATAGTTCACATCTTTGCTGAAACCCACTATGTTGAGCAACCCATGAAGATCAGGGCTCTGCTTGTCACTGTCCACTCTGTTCCCCAAGGGGCTCTGGACCTTACGGGAGGGGGTAGAACTTCCTTTGCTGCCCTTACTGTTCTGCCGCTCCAGTTTGGCATGGCTGCCCAATCCCACCCTTTGGAGGTGGTCTGAGAGAGGTCCACTGTCCAGACTACTCACTGTGTTCTCCATCTGCAGCCCATTCAGTGACTAAACAGCAGAGAAGGCATATGTTCTTATTTCTTTTTTTCTTGAATATTTCTATCTACGTGCATCTGGTTGCAAATAAGCTCACCTTACTCTTACGTTGGCTGGCCTGTAGGGGGCGATGCTGATTGCGACGCATCAGAATTGCTTCGTCTGGAGACACACAACCCCGGCTGGGTAGTTTGGTATAACCATTCCGTTGGCCTCCTCCATTGCCAAAGACATCACGGGCAGTCGACACATTTGTTGCTATTCTGTGATGTGATGCCGGGGGAGCTTTGGGGCACTTCACAAAGGCAATGTCAATGGAAGAATCAGAAGAGGCAGAAGAACAGCGGTCCAACATAGATGTATCATGAAGGGAGGCGCCATCTTCTTCATAGAGGTTCTCCAGCCCTGGGGGATCTGGAGGAAGGAGGAACTCTCCGAGAGCATCGGCCAGAGCAGAGCCCGGCTGAACTTGACGGAATTCTGCAGGTCTGGGGGGCAGATGATGCTGGCACGACATGGACCTCTCAGGCGGCTCACTTTCTGGGATACTGCCAAGACCTGAAAGCAAAAAAACTGGCCATGATTTCTTTCATTCCAAGTGTGTGTATAATCAAACAGAAACCAAAGGAAGTTAATCTTTTTTGAATAACCAAAATCATCCATTGACCTGTCGGTTTGTGGTTCCGTGAGTCCAGATCAGCGCTGAAGAAGGGGAGGTGGGAGGGCCACTCTGCGTCATAGCTGTGAGTTTCAGGGTCTTGGTCTCGTTCCCAATCCTGGAACTGGTGCGACTGAATCTGCTCCAGGAGACACTGCTTTCTGCGCTTCACCTGGTTGGCATGTTCCCTGTGGTGAAGAAACTGTTCAAAAACTTTGTTTCCAGCAGCAGCTGAGAGCTTTTTACAGCAAAACAAACAAAAACTGAAAAGAATGAATGGAATGGGAGGAAAACACCAGGGGTTATTGGCATGTAAGGAATTGCTATTATACATATATTTTCTAAGAGAATACGCCATATCAATTACATAAAATGCCTGGTAAATGGATGGATCATAAAGCTGCTGGTAGACTGCACAGTAAATACTCACAGCATTGCACTGCTGCAGGGGTACGGTGAGCCGGCGTTGCTGGCTTGAATCCCACTTTCTACTGTCTTTAACAGATGTTTCATAGTAGACCTGCAGGGGTGCACCACACAGTGAACATTCAGCTTCTTCACACTGAATATGTTTTCTTTAATCTGCGAAAGATAAGCATCAATGCTGATTTTTTTTTTTTTTTTTTTTTTTTGCAGTGTAGTAATCCTGACCTCTTCACCTCCTTGCGGTTGAGCAGCAGAAGCTCCTGATTGTGCTGGAGAAGGTGGTGGTACTGTGTAGTAAAAGCCCTGAACTGCTGTATGCACACCAGCAGCAGATAGTAGTCTGGATGCTCTGCATCTGTCTGCCTAAGCAGTCCCTACACACATAAACAGACAAAATATAAACATTCATATAGCAAGTGTAGTCTGCAGTCATAATATCACTGAGATGTTAATTGTCAGTTTATTTCTGTTTATGCAAAAAAGGTGATCACTAATCTCAAGAGTTTTTCTAATTTTTCAAGTTTGTGCATTGTGGGATATGAACATACTGTAAGAATCATTTTGGCTGTAGTGTTGATCTAACCTGTAGAAGTAGCAGGTACTCAGGGATCCTCTGAACTGGCTGAAGCAGCAGAGTGTAGAGGGAGGGTTTGGATTCATCACCTGTTATGTCATTCTGACAGCAGCACCACACAGTCCAGCGCAATGCAGCACGTATGGATAAATCAGGATAAAAGGAAAGCCCAGGTTAGCACAGCATGTATAAGCACTGTGACTTTAGTCATTCATCTAAAGCAGGGGTGGGCAAAATTTTTGGCTCTGGGGCCAAGTTGACTCTTTTGAAATTTGACAGATGGGCCGGGCCAGCACCAGATGCATACATATCAAACATAAACATAAACATAAAATAGGCATTACAGCGTTGATACTTAGATTTACTTTTAGTGGGAACAGTGTTGTTTTAGCCAGTGCATCGAAGTCTGGTGTTAGTTTTGTTGTAGCAATTCTCAGAATACTCGACATCAGTCATAATTATGATATGATTTGATTTGAGCAATTCTGTACCAATCTTCGGCGGGCCGGATTAAAAAGACCAACGGGCCGGGTGTGGTCCATGGGCCGTAGTTTGCCCACCCCTGATCTAAAGCTATCATATACAAACAGGGCTTGAAATTAAACTTCAGATTTGACAGGGCTTCTGGATACTTAAATTATCATCACTCAAGCATTTTTGAGAATATATGAGAATTAAATAAGCTGAAATAACAGATATGTTGGAATTCATCTGTGATATTAGTCGCAATACGTTTTAAGTTTTAGGTTTGTTTTTAGAAACATGATTTTCTTTTTCATCCTGTCCTGTCTGCATTACATTTTGTAGTGATACACATGATCTTTGCCTTTAAATTTAATATCAAAACCTGTCATATTTTACAATTTGTGTTACCTCCACAAAGGCGGAAGACTTCGTGGAGCTGGAGGTCAGCATGGCGACAACCGACAGACAGTCTGGGAGCTCCTTAAGGTAGGACACATAAAAGTCCAAGAAATCACTCTGGAGGGAGATGGAGAGATACACACTGTTTGAGTTTGCATGCTTTTTATACACAATGGAGCTCTTCTGCATTTCTGTCCAACTCCATTCAGTATAGCAAACCCTTCCAGTGCTGCCAAATCTGTACAGACAACACAGGCATGGGAAACCAGCGTGGACTGGGGAAGAAACTACACTTAAGCCAGATGATCTAAGCATTCTCGAGGCCTAACAAATTTCTTTGGGCTGGGGAGGCAAAGAAGATGCAAGGAAGCCTCAGAGAAGAAAACCACTATGTACCATGATCTGGTCCAACAGTGTGGGGACAGAGGATGGCAGAAGTGGTTGTTCTCAGTTGAGGTCCAATGTCATTTGAGTAGTCAACTCATTGTCAAGTTCAAGAAACCAGTTTGAGATGACTTTGGCTTTATGACATGGCACGCTGTACTGCTGGAACCAGCCATCATAAAATGGGCACACTGTGGTCATAAGGAGATGAACATGATCAGCAATAATACTCGGGTATGCTGCAGTGTTTAAACAATGCTCAGTTGGTACTAAGGGACTCAGAGTGTGCCAAGAACATATCCACCACACCATTACACCACCACCACTAGCCTGAAATGTTGATAAAAGGCAGGATGGATCCATGCTTTCATTTCTCACACTACCATCCAAACATTGCAGCTGAGAGCAAGACTCAACAGACCAGGCAACTCTTTTTTTAGAAGGGGTGGGGGTGGGGGGGTGTATCTGTAGCATTCACTACCTGTTTGTTTGAAAGATGTTAAGAATTCAGAGGCTTTCACTTTAATTACCAGTAGATGGTGCTCACAGCAAAAAGAACCATAGCCACCTTTGTGCAGTTGTCTTTATGCGGTGTAATTCTGTGTTTACCTCTTTGCAGGTAAGCCTCATGAATACATCTCCCATGATGCCTTGCCACTGGCATTTCAGCACACGTTCTTGAAGAATATGAAGGAGCTCAAGGTGTTGCTGGATGAGAAACCTCAGAGAGCTGGGAAATGGACTAAAGATGGAAAAACAGGCAATAAAGAGTGCAGAGATCACTTATAAAGAATATTCGGCTTACCCTATAAACATAGGTGACATAGATTTAATGTTCTTACATAAATTGTCAATTACTGTACCTTTTCGTGCAACCGAATTTTGACAGCAAGGTAAGCAAATTAAAACATATGCAGTTATTCACAAACACTATTTGACCTAGTTCAGTGATTGCAGCATTTCATTGGCGCTTTTAGTCATTGGGAACACGTGTGCTGAAGCTAAGCAGTGATTGCATTAACAAGCTGTGTGGAGTCTTTTTAACAGTGTCTTCTCTGGTGTTTGCAATGTGCTTTTATTTGATTTATTTATTTCCTGTTCACCCATCACGGTAAGCTCTCAAATTAAATCAGGAGCCACTCTTGGAATATATTCTGGTGAGTGCTGATCCGTGTGTGTGTGTGAGTCTGTGTGTGTGTGTGTGTGTGTGTGTGTGTGTGTGTGTGTGTGTCAGGTAGGGCTGGTGATATCTGGGCCATTCTTCTTTACTGTTTTAAATTTAGGGGGGTTTGTTCTTGAATTATCAGTCTGAACCCAGCTGTCTTTGGGTGTTGGCAGGCTTACCGTTTGTCTTTGGAGGTGAGAGCTTCTGATCCGTTGAAGGAGATGTTTGCCTTCAGAAGCAGGGACAGGTGGGACACGTAAACTCGCTCAGACTCCAGCAGCTCCAAGGCTGCTCTCTGTCTCTTATCTGCACACACACACACAATACTAATTTTAACTTTAAGCTCATAGAATACTCTGATTTACTCTCAAACCACAAAAGCTGGATATCTACTAGGGAACTGTAGTGGGGTAAGGCTATTGGCTGGTCTTCAGTACCTGTGTGTTATACTTTTTAAGATGTGCACCTATTTTATATCCTGCCATCAAACATCAGGCAAAAGCAATTAGCAGGTTTGCATTCAACTCCAAATATTAGACTTAAAACTGGTTTTAAGCGCCTTTTTATATAAAATCCCATTTTACAGTTTTGCTTATATGTTGAATTTTGCTCAGATTAAAAATAATACTGCAAACCCTGGGAACCTTCTGTCTTATTTCTATCTGGAGGTACTAAAATCCACTTACCTCCATCTCTGAGCCTCACTGACTACCATGTTATATACAGTTTAAGATGTAAAAAGACAGCTAGTGGTTTTACAGAGTTATACCCTGGATCCTCACCTCTAGGATCACACTGATAACAAAATGCCAAGAACAACATATGTGTTATAGTGGGCTTATGCTGAGAGGCGCATTGTGAGACCTTTGGGCAGCTGCTTTCATGCTCCCACTCTTTATACTTAACTAAGTTAGTTGGCTGCAGGGTTATAGCTTTATGCATAGATACACATTTAGTGCCACTAACTGCAGTAGTATTATCAGCAGCAGCAGCAGCAGCTGTATTCCTTACTGATTTCAGTCTGACTGTTGGGGGTCGCTGGACAAGATCTCTGCTGCTCTTGCTCAGAGGTGGAGGCTGCAACACACCAACACTAGTGTGAGCAAATTTTTCACTTACACTCCCCTTACACTCTTAGCGTGGTCAATGTTGAAACACACAGACTCACTCTGTGTTGACGTGGTGCTCCTCTGTGGTGACCCGCTGCTCGGCAGGTTGGAAAAAAAGTGCTGAATAACACTGAGTTCTGGTTGGCTGGGCACACGAATGTGTTCATCACCTGGTGCTGTCAGCACATCAGCTTTGGAGTTCTTTCTGCTGTTGAAGCAAAAGTTACTTATCAAAGTTCAACTTTTTGGATCCAAATCAGGGAGTAGAGAAGGGTGATCTGTGAGTGAGGGTTAGATCATAAAAAAAAAGTAATATTTATTTATATCTTTATATCTATTTATATCCTTATTCAGTATGTTGCAGCCCTACCTGTGTGGAACTGAGATGAAATCTTTGTTTTCTGACTGTAGCAGTTCTATCCTCTTCTGAACCTCTCTCTGTCTGCTGGAAATGTCCCTGATGTGGAACAACGCCACACTCAGCTCCTCCTGCAAGATTAAAAGATGCCATTAGTTTTACTGCTTTGGATTGATAAAATCTCTGTGTTGAAATGGGAAATACGAGGGTCAGATTTTGTTTGCTCTGGGATTCAAATCTAGAAGAGAGAATTCTTGTTCTTGGGCAACTAAAGAGAAATAACAGATGCATATACATTAAAACTATTAGCAACATGGTCCACATAGAAGATGTACATGCCTGTTGAAAAGCACTGAGTGTCTGAAAGAGTTGCCTTCCTGCCTAATTAAATTAATTTATATGCTAGCAGAGTCCCAGTCAGATGTTCTAAATTATGTTACAGAGACCTCTCCACCTCACCAAGAGTAGATTGTGTACATGTATGTGTGTGTGGTTTTTTTTTCTGTCTAGCATCTCCAGCACCTTAAATGTGTTGAGTGTATTCTTGAGGCCCATTATCTTATCGTCCACATCGGTCTGATGGGCCTGAAGCTTGTCTTCCAAACCGTGGTCCATCTGACGCCGCTCGCACAGCTCAGTCAGTGCCGCCTGGAGCCCCTCGCGCAGCTCAGCCACCAGGCCCCACAGCTGCATCACAAGGAGCAGTTTAACATGTTTTCACCAGTGTGTTCAAGGGTGTGTTGAATTAAAATAGGACAAAGAAATTCAATTTTCAAATTTACAAGTTCTAAAAATGAAAGGACGCTTAGTATTCGTGGTGGTACTCGGAGTTCTTTGTGCCCTTCTTGACTCGCCTCTTGATTTTGGCTCCATTCTTAGTTTTCTCATGCATAGCTGATTGAATTTACTTCACGGGCATAAGTGAATCATCTCATGGGAACATTACATGGGTTTAGCAGCTCTCTCTTGCCCTATCTTTCTATCGCTTTCTCTCTCTTTTTCTCTTGGTCATGTGAAAGGCATCAAGCAGGAAACTCAATAGAGCATCTGTCCCGTTTGCCTTCTGCTCTTATTCCTCTCTGATAGTTGACTATGCATCTATACACCTGGAGGCTCCAGCTCTAAGGAGTCACTACAGTGTGCTTCATAGACCCATCAACTGCAGTGCATATCTCTCATTATTTACTCATATCAGTAGCCTTTGCTAATATTAAATTTAGTTCCTTTGAATAGACAAATAGCGTGATTTCAATTAAGTTTATGATGACATGAAGTGCTGAAGTGAACTCAATTTGAAAAATGAAAATTTACATCTTAATGGTTTTGTGAGTGTGTTACCAAAAACTCAGAGCTTAAGGGCCAAAAGTTGCTAATTTACTTCATATCAAGTGAATCCTGTACTATAAAAACACATCTTGCACAAGGATTTGAAAAGCATCTTCACTTGACCAGTGGTCAACTGCTCGTCTTGCAGATTTTCTGTGAGTGAATATGAGATTTTGTTCAACTGTCAGTAGCTTAAGAGCACTCTATGTTTGCTCAAAGAAGCCAACATGAAACTTTTAAAATGTAAAAAAGTAACCACAAAATTTCTGCTTTTTATAGAACCATTTAGGCCCTTCTTCTGATAGAAACACTTGACTGACATGAGAGAATTTAAGTCATAATCATATTTAATGAGCTTGTTCTGAGTTTAGCTTATACGTTTTAGTTCACCCATTACGAGGAATCAACCAAATTGAAGTATGAGGTCTGACATGATTATAAGTTCTTCATTACCTGGGAAATCCCCTGGCTTTCTTCTTCCACATTCTCTTCTGTATCTAGGGAGAAAAAAAAATGAAAAGTGGAGTTTGGTGTCCTCAAGGGCAACTGTTACATTTTATGAAAATGTTGAATATTTTATGAATCCATTGACTGTTCGTTAAGCAAGCAGTGATAAGTCATTAAAGAGGTTGTCATAAGAATGTGAGTTAACTATTTAACTTTTCTTTCTCAAAACCTTATCAAATCATGTAAGATTATATTTAATGAATTTGTACTTGCTAAGAGGGAGCTGAGCGTAAAAGCGAAGCTGTCGATTTACTGGTCGATCTACGTTCCTGCCCTCACCTATGGTCACGAGCTTTAGGTAGTGACTGAAAGAATGAGATCGCGAATACAAGCAGCAAAAATGAGCTTCCTCCGAAGGCTGGCCTCTCTCTTAGAGATAGGGTGAGGAGTGCGACCATTCGGGAGGGGCTCAGAACCACTTCTCCTCCACATTGAGAGGAACCAGTTGAGGTGGCTCGGGCATCTGACTAGGATGCCTCCTGGGCGCCTCTTGGGTGAGGTGTTCCGGGCATGTCCCACCTGGAGGAGGCCCCGGGGTAGACCCAGGACATGCTGGAGAGATTAAATCTCCCAGATGGCTTGGGAACACCTTGGGGTCCCTTTGGATGAGCTGGTGGAGGTGGCTGGGGAGAGGGAAGCCTGGGCTTCTCTGCTTAGGCTGCTGCCCCTGTGACCTGGCCCCGGATAAGCGGAAGAGGATGGATGGATGGATGGATGCACTTGCTACATGTAGTATCATCAATAGTTAGCATTGCTCACAGATTATTTACTGTACTTAGGCATACAAGTATAAAGTACCATAGAAAAATAGGTTTGGATCATGCATCTCAGTCCAGTATTGGAATAAAAAAAAAAAATTATAATTATAATAATTATATGATATTCTGTAAGATAACAAACCTTATTATGTTTATAAGAACAGTCTCTCCTCATATTTTCCGACTCTGGAAAGTCCAGTTAGTTTCCCTGTAAATTCACCTCTTGAACTTGGATCATAAAATTCTGTGTAACTGTTAATTGCAACTTTACTACCAGTGTCAATCTTAGCTACCTACAGTATGTCAATCAACAGTATTCACTCTCATTGGTTGTCACTTCAGTTGCTTGCCTGGAAGTTGAAAAAGGTTTATCATGGGTCCTGCCTACTTTGCATCCCCAGTGTTATTTCACCTGTAGGCGACTGAAGTTGCATAATGTCATTCAGTTTCTATGGTGTCTGATAACCACATCGCTGTCAATCATTTCCAGTGTGGACGCAGCTTCAGACTGAATGCATGTTTGTTTGTATTTCTATGTCTGCATTTAATGTGTTAAAAGTTTACAGCATGGTTCACAGCAAATATTTTTGAGTTAAAATAGCAGTATGCCCATGGACTTCAACCACTGTGAAAGTGCTACATATGCACATTTGTCCAAACCCACACAAGAATAATTTTTATGCCCTTTTCCTGTCTTTTTTTTTTTTTTTTACAGGTACTTCAGGTAGTGTGTTTATTTATTTTTATTCTTGAAAACAATGATGCATTATGTTAAAGAAATATAAGCTAAAGTTAAAAATTTGTTAAAAATAGTTAAAGGTCAAAAAATACTTTAATGTAAAACCATTTTGTACTGTAAGATGGTGCAGTGAGTGAATGTAAGCATTCTTTAACCAGGTAAGATATTACAAATTTCTCTTTGCGAACAAAATTCTTTCATTTGGCAGCCAGCAAACGGCAAAGCCTCTTGAGGAAATGATGGAAAAAAGAAAGTTAAAAATTAAAAGAAGAGCAGCACACATCACCCACTGGTAAAACGCTGCCCCTAGTGGTGAATGTTTTAGTTACACTTTGCAAAGGGTAATTACAAAAGGCACCTTGAAAGTAACCCTTTGAGTAAACTTTTCTAAATGTTAACTCCAACTTACTGCAAGGTGTCTGGTAATGAAATCAAAAACTAATTTCTACAGATCTCACAGCCACTGCAGAATGTTGTTCATGTTTCCAAAAAGACTGAATGGTTCCAGAAAAGTGCAACATAATCAAATTCAGATTTGTCATGGATATTTTTCTTTTAAATGCCATGCATGTGGGGACAGTTAACTGGCTGTATAAAATCACAATGCTTCTGTCTGCGGTGGAAATGTCACAGGTCGAGGCTACTGTCAGAACCGCACAGGGTCATCTGAAATCCGTGCTTAACATATATTATCATGCATAAGTGATGAGGAGCACAGGCACAACATCAGTAACGCTTCTCATCTGTGAAAGAGCAAAAGAAGGAATACACAGCGTCCAACAATGAAGACTTTCTGTCAAATTCCCTCTGGCAGTTTGAGTTTGTGCTTTTGGCTTCCGTTGTTTTAGGCCAGAAAAGTTGACGTCAACATGTTACAACATCTGTCCCAGAACCCAATAGTTCTCAAAAATATTAAAAAATTAAAAAAATATTTAAATGATTGCTGTTAGGAAATCAAAATGGTTTTGTTCTGTAATTGGAGTTTTAATAGGAAAGCACATGACATTTTTTATGTTGTTTCTGCACTTCATGGTGTGACGTTCATGACACACTGTGTGTTTGTTTTTTGGTTTGCTGTAATACTGCATAGTGTGTTTAGTTCTTTTCAAACACGCTGGCTTTGCTCCTCAAACCTAAATCACAGACTGAGGTCAGCCGATAACTAACAATCAGGACAGAAATGCAAAAATACGCCTGGCGTAGTTTAGTGTTGATGTGAAACAGCAAACCTTTTTCACAACAGACATTCTGATCTGTGAAAACAGGAATCAAACAGGAGTAATTGGCAACATTAAAATCATCCGCGTCCCATTTAGATAAGCCAATTCCAAGGTTCTTGACCCTGCTTAAATTAAATGAGTGATCATTTATAATGTTTTTGTACTTGTGGTTTTCCCATTGTGATGGGTCAAAATGTGTGTGTCAGAAAAAAATATATTAGCAGTCAGATTTCTTAAAAAAAAGTAGATGTACTGTTAAAATTAATAAATAAAACATCCCTACTTAGTACCCTTCTTAAATAATACAGTGAACCCTCGTTATAACGTGCTTCACCTCTCGCGGCCTCACTGTTTCACGGATTTTTTTAGTGCCGTTTTTTATGCTTTTTTTTTTTTAACAGTGTACGAACGCACATAGTGTTCTGCGTCCTGATTGGCTGTCAGTCAATCTCCTCCGTCCCTCGTCTCTGTCCAGCACAGAATGTGTTCGGCTTGAAAACAGGTTTTTATCTTTGGTTTCCTTCTATAGTACTGTATAATAATTGTAAAAAATAAAGCTGACGACTTTGCGGATTTCGCCTATGGCAGTTATTTTTGGAACGTAACCCCCGCGATAAACGAGGGTTCACTGTAATCAAAATATGAGGAACCTTTTACAAAAATATTTGTGAATGTTATGTGATTATTGGCATTAGCCCCCAAATTTTGTCCACACTGGGCCCTCTTTTCTAAGGCATGCTTTGCAACAGTGTTGCTGCTCTTTGGTTTTATCCCTACATCATTTTTAAGGTCTTTGAAGATGCAGATGTCACAAAAAAGGCCAAGTAGCTTCATTTTTCCTGTTTCTGCCCTGTCTTATTTAAAAAAATAATAATATGTATGAAAAGGCAATATGAAAAGGCTATGTTAGATTTTGAGAAGCTGTAATTAGCACTTTCTAGGCAAAGACTAAACACTCAGTTAATGAAAGTAATTATTATTAATAGTTGCAAAGATTTGATTGAAAATTTGTCCTCAGACGTTTTTGACTTTGGTTTTACCTTCTGACTTCTCCTCTGACTTCTCCTCCGTCTTCTCCTCTGCTTTTGTTTTTTCATTCTCCATGTTCAGATAATCCCGGTCAGTCTGGTCCAGTGCAGTTCACAGCTGTCCACTTCTGAAGTCCTTTTCCAGCTCTGAATGACTTCACTCTGCTTCTCTGCCTCTCTCTCTTCTGAACAACTCTATCTCTTGCTGTGATCACTCACTTTCTCTTTTCCAAAGCATGTGAGTCCTATGATTTTGCTTCTGTACAAAAAGCTCCTTGTCTTCAGAGAGTGGAAGGATGGAGGGGAAAGATCAGGAGGAGAGAGAGAGACATTTGTTCATCATACAGTCACATACTGTAGCCAACTCATTAGATTTAAGGAGGCGTGACTGGTTGTTAATGAGGATGGTTTACACAGCTGCACTGGACATGCCAGTTGTTGTAGTCTCCTGCAATAGATGGTGTCACACTAGGCCAGTTCTAATAAAGTGTCTGCATGTTTGTAGCAGTGATAGAAAGAATGTGCTGATCGTTATGTATGCGTGTTACTAGGGCATGTGAGTGTTATGATTTTGCATCATGTTCCTTTTTTTCCCCCCACTCCTTTACCAGAACATTTAGTCTAACTTGTGGATAAAAACCATGTTTAAACCTGCAAGCAGTGATTTTTTTCTTTAGTTTTTTTTGTTTTTGTTTTTGGCCACTTGGGAGCAGGGCAAAAGCTTTAAACATAAAATACTTTATTCACTTGCTTTTTAGCTCTGTTTTGGTCTCAACCAACCCATGAAGAATTTTTGGCTTTCAAAACAGTAAAGTTACAGGCCGCAAATATTTAAAAAAAAAAAAAAAATTTTAAGGCAAAATTGGAAACTGTATATTAAAATGGACTGGCTTTTTGATTTCACATTTTAAATTCTCTGCATCTGGCTGCTGCCATATTGTTTTGTTTTGGGTTTTTTTAGCTGAGCTCTTATTTAGCTGAGAGGGTAATATTATCAACTAATGCTAGCACACTTTGTTTTCCAACCTGCATCCATGAACTGTATACAAGCAAGGCACGCACACCTGCTAATTAATAATGCTAAACTAAAAATTAACCATCAAGCCATATTATTTGTCAGATTATTCTAGTAAATGCTTGCAAAAGTGCCAGCACCACAAACACAGTTAAAATGTTCCCTTCAGTGGCTGGAATTAGCATATGTGAGCCCTTTCTGACACCCAACAATCAAAGGACTCACACCCTTAACTGTGAGTGCTAAAAAGTGAGTTATAAAGTGAGCTGTAAACATGCTTTCTTGATGCTGTGAAGTCTAAGGGCACTCGCTTCTGGAGCCAGCCTCTAGTGGCCACTCAAGGAACTGCAGTTTATGGCAATTATCCATTGGCTTCATTCTTTATCTCATTTTTTTTTTTAGCAGCGATTTAGGTGTTGTTGCTGCTTGGTTAAGATCCACTGTAACATTCCCAATAGAATTCAGGAAAACCTTTGAATGATTATTCCCTAATAACTGGGAACACCACTCACCTCAAACCCCAAAACATGTTGATAACAGCAGTTTTAAGCTGCATGTGCTCACCTTGGATTTATAGCAGTTGTATTTGAGTGGTTGAGTTTCACATACACAGAAAACTTTCAAACCAACTTAGTCCATTTCTTCACTGTACTTCCACATGTTTGGCATGGTCCATGGTCCAAATCTGATTTCCAAAATCAGATTTAAAATCAAAATCCAGAAAAATGATAAATTGTTGACATAAAATAATTTATTGGGCAAAACTGTAACCTCATCAACAACTGTTTAACCTCAAAGTACAACATCTGTCCACGTCACAATTAGCGTCACAGCTTCTTGCCACGTGGCTGACACAAGCCCATGTTTGTTTCTGTCAATGTTGTTACATCACTGTATTGTAAGTCTGTCTTCATGACTGTCTGTCTTTTGTCACGTAGACAATATGGGTCTCTTAGTTTTCTCTGTCCCCCACTGTGTCAGAAACAACAAAGCCTGGAGACAAACAGCTCAGCTGCTCCTCATTTCAACAACAAACCTGTGTTTGAAGGTTACATCCTTCCCACACATCATCTGATTCTGTGGTTACACATGAGCACGTGGCCGGAGAATGTAATGTTCATTCCTCGCTGTACAGAAACAAAACAGAACTTGTTTTATTCACCAATAATTGAGTTCGGAGAAAATGGCATTTTGATGATTTGCTAATTGGAGCCAGAAATCAATTTTTTCCCCCAAGTGTCACAAAACAAAAGTTCTAAGTTCAAGTGTTACAAATCTCCTGTTTTCATTTTGAAATGGTTGTAAATCTAGCGTGTCTCCTCTGTGTAATGTGAATTCATTCAGTTAAACATACAGAAGGTCACGTGATATAGTAATCTGTGAAACGTGCTGTTTCATATTTGGGTTATTATAGGTCAAAGTAGGATACAGTGCATTTTTATGGTCTCATGCAATCTTTGACCTTTTTTTTTTTAAACTTAGGCTTCCTGTGATGACAACTCTGAGTCATCATCTTCAGATCTTCAGAAAAAGGCTACTTGGTATCCATGTGAAGACATGATGTCCTCTGACTGTCTCATTTGTTGTGCACGGAAACTACTTCTCTGACCTTTTCACATCTATGTGCTTTGCATTAGTTTTTCTAGCACGGGGCTTGTAGCACAAAACCCGGGAAACCTTCGTGATGCAGTAATAATAAGAAAGCTGTTGTGTCCAGTGTCTGACTCTAATAAAATCAGAGACCAGGCCAATGAGCAGCACGATGGAAGATAGGACAAAACTCTTTAGTTGTGATAGCTGACAAACAAGGTTAGATTATCATCTGGGCAAAGGGGGCAACTGCTGCCAAACCTCGCAATAGCTGTGATTGTTGGTTTCTGTGATATGTGTATGCAGCCCTGTTTAAACAGAAAGTGTGCCCTTTTTCAATTCTAAGGTTTTTATGTATCAAGACAATAAAAAGTCGTGTGGTCCTCACCAGGTTTTAACATTACATATTATAATCTATTGTTATGTATTTAACAAAATCTAAGCCAAAATGCAGACAAAGTGTCTGCACCCTGTGATTCAATAGCTTGTAGAACCACATTTAGAAGCAATATCTCGAAGTAACTGTTTTCTGTATGACTATCAGTCTCTCCCATCGCTGTGGAGGAATTTTGGCCCAATCTTCTTTACAATGTTGCTTCATTTCATTGAGGTTTCTACACATTGTTCTCTTAAGGATGGCACCACAGCATTTTCAACTGGGTTCAGGTCTGGACTTTGACTGGGCCTTTTCTTTTTCAGCCACTTTGTTGCAGATTTCTACTGTTCCATGACCCATTTTCAGCCAAGCTTTAGCTGTCAGACAGATGGCCAGGTTCAGTGGCTGCAAAAACAAGCCCAAATCTTCACCCCTCCTCCATCGTGCTTCATAGCTGGTATGAGTTGTTTGTGCTGATATGCTGTGCTTGGTTTTCTCCATATGTGGCACTAGTGCATTATGGACAAACATTTTCGCTTTGGTCTCATCTGTCAAAAGGACACTGTTCCAGAAGTCTTGTAGTTTCTCTGAGCATTGCGCGGTCTGACCTTGGGGTGAATTTGCTGGGACACCCACTCCTGGGAAGACTGGTAATTGTCATGAATGCTTTCCACTTGTGAACTATCTTTCTCACTCTAGAATAACAAAGTGCTTAGAAATGGTTTTAAAATCCTTCACAAGTTCAAGGGTAGCAACAGTTACTTCTTTAAGATCATTGCTGATGTCTTTTCTCCTTGGCAATGTATTAACATTAACCCTTTCATGCATGAATTACGAGAACCTTAGTCAAGATTTTTTTTTTCTGAATGTTTTTATTCCTCTTTAGGCAAGGAAGTAAATGCAATTAAATTTTGTTTATGAACCTATTTTTCATGGAGTTACAAATATGCCCACTCAGCTGGACACCATGCATTTGACTTTTCAACCAGAGAAATGTGTATTTAACACACCAATAACAGAAAATGATATTGCATCCTCAGATCAACTATCACTACTGTTAATATTCACTGATCCTGATTCTGTTAATTACATTCAAATAACAAATAAAAATTTTAAAAAAGCATCTCCTGCCATCCAGGTTATAGCAAAATGTTTTAAATGAAGTCCTTGAAAAAAGAAAAAAGTTTTATTTCTGGTTTGGGCTTTCCTTACTGAAGTATCATATGAAGTGTATCAGCATAAACCACCGTGTGTGCAAATGTAAAAGCATTGCTATACCTAGATACGTTGTTTGAATTAAAAAATATGTATAATATTACTGTTGCTTATTACAAAAATATCTAATCTACTAAGTAATGAAGTAGACTAAGTAAATATGAAAAAAAATGAGCTGTAGCTTTGACATTACAAATATTTTTCTTTGCTTGTTCATCTGTTTTGTAAAAGAGAAACACACATTAAGTGTAAATACTTTACACTTAAAAGGGAAAAATTCAACTGGATATGTTTTAATGAAGTGGTATTATGGGTCAGCTCACTTCAAATCAGATCAGGGCTATGCATGGTTTATGAACCGAGTTTGACAACAAAACTTTCATAATAAGATTTTGTTATTAGTTTAAATTTGTATTGAATTTATAATGTTTATCTTCAATCTCAACCTAGTTTTCATTGTTTGAAAGTGTTTCTCTCAGTTTAGATTTAATAGATTGGATTTGCTATTATGATGCATGTGTGGTATTTGTCAGGAGCAAGTTCAGGCAAGAAGCAAAGAAGTTCAAAATAGGTATTACAATAAAAATGCAATTCTTTATGTCATGTAGATGTCGCAGTCTCAATAAACCTTTGCACCAAAATCACCAAATTTGACCACACTGACATAGACTGAAAGTAAGGACAGTTTTGTTTATTTTAAGTTACATAGAAACATTTGCAAGAGTGTACACAGGTATGGTGTTGTACTGCTTGGGCGTGCTTGATTAGAACTAGCAAATTCTTAATTAAATGCATCTATCCCCACATTGTAACTACCCACACCTGTTTTTTATTAATCTATTAAGATTAATAGCTTTTAAAATAGATTAATCTATTAATCTTAATAGATTAATAGCCTGAAACACACTGGCTTCCTCAGAATGCCCTGCCTGTCTCACAGCACACTGGTTGAGAACCACTGGTGCAATATGCCATAAAGCTTAGCAGTACTGCAGATAACATTACAGGGAAATTGTTCAGAGGTGGCTATAAGTATCAAAATTGGTACATTTTGGTACCCCATTTGCCATTTGAAAACTTGAGAAGGAGGACATTTTCAATACGGCTGTTGACAATGGCAAGAAAATAAAATTTTTCTGTATAAAGTAAACTAGGCTTGCCTTTTTGATTGATCTTAGTGCGAAATCAAATACGTTCAATAATGCAAAAGTCAACTTTAGAAGTCATACTATTTATATACTACTCGTTTCAGTCACACTCCTAGACAGACCCCTTACACTCCTCACTAGTTACTTGATTTTTACCTATAATAGAACACAACTAACTAACCTTGACAGTGTTGTTAAATTAGTTATGAGCTGGCCAACAAACAGTGGTGCAATAGTCACCTTGTAGCAAAAAGGTTCTAGGTTTGTACCTGTCCAAATACACGCTTGCTAGGTTAACTGGAGATTCCAAAGTGGTTGCTGTTACGATGGTAAATGATTATATGTCTCTGAGTTAGCCTGTTAATATAATAATTTTAAACTAGAAGCACTCAGAGAGCGCAAACCGCCACCAAGGCCATAGGGTCACTGACGCTGTAATACGTGTATCTAAATAGTGTGAAATAATCTTTCATCTTTCCCAGACAACAATAACCCCCTATCCCGCAATAGTGAAGAATCATTAAATAAATTCCTGGATCCAGATTGTGATCCAGATCACCGCCAAAATTTAATCACTTCTTCCTCTTGTCATTTCCAACCACTCCACAAAATTTAATCGAAATCCGTTCATAACTTTTGGAGTAATCCTGCTGACAAACAAACAAACAAACCAACGCGACCGAAAACATAACCTCCTTGGCGGAGGTAAAAATGATTGTGCAGTGTGTGAACATGAGAGCTTGACACTGGATCAGTGTTAATGTTGAACCTAGGTGTATGCTTCATAGTGCTAAAAGACTAATCCACTGACCAGCACTGTGCAGCTGCACTTATCTTCAGATCTTTGGAGCAACATATGTGTCATTGCAATTATTTTGTTTTACTTAAACTAAAGAAGCTCTGAAGAAGTTTTTAAGTTATTAATTTGATGTACTTAAAGTCAAAAGCCTATAAACAAAGTACATAGTAGTTGAAATAATGTAGGAAAATCCTGGAAATGGTGGCCCAACTGGAAAGATTTTAAAAGTCAAGTGGCTAATAGCACTTTTTAAAAAATAATGGCTCCAGAGGGAACATGAAAATTCTGGCACTTGTATCAACGTCACTTTCAGTTATCTGCTGCACCATAATGCTGCTTCATGGTGTTTCTCCAGAACTAGTAAAAGTTAAGTAAATCATCCACGTAAGTAACTACCTAAAAACCACTGTTTTTTTTCTCTCGTTTTTTCAAATTAAAAAGAAGTGTCATTGTGGTAGATTAAAATCCATCAGCCTGAAATGCACTGGCTTCCTCTACATACCTTGTGGTTGTGTGTTGGTCCAACAAACAGTAATGCCAAGCCTTCAGTTGAAACTATTCTCTATACAAATGATTGCTTTGATTACAAGTGAATAACTTTCAGTTATTCAGTTATTTACTTTTAATAAACAGAGTCGATATGGTCATGGGCTGGATTCCAATCAGTCTAAACACTCCCAAAAAACTCCAGGACACAGGTAACTCTTTTCCATGAAGTTTAGTGAGAATCTTGATAAACTGTGACAATTACAATGAAACATTCAAATCAGCTAATAAGTCAAAGATCCAACACATCTGATTCAAATGGCTGAATTACCTCCTCAGTATGCAGTCAAGTTCTCCAGAGTCCTGCTAATGACTTCTATATTTGACTCAGGTGTGTTTAAGCAGAAACACATATAAAACCTGCAGGACACTGGCCCTCGAGGCCTTGAGTTTGACACCCCTGATATAGATAAACAGCATAGCATTACTAGCTTAGCTCTGTAGCTTACATTACAACACAACTGAGCTATTGAGATAAAGATGCTAATAAAATACAACATATACTCAGTCTAGTGATTTACATAGCAATACAACTAATACATCGATCATATTCACAGACAATGCCCTAGCAAAAGGCTGTAGACAGGACCAACTAACACAATGCCGATGACGACCACATAACAAACCCATTTCCTGCTTCCCAGAATGCACCTATACTAAGTTGTCATGACTACAAAACAGAACTCAACAACAAAAAATAACATCGCTGGGTGCGTAACACTCCCCGCCTGGGCACTTCTAACGGCCCACATTAATGAATAAACTCAGTCCGTGTTGAAAGAAGTAGAACTACTTCCGTAATAGGATGAGAGAAAATTCTCTTGGTTCCATCCTTAACCACTTACACATCGATTCTCCTGGAAATGTTCTTGTGATGATACCCATAGGCCAGTGGTTTCTCCTCACCTGAGCATCTTTCAGAAGCACTATGTCCCTTTCTTGGAGACTTGGGCGCTTACTTTGCCACTTGTGTCGGAGCTAGAGTGTCTTGAGATATTCCCGTCTCCACCTGCTCCAAAACATGTCTGCCAAACTCTGAATTGGCTTCCACCCCTCCCAGAAAAGATCTACATCCTCCATGCTGTTCGACAGGGGAGGGGGAGCAGCGCCTGTCTTGAGGGTTAGGAGCGTTGCTGGGGTGAGGATGAATGGTGATTCCGGATCCGATGACAGTGGGATGAGCAGCCTCATGTTCATGATCACTGCTACCTCAGCCATGAGCATAGTCAAGACCTTGTGTGTCAAGGGAGACCTAAACAGCTGAGCTGGTAACTCCCTCATAGACATTACTGCACTGCACTGGACTTGACTGTCACTGTTTGTCTACTGACAGCTGCACATGTATGTTCAGACCATTTTTACTGTTGCAACACAGGATATATGCACAATGTACATAACTTGTTATTCTTCCAGAGTTATATTTATTTTTATTGCATGCTTAATTTTATCTATTTATCATTTTTTTGGTATTGTGACATCCAGTGTGGGCAGCAAAGTAAAAATTTCATTGTACAGGGAAACAATATTTCTTCACTGTGCATATGAAAATAAAGCTTGAAACTTGAAACTTCTGCTCAAGCAGCATGCAGTCCAGAATACGACGGGCGATGCCAATCATTCGCTTCCATGCACCACCCATATGAGACGCGTGGGTTGGATTAAAGACCCAGGTGCAGTTCTGAGTCTCCAAGAACTTCTCCACACTATTGAAGTCTGGATTCCCTCTGTTCACGCTCAACTCACGAGAGGTGCCGATGAAGTTAGTTCCGCAGTCCGAGCACATCTCCCCAGCAGGCCCCCTGATCGCGAAGAACCTCCTCAAAGCGTTGATGAAGCTGCTGGAACTCATTGCTTCAATCATATGTACTGCTCTTGAACACATGCACAAGAACATCACAGCCCAGCGTTTGGAGTTGGAGATTCCTCCTCTTGTGCGGCGTGCGATGATGTCCCAAGGTCCAAAGATGTCTACACCTACATAGGTGAAAGGAGGTGTAACTTGTAGGGGTTCTGCCAGCAGGGCTGCCATCTTCTGATACTCAGTTTTCCCTCTCAGCTTCCTACAAGTGACGCATTTATAGAGCACACTGCTGATGCAGCGTTTGGCGCCGACTAGCCATAAACCTGCCACTCAGATAGCACCTTCAGTCATATGTCTCCCTTGGTGTTTCACTGCTTGGTGGTAATGCAACACAAGCAAAGTTGCAAGATGATTCTGGCTAGGTATAATGATAGGGTGAGACTCACTCATGCTCATGCCTGCCCGCCCAATCCATCCTCCTACTCTGAGAAGTAGCGGGCAAAGGAACAAGCTATATGGATGAGAGGTGCTATGGCTGTGAGAAGAGATCTGAACCTGGAAAAGTGTTCAAACCGCTGTGGGTGCATCACATCTTTGGTGACATACATGAAGTTTGTGAGCACCTGGGGACGCACTTCAGAATCAAAGTCAGGCTCGACCATGTCTCCTGACAATTAGACACATGATGGAGTTGCGTCGTGGAGAAAGGCTGGTCCCTTGAGCCATGCTGTGCTGCTCAGCAAAGCCAGCGTTACAGTTCTCGACACAATATCAGCTGGGTTGAGGTGTGTTGGAACGTACCTCCACTGGCTGAAGCAAGGTGACTGGTGGATACGCTGGACCCTGTTGTGCACGTAGACATAGAATCTCCTGGATTGGTTGTAGATGTATCTCAGTACAACCTTGCTGTCTGTATAGTAGATAATATTGTTGAATACGATGTCCATCTCTGCAACTACCATCTCGGCGATCTCAACTGCGAGCACAGTGGCACAGAACTCAAGCCTTGGAACAGTCAGGCCGGACTGAGGGGCTAACTTCGCCTTCCCAAAGATGAACCCAATCTTGATCTGTCCTTGGTGATTTTTCACCCTGATGTAGGCCACAGCTGCTGTCGCTTTGACTGATGCATCTGGAAAAACACAGAGTTCTCTACTTAACGCACCCGTGGTAGAAAAGGGCGTGTAAGGACATGGTATCTGCAACCCATCTATGTCCTGAAGTGACTGTTTCCATCCAGTCCACTCAATCTCCTTGTCTTTGGGGAGAGGCGCATCCCAATCTTCTCCTTGGATAGTGAGTTGCCTAAGCATCAGTCTCCCATTGATCGTGATGGATGCAAGGAACCCTAGAGGATCTTAAAGACTATTCACAGTCGAAAGCACTGCTCTGCGAGTGAACGGTTTCTGAACATGTTCAATCCGAAACGTGAAGGTGTCTGCAAGCATGTTCCAGAGAAATTCAAGACTGCGTTGGATGAGCAGATCATCCGCAAAAAGACTGAGGCTGTTAACCTCCTTGCAGCGATCCTCATGTGGAAATGCTTCAATGACTGCAGGTCTGTTTGATGCAATTTTATGCAGCCCGAGGTTAGAGCCTGCGAGCATCTTCTGAGCCCGTCCAAGGATGCTGATGGCTTCTTCCTCGGTGCTGAAAGACTTTAAAACATCATCCACATAGAACGCATGTTCACATTCACCGCCCTAGCAGGATGGTTGCGAGGGTCATTGCTAGGGCCGTTGCTACAGCCATTGCTAGGCACACAGGGCCATTGCTAGGCAGACAGGGCTGTTGCTAGGGTCCTTGCTAGGTCATTTGCTAGGCAGACAGGCCGGTTGCTAGGCCGGTTACTAGGTTGGTTGTTACGTCGGTTGCTAAGCAGATAGGCCAGTTTAAAGTATCATCAGCCAATCAGAATGCACACATGTAAGTCTGTCAGTTGAAAACAGCTGCCAGGTGCATTGCCTAACTGCTGAAATGCAGGCACTTTGGGGTAAACATCTGTTAAATTTGCCTCGGCACACCTGCCAAACAACTGCTTCTAAATCAAAAACTGTAGCTCTTATCAAAATAATCTTTGAAATGAGAGTCACAAGGACCTGCTCTAAACAGCGGTGTATTTTTTATTTTCCCACTGCTGCCAACTCCTCAGTAAGGAAAGTGGCAATTGGGTGTCCTAAAATTTGCTAGAAGTCGCTATATGACATCATCACCTCATTTGCATAACTGGTTATTTGCATGTAGTTGCAATCAAGGCTGTAGGAGAGATGGATAACATCTTTGGAGAGACAAAAAGTGAAGAAAAAAACACCCTAAATATGTTTAGAACTACTAGGGCTGGGTGATATGGACCAAAAATAATATCTCAATATTTTTTAGCTGAATGGTGATATAAG
Organism: Archocentrus centrarchus; assembly: GCF_007364275.1. Lineage (NCBI taxonomy): Eukaryota > Metazoa > Chordata > Actinopteri > Cichliformes > Cichlidae > Archocentrus > Archocentrus centrarchus. The sequence goes on along the minus strand of NC_044360.1, from coordinate 8,433,395 downwards.
ATATATATCTCGATATTTTTTTCTTCCTAAAAGGTATAAACAAAAAGGCACTTCTGAGTCAAAGCTACATGTCCCAAATGTCACAAAGGCACTTTTATTAACATTCAGCTGTAGGTGTACATGAGAAATTGCTCAAAAATAAACTACTGGCATATCTAAATAATAATATTCCTCAAATAAATTAATGCTTTTTTCTTCCATAATAAAAGAATCACAGCTGTGCTATTAAAATGTAAACAAAAAAGATACAGAGCAAAAACAGCAAAAGGCTGACTTATTCTTTAAAAAGCCAGTCTGCAGTGAAGTAGACTTCACCAAAGTGCTTCCTGCTGTGTGTACTCCTGTACATCTAGTATCCTGTGCAAATAACAATCCTTCCATCCTTCAGTCAGCAGGATTGTGATTCTAGCTAGCACAGACATATGGACTAATGTATCACAGCAACAGGCCCACCCACTCAATGCAACGTCTAGTATCTGAACAATAAAAAAGACCCACAGCCAGAATAAACCAACAGCCAGATACTCTTGGGGGTCCGGACGATGCCAAAGCAAATGAATGGACGCAGTACGAATGTGCACAAAACATGGCAACAGCGGAGGATTTCAGGTTTCCAAAATTCTCCAAAAGTCGCCGAAGTCACCTGAAAAAGTCGCTAAATTTGTCATTAGTCATTTTTTGGAAAAAAGTCTCGGTGGAGACGGACGCTTTTCCTCTTAATCCCTCCCTCTTGTTATCTCCTCTGTTGCTGCTTTTCACTGCTTAGAGCGTCTCTTCACACATCCCTGAGCTAGTAATTAAATTATGGATCTGGTCAGCTGGTCTCTCAACACTATTTATTAAATTCTAATCACGAGGAGATTGGGAGAAGGAGAACCCTCTTTCCTCTGGTCCGACTGACATACCTAGCTGGCTACGTTATGGATTTCCATGGAGGATGGAAGATAACGTGCCTGGCTGTACTGTCAATTGTGGACGTGGCATATATTGATACCAGGATTTCTCCTGGTTGGACTTGGGGAAACCTGGTTTATCCTGGGCAGCCGTTCTGGCCTTAGTAAGGCTGCCGACAAAGTCGCTAATTTGGCAACACTGTATTTTCCTGCGTTCAAAAATGTGGCATGGGAGCAGTTTAAAAAAGGGCTCTTTTCAGGTAATGAAAAAATCTCCTCCCTAAAATTACTATGGAGCTTAATGGAGGAGTGGAAGGATACTCCCTGTGTTTGAAGCCTCACAGTTAAAAAGTTTTTTTGTCAGAGTTGAGCCACGTTATTTGAAAGTAGAGGAGCGGTTCTACGTTTTGATGGTAAAATGATGACTGTACACTCAATATTGTGGACACAGCAGCAGTTTAAAGAGAAATTTTTAAGATGAAGAATTTGAAGTCTCTCCCTCTGACACTTGGAGCTCTCACTGTAGCCAACTCTGAAAAGGGTGAAAAAAGTCCTTAAACTTAAACTGTCACTGTTCAAAAACCATAAAAGACATCAACAGACATCAGTAATACCTGAATAGTTCAAAGTCTTGGCTTCATTTTAAAGCTTGAATGGTGTCTCTAGCTTAAAGTATGATTAATTAGTTACATTTCAAAATAGGGTGGGATTGAAGAGGATTTGAAGATTTCCCCATTCATTTGAATGGAGCAAAAAAAAAAAAAAAAAAGAAAAACAGAAAAAACTTAATATTTAAAAATTATAAAAGTTACAAACAAGAAAAGTAATAGCATATATTTCCAAAAGAAGCTGGACGTTTTGATACCAGAATGGTTTCTGTTGCACTATGGGATTAAATTTGTCTCAATATTGAATAGTTTGAATAATATGGAGACAAATTTAATCCCATATAGCACAAATGGTGCTGAAGTGATTAACAACCGAAAAAACGTACGGAAGAAAAAAATCCATTTTGGAGAACAATACTCTGAATGCTTTGAAGCATTCACAGTCACAGGTACCACCCCTCACTTGAATGCTAATCACCAATAGCAGCATTTTTCCGGTCAGGTGAAACACGTCACGTGACGGGGAGTTGTAGCGCTCAGCTGACAGACGCTCTGTCGACGTTAGCTTTCAGCAGCTCTGGCTTGTGTGTTTGTGATGCAGTAAATACCTTCTGCTAAAAGTTCGTATTTAAAAAATGGAGCGTTACGGGTCAGATGCGGAGGAGGGCGACCAGAGAATTCCGCTGATTCGTCGGGGACGCGAAGATGGAGTGCAGAAAGGTGAAAGAAAACACATTCAGCTAACGACGCGGGTAGCATATGTCTAAAAGAAGCCGAACTGTTTTTCGCTGTTTCACCGGGAAGAGCAGGAAAGCAGCAGCTTTCTTCTGTTTACTTCAAAGCTTAACTGTTTTCCAACGAAGAGACATGCACCAATGACCTGAACCTTTGTTCAGCATAATGTAATCTCTAAAGTGGCTGAAATGTCCATTAGAGCGAACCCGTATCTCTCTGGTTGTAGTATAAACGTTCAATTTATAGTCTTTACTAACATAGCTGTTATTTATTGCAGGGCTGTTTTATTAAATTAAGCAGCAGAGCGTGCATACTCAGGTGTTCATGTCATGCCACCCATAACCTATCCTATACAGTTCTGCACTTGATTACCTTTTAAAGAGCGTCGGTCACGAGTTCAGAGACTTGTGCCCTGAACTTATGTCACAAGACGGGTTTCAGTGAGCTGTAAGTCATACCTGCATACCTGCATACCTGCAGGCAGCTCGATGGGAAAAACAGTTTTAATTTTATGAAAATGTTTACCTCTGAGAAACTTTGTACCAGTGAACTGACAGAATTACCCTAACAAATTTGTCAAATTTAAACAGGAGTTAGTGAAGTAAGCTTTGCATTATGTTGGATAAGACAACTGGGCAACCTGCTAGATAAAGGACACCTGTTTTAACAATACCAGCTTTGTGTACTGTCAGTCGTATCAGCAGGTAGTTGACCTGTATGAAAACTAAATAGACTAATTTAAATACTAAAGTTTAGTTATGAAAATAAGGCATCCAGTCATACCATCTAAATTACTACGGGAAGCTGTGTTACAATTTTGTGAGATTTAATGCTAATTTTAGGGTTACAAGTAGGGCTGAGACAAGATACAGAAATATATACTGTCACTTTGTCTCATGATACATCATCAATTATCTACTGGTTCTGGATATTAATGTTTTTTTTAATAAAACCCCTAACCTCACCAGGATCATCACTTCATCAATATAAAACACAGCACCAAAAGTAAATAAATGATTCTTAATATTTACCTTATTAAGGTCATGTTTTGTTCCTTTTGTTACACAGATATTGTGGTGCATCAGAAATTATTGACTTGCACTGTGTCAAGTATCGCATATTCATCATAATTATGGGGCAGTGTATTACGAGCTTATCATATCATGAGTTACTGTGTTTCCCACATCTGGCTGAAAATAATATAATAAAATGACACTAACCTCAGATAATATAACCTGTTATTAATATCAACTGTTGGCATGTGCAAACAAAGAATTCACACTGCTGTAATTACTCTCACTCAGCTCCAGCATGCTGTTCATCGCGCTACGCCCTGGCAGTGCTTTCCTCTTATGGCTTCTTTGTGGTCTACTCCTTGAGGGTGAACCTCAGCGTGGCGATGGTGGACATGCTCAATAGCACCCACCAGTCAACTGCCAACCACAGTGGTGCCGAGTGCCCTGGTCATGCTGACCCTGCAGTACGCAAACACAACCACACGGTGAGCAAGCTTGTAGCCGCTGCAGTTTACTCCCACTTTGAAGCATTTCCTTTGTAAGTTTTGTTGATTTTGCTGAAGTAGAGTGGGAGTATATTTGCATCTTGAAAAATCTCTCTCACATATGGTTTAACTTATAGTGTATGATTTTTATGTATTTTATGTAGCAGTAACAGGGTTCTGAGGGCACTGATGCTCACACAAGTGCTCATTTTAGACTTTCAAAGCTATTAATTGCAGCGTTCTTATTTTTATTCTTGTGTACTGCCTATGAGAAAGTAACACAGAGTAAGCAGGATTGTTTGAATCCTCTCACAGGCCAGTGTGTACAACTGGGACTCAGAGACACAGGGATGGATCCTGAGCTCTTTTTTCTACGGTTACATAGTGACACAAGTCCCTGGGGGCTACCTGGCTGGCCGCTTTGGACCCAAGTGGCTGATGGGCCTTGGAATCCTGGGGACTGTAATTTTTACCCTGATTACCCCTGTGGCTGCTGACCTGGGTGCAGGCTACCTCATTGCTGTCAGAGTGCTGGAAGGGATTGGAGAGGTAAGCGATCAGAATGAAGACACTGAACTCATTTGTGCAAGCCTGTTTTATGAACCATTATCACTATAGGTACTGCAGCCAAATTTAACATTTGCAAGTGGATGGGTCCTGAAATGGTTTGCATGGATGGTTAAACCAATATCTGGCTGCACATAAGTGTCATATGTGCACTCCTGTTGATGATCCTATTGTTTGTCTTCAGGGAGTTACATTCCCGGCAATGTACACCATGTGGGCAGCCTGGGCCCCACCGCTAGAGAGGAGCCGGCTGCTCACCATTTCCTACATTGGTATGACAGCCACAAGCGCTACAGTGTTAACATAGACATTTTCACCACCTGCCAGAAAATAACTTTAACAAAATGGTCAGCAGAAGTTTGATAGTCACTTTTAGCCCATTTTATTTATTTTTTAACTTCAGTCTACAGTTGATCGCTTAATAAGTACATTAACTAACTGAAGATGTCTCAAATTCTTACCATGAATACTTAAGCTGCTGGGCTTGGGCACCAGCATCTGTGCTTCAAACTGTTAGTGTCCACCTGCCACTTTCTGTATATTCTTCCTTCTGTAGTTTCATAAACCTGCTTCCTTTCTCTTCCCAGGAGCACAGCTGGGGACAGTAATAAGCCTTCCTGTGTCTGGTGAAATCATCTACTACCTAGACTGGACCTACGTCTTCTATATATTTGGTAATATGTGCAGGCTGTCAGTAGTGGAGTTTGGGGAGAAGTCAACAGTTTTGTTTTGTTTTTTTTTACACATTTGCCAGATTGTTATTATTAGAAAAGCAACCTTTAGAATGACTGGTATTGTAAATTAATTTCAGAAACCATCATATCATATGATATATCAGTGAATCCTGTGCTGAATTTACAATACAGGTGATTTTATTTGTAACTCGTCTCATTGTGAAAGCAAACATGACAGAGTCCCTAATGCAGACTGTCAGTTATGCTTGCATATCATTCTGAACTCAAGTAGCCCGTTTGTTGATTCGTCAGCACTTCTTCACAGTGCTGTTTTTAGGCTTCAGATCAGCTGTCTCTAGCGTCTGTCCCTTTGTTCCTCTTTGGAGACTGGAAACAACAATTTAGCAAATGGAAAGAAGAAAAATGTACACACAGATGGAACCACTGCAGAGGTCTGACTTTATTAACCTGCATCTTTATCTGAGCTCTTTCTACAAAACACTAAACAGACATAAATGTATCCTAAGGTAAGACAGACGTAATGAGATGCTCAGGCCTAGGTTCAGTTTTAGGAACAGACAACCAAAACACATGCCACCTATTTGCTGACTGTGTGCAGTTGTTCATGTGATGCAGGATTTGTGCTGGATAAATGTTGGTCACCAGTGTTGCTTTGTGGTTTGCTCAGGTGCTGTTGGCCTGGTGTGGTTCATCCTGTGGGCTCTTCTCATCTTTGACAGTCCAAATACCCATCCACGAATATCAGAGGAGGAGAGACTCTATATCACCTCCTCACTTAAGAATGAGGTAACAATAATAAACTGACAATAGGTCATAAACTTAAAAAAAAAGCACATTTTCTTAAATTAAAGAACAGCATGTAGTTATACTCTTTTTTTTTTTAATATACAGTTACTGCATTGCTCTTAATGCTTGCAGGCATTTCTGGTCCAGTGCAGTTATCTGATACTAATATTACATAAACTCTGTGTTTCAGCATTTTACTTTCTTATCTGTCTTTGTCATAAAAGCCACCATGAGTCTGCACATGACTTTACACTGATACTGTGATAGTGAACATGCAGCAGCTGGGAAGTGTACCTTAGTATGGCTGTGCAAACTGCACTGAAAAGAATTGAAGATCATGGTGAAAAGGATATCCTTAATTATTAGTTACCCATTTTATTTTATTATTTTTTTAAACATAGTCTGACATTTAAATAGTATTGTCACAATTTTAAACAGGACAGCAGTGACATTTTTGCCCAGCAGGGTCTGAAAAACGTAATAAGATAAAACCACAGCTGCATTCTTAGAGCTGGACTGCATACTGACAATAGACATAAAGAAAATAAAAGTAGCTGCATCTTTTTATTAATCCTCTTAATGTATTAGGTACATGAGACTGCAGTGAACGGTAGGCTGTTTCAAATTTATGTTATTGAGGGATTTCTAATGAAGTTCTGTTGTTTCTTCATTATTCTTCTACTTCCGCTTTCAAACAGCTGTCCACCTCGGCAAGCAACATCCCCTGGCGAGCCATAGTGACATCGACTCCACTGTTGGCCATTGTTGTGGCTCATTTCTCTTACAATTGGACCTTCTATACCCTCCTCACTCTGCTACCAACCTACATGAATGATATCCTGGGATTTAGCATACAGCAGGTGAGAGTTCACGTTGATTTTAATCAAAACCAGAGTGACTTTAAAGAGGACACACTCATTTTCAACTGGTTTTTATTCTTGGACTCAACTAGAGTATGATCCACTGTTTAACTTCTATTCACCAAAAAAAAAAAATTGAACAGCAGGTTGCAGGTGGGTGGGGTTTTTGTGCTCACTGCCAGATCTCTGTGTGCAGGAGAAGCACATATCCCTTCTCACTGACATCATAAAAACCCAAGGGTAGAAAAACCTGTTTACTCTGAAGCCTGAGCTTTTGGTTCACAGGGATTGCTAATATATAGACAAGCCTCATCATTTGACACTTTGGCCATATTTAATATGAACATCCACCCTACTGTAATCGTATATACTTAACACAGAAAATATGGAAAAGCATAATCGAGTCCCTTTAAGGTAGGGACATGAAGGCTAGTTTGTTTAGTGCTACAGGGAGACGAACATGAAAACAGAAATGAGAAATTACAATGCTCATTAAAACATTCAGCATCCTTGGTTAATTATTTTCTTTTGAGAGGACATCAAAGAGTAGAAAATAATGTCTTCTCAGTAATGAAATGTGTGTAATCATTTGTCCTCAACAGAACGGTTTTCTGTCGGCTCTGCCTTACATGGGATGTGCTGTGTTCGCTGTGCTGAGTGGCCAAATCGCCGACTATCTGCGAGAAACCTGCAAATACCGCACGGTTGTCGTCAGGAAGGCCTTCTCTCTCATTGGTAAGACGTGACAGCCACGCTGATTCCTTGATTTTTTTTTTTTTGATAGCGTGCAGGCTCTTGGCATCAAAAATTTCACCGTTTTGTTGATTCTCTAGGAATGATTGGGCCAGCAGTGTTCCTGGTGGCAGCAGGTTTTATTGGCTGCAATTACATCTTGGCTGTGACCTTCCTCACCATCTCCTCTTCTCTCGGAGGAGTGTCAGCCTCTGGCTTCAACATCAACCACCTTGATATTGCTCCTTCGTAAGAATTACTTCTATCTGAAAAATGACCCCCCTCAGTAAATTTCTGGATAATTAATAATGAATATCCTTGTAGCATAACTTGAATTGTGAATGTGATGGCTTTTTCTAGCATGTTAGCAGTTCATGTGGACAGCTGTGACAGGTTTCAAAATTTTGATCATAGCACATTTATGTATTTTGATATTCTGCGTAAAAATCAGATATAGAAGAATTTATGTAATTTGACATAATAACTTAAACATCAGGTTTAAAAGTTTAAAAATATTGAACCAGGTGTAATCTTCTGTTATCAAAAACATCATTTGGGACATAATCATACATAAGGAGACAGAAACTACTGAGGGCTTAATGTTTTTCTGTATCCCTGTAGGTATGCTGGTATTCTTCTGGGCATCACCAACACCTTTGCCACCATTCCTGGCATGGTGGGACCAGTCATAGCAAGAGCTCTAACCCAGCAGGTAAGAAATACATATATAGCCACAATGTAACTCACAGTTTTTTGAAAGACACACAGATTACACAATATCTTATAGCTTCATGCGAGTAAAGGGTGCTGTATGCTGGTAGTAAACTTTAATGGATTTTAATATGTAGTGTGCAGCTGCTTCATACAAAATGAGGACACTGGGTGTCCTGACAGATGGTACCTTACTTTAGCATAATGCTCTATTTCCTCTATAATTGGTTTAGTCAGTACAGGATTAACATGATAGAATTTGGCCACCAGGGGGCACCAATAGTCCTGTATGAAAGCAACTTTCAGGTTTCTGTCTGGCCTGAATTTAGTGATTACACTTGCTTGTTTTCTTGTCTCTCTCTAAGTGGACAGCACCTCATTCTTTATGTGGATGCCCAGGAAACAACAGATCCATATAGTCACAGCAGTACCAATTTAGCCTTTGGAGCATACCCACGCTGTTGAATATATATAAGACGTTAATAACCAAACTGTATTAATCAGGACATCAAAAGGATGATAAACCTTTACATACAGTTTTAAATGATTGTTTTGTTTTTAGAACAAACATCTGCTTGTATGAACTTACATACTATAGTTATGTTTTCCAATAATATTACATTTCAGATTTGTGTTTATAACTGTTAACCTTAAAATTGCCCTCAGGTTCAACTTTATGCAATCAAGTCTTCAACCCCCAATTTTTTTTTTTTATGTAAACCAGAAGGTAGCAGGTTAAAAAACTTGCACTGACAGCTGTAACCAAACAATTAAATGCCCTGCTTGCAATGTAATTGCTTTATATTCTGCACATCACAATAAAATAACTTATTAGTAAAATGTAATCCAATAAGGCAGTTTCTGTATATTAACACTAACTGTGCTCTCGGTCCTCTAGAAAACCTTTGAGGAATGGCAGATTGTGTTCTACATTGCTGCTGCCATCAACCTGTTCGGGGCTATATTCTATACTGTGTTTGGTCGAGGGACAGTGCAGTCCTGGGCTGTCCACACGTCCTACATTCATGCAGACTGAGGCAAAAGACAGTTAAGAGACCCTTCGGTTTTCAGATTTGCCCAATGGATTAGTCTCACATGGGCTCATTCATCAGGTAATTGAAGCAAGAGATGCGTTCCAGCTATATTCATTATGGCCAAGTAATAGTGTGTAACAGCCATGATGCCTTTAAAGATGTTCTCTACTGTGGCTGTGGGTTCATAGTCTTGAGCCTGCAGTCAGTGATTTACAGGCTGTATAAGTAACCACAATTAGAGTATGTTAAATTTGGTAATTAAAGACTATTGTTTAAATCATGATAAATAAGCTATGGAAGAAATCATTTTACTGTAGTTATTAATTTTGGGGTTTTCAAGTCAGCCTGCTTGTCCCAATTGTTCCTTCCTCCAGAGAACTTCTGTTTTAAAGCATTTTTTTTAACCTAGAAAATTCTCAGTAAATCCTTACACATTATTTCCAGTACAAGCCTATATTCTCCATGAGGGTTTTTTCATTTGTGTGTAAAGTTTAGGAAACTAGACAGATATGATTTTTGAGACAGATATTTTTTTGAGTCAACATTGTGGCTGCTCAGTGCACAGACTCATTTAGGATGATGCCTTACAGCAAAGTCTCCTTAATGTGATTTTTAAAGCATTTTATCCTTACTCTTATAGAAATTTACTTTTTTTTTTTTTTTTTTTATAATTGTCACATGGTGCAGTGTCTTTTAAGTTTTGAGGTCCACGAAGTACCTCCTATTTTAGATAGCAAGATTGAACTTGTTCACAGCCTTAGTAATGAAGGCAAGGGACGCCTGTTTAAAAGGGGTTGCTGGGGGATATGGCTTTGAATCATTCACAGGATTTGCACTTTCTGTGTCAATTCTCAGGTATCTTAAATCATACACTATACTGCCAAAAGTATTAACTCACCCATTCAAATCATTGAGTTCAGGTGTTTTAATCACTTCCACGGCCACAGGTGTATAAAATCAAGAAGGGGTCGCTCTCAGGAGCTCAGTGAATTCCAGTGTGGTAACATGATAGGATGCCACCTTGCTACAGACCTCCAAACTTCATGTGGCCTTCAGATTAGCTCAAGAACGGTGCGTAGAGAGCTTCATGGGTTTCTATGGCTGAGCAGCCGTATGGAAGAATGGTCAAAAATTCCCGTAAGCACGCTCCTAAACCTTGTAGAAAGCCTTTCCTGAAGAATTGAAGCTGTTATAGCTACAAAGGGTGGGCTGACATAAACCCTACTGATACCCTATGTCACTCAAGTTCATGTCTGTGTGAAGGCAGACAAGTGAATAGTTTTGGCAATATAGTGTAGAAGGTTTTAAAGGGATGTTTGTTTACTTTTCACAGTTTGATTAATCTATCACACTGGGGCATATTTCCTCACATTTAAGTGTCAGTGTGGTTGTTACTATGGTATGGTAGTTCTTATTCTTTATGACTGTCAACAACTAATTTGTTTTTCCATCAAATTTGCACATGTATACTATACATTATGTACATTTTACTTAATACATAATTACAATAAAGAGAACTCTAAGCTAAGCTGCATGGTTAACATTTTGTCTTGGTTCAAAGTTCTGTATATTTACATTGTGCCTTGCTGCATTAGTTTAAAAGGGATCAGCACAGCACTCAGTTTTCATGAAAAATTATTTTTGTTACTGCTTTTATTCATTGTTCATGTTATACAGTTTGTTTATACAGAATAAATGGACAATAAACTGTACTGAGTAAAAAAAAAGTTCTAAACGTCCTTTTTGAAAACATTCAAGAAATGTCTTAAATCACTGTCATATAAAGACTTCATCTGTGTGCGTTTCAGATCTTGTGCTTGAAAGCTGGAATTGGAGATATGTAATTAGCTAGAACAACAATGTGGTTTTGCATTTGTAATGATTTTTTTAAGACCTACCTACCACAAACTGGTACATTATGATGGCACCAGTGGTGCCGTCGCTCAGCGTCCTCCTCAGTTTTGTATTTTACTCGTGTTTTTAGCGCTATTTTTTTGTTTTTTGTAACATGCAGTGCACTGATCACCTATGACAGCCTGACTCTTTTAGACATCCGATAATATTCAGTCTGGGACCAAACCGAAGGATTTTTTTAATGAATGGAGGTGGCCTACCTTGGTCACCTGGCCGGTAACAACTCAGGAGGAAGAGAGTCCTGGACAGGCTGAGGAACAGACAACACCGTTCACTGCTTCCCAACCTTTTAACTAGCTAACGTAGAAACAAGCTGGATGAACTACGGGCCAGGATGACTTTCCACCGGGACAAAAAGGGACTGTAATGTCTTCATTTTTACGGAGACATGGCTGGATCTTTCAGTCCCGGACTCGGCTGTTGTTCCTGTGGGGTCTCTACATTCACCGCCAGGACCGGACAAAGGAGTCGGCCAAGCGCAAGGGAGGTGGCGTGTGCACAATGACTAATAAGCGGTGGTGTGTGGACGTACAATGTCGACGGGGTGCTCGCCTGATCTTGAACACCTCATGATCAAATGCAGACCATTTTATCTGCCTAGAGAGATTACAGCGGTGTTCTGTACCATGCGGGCACTAGACGAACTGTATGATGTTATCAACCGACCGGAAGCGCTATACCCGAAGGCGGCTTCAATAAAGCCAACCTGAAGAAGGTTTTGCTTAAGTACCACCAGCATGTAGACTTTCCAACGCGCGGCCATAAAATCCTGGACCATGTTTACACCCCGTTCGCACGTGTCTTCAAAGCCCGCCCCCGACCAACCTTCGGCAAATCACAGCACTCCTCAGTCCGGCTGCTACGAGCGCGAGCAGCCAATGACGCGCTCCGTTCAGCGACCGACCAATCAGACATCGTTCTGCGTCACCGCTTCCGCACTACAGGCTGGGAAATTTTCCGTACTTCCGCTAACGACAATGTAAACAACTACGCCGAATACGTCACTGGAGACATTCACATATGCATTGATGGTGTCGCGAGTCACTGTGCGGACTTACTCCAACCAGAAGCCATGGGTCAACAGAGAGGTGCATGCTGCGCTCAGCGAGGACAGCTGCCTATAAATCTGGAGATCCATGTGAGTACAGGAAAACTCAGTACACTCTGAAAAGTAACAAAAACGGCTAAGGGACAGGACAGGGAAAAGGTGGAGTCCTGCTTCAGTGGCTCAAACATACATGTGGAGTGGGCTAAAGACCATAACAGACTACAAGAGGAGGAGCTACGGCGTGGGGGAGTTGACTGCCTCTCTACCTGAGGAGCTGAACACCTTCTATGCCCACTTTGAGGAGCACAGTAAGCCAGAGTTTCTGTCAGAGGAGGACAACTGTCCTTTTCAGATCTCTCAGACTGATGTGTGTGACTACTTTAACCAAAAAAAAAAAAAAAAAAAGTAAACACGGAAAGCTCTTGGACCGGATAACATCCCAGTTTGTGCTCTCAAAGCATGCACTCATGAACTGGCAACTGTCTTCATAGACATCTTCAACCTCGCCCTGCTCTTGTCTGTAGTCCCCTCATGCTGCAAGAGGACCACTATCATCCCTGTCCCGTAGAAACCTTAAGTGAGCTGCCTTAATGACTATCGCCCAGTAGCACTCACTTCCATTGTTATGGAGTGCTTAGAGTGTATAGTCAAAGCTCACGTCACATCTTCACTGCCTGCTACCACTGGACCCCTTTCAGTTCACTTATAAGCTAAATAGATTTGCAGACAATGCAATAGCACTGGCTCTGCACACTGCCCTTTCCCACCTGGGCCACAGGAAAACCTGTGCTGTTTCTTGACTACAGCTCCGCTTTCAACACCATAATACTATCCAGGCTTATCATGACACTTCAGGATCTGGGCGTCAGTGTCTCCTTGTGTAACTGGATCATGGACTTCCTGACAGGCAGACCACAGGTGGTGCGGATTGGCAGTGTCACATCATCTACACTGGCACTCAGCACCGGTGTGCTCAGCCACCTGCTGTACACCCTGTTCACCCATGACTGTACGGCTACACACAGCTCCAATACTACTGCTAAGTTTGCAGACGACACCACCATCATCGGCTGCATTTCATTTGGAGATAAGTCCGCTTACAGAGCAGAGGTGAGAGCCCTGACGACATGGTGTCGGGACAAAACCAGCTGTTCAACATCAGCAAGACCAAGGAGCTCATTGTGGACTACAGGAGACTGCAGGGTGGAGGGCACACCCCTATTCATATCGAAGGGACTGAGGTGGAGAGAGTCAGCTGCTTCAGGTTCCTGGGGATCAACATCAGTGAGGATCTGAGCTGATCACATCACGTGGATGTGATCACAAAACAGCGAGACAGCGGCTCTTATTTCTGAGGCTGCTGAGGTGGTTTGATGCGGACTCCAGAATACTCGTTAACTTCTATTGATGTACCATTGAGAATGTTCTGTCTGGCTGTATCACTGGATCACAAAGCTCTACAAAGGGTGGCCAGATCAGCTCATCGTATTATCAGGTCTGAACTGCCAGCCCTCCACAGGCAGCGCTGTAGGAGGAAGGCCCAGCGGATCCTCTCTGATCCCAGCCTCCCCAGCCATTCACTCTTTACGCTCCTGCCATCAGGCAGGTGGTACAGGAGCATCCAAACCTGCACCAGCAGATTCAGGGACAGTTTCCACCCGCAAGCCATAAGGCTACTGAACTAACAACAGTACTGGAGTTTGCACACAATAGTTTATGACATGACATTTTACACAGTTATTGTACACACTGAACATGTACACACATCACCTTGCACTTATAGCTGCTATAGTATCTCATACACACACACACACACACACATATATATATATATATATATTTAGTACTCTGTATTTTACTTCTATAGTCTATCTTTATATAGTCTATAGTCTTTTTATATAGTTTACTTTATATTCTATTTATTTGTTAGTTTATGTGCAATATTGCTTTGGTTTCTATGTGAAATATTAAGGGGCCTGGGTCTAAGAATTTCATTGCTGGTAATAATGTGTCTGCTACCTCTATATGACAATAATAAACTAAACATTAGCCTTATGTAACTTCTGTTTTCTCCCCCTTTAGGGGATCACCATAGCAGATCATCTTTCTTCAGGTCACCCTATCCCTAGCATCTTTTGTCACACCAACCCTCTGCACGTCCTCCTTCACTACATCCATGAACCTCCTCTGTGGTCTTCCTCTTCTCGTCCTGCCTGGCAGCTCCACCTTTAACATACTTTGCCTAATATATTCACGCTCTCTGCTTTGCACATATTCAAACCTTCTCAGCATTAACTCGCTTACGTTGTCTCCAAACTGCTCAACCCGAGCTGTCCTTCAGATATACTCATTTCTAATCCTGTCCATCTTGATCATTCCCAATGAAACTCTTTGCATCCTCAACTGCACCTCCCACAATCCAATTTCTTGAAGCAGTGATGTAGTCTCTCTAGTAAAACTTACTGAGTTGTTAGCTTTGAGGGTATAAGTTTAGGCACTACTGTCTGCTAGTACTACTACTACTACTATCACTACTGCTTGGAAGTGGAAGAGAATGGATGGACTATCATTTAGAACTCCTGTATGTTTAATTGCCACTTTTAGTGTCTCTGCCATAATTAGCAGAGACGTTAAGAGCATCAGGCTAATTTTAATCCAACTAGGGAGCGTCTGGAAAGGCGAGCCTTTCAACTGCTGCTCACTTCAAACCTTTACAAGCATGTGTAGTATTCATTCCTGTCAACGTCAACTCATCCTGATAAAAAAAAAAAGCAGCAATAACAACTACCCCGTGTATCTATACTATTTCAATTAATAATTTATGCAGAGTCTTAAATTTTAAATACCCGTTTCCCTCCCTTGAAAAGCCACGATTCATTTATGCGTCAGGAATTACTGATAAGGATCAAGTGAAAGTTTATGGAGCCATTAAAGAGCACATTAACTCGCCGGTATGTCCAACAGTGAATGCCGATAGCTGTGCCCTATGATAAACTCGGTAACTTCTCGTTGTGATGCTGTGCTGCAGCGGGTGCGCGCAATTACGCAACACCCCCGCCTGTCCTGTGAGCCATAACCGGATCAGCGTCTCTCCTCAGCCTCTCCGCGCCTGCAGCCAACCTGACACCGGCCAGCTCTCAGGTACGACGCAGTACATGATATAATGCATGAAGTGGATTTATGTTATAATAAATGATCTAAGCCTGTTTCTTTTTATTTTATGTTATTTTTTTTTAACGGCTGTGTATTGGGAATAATGTGATGCAGAGGACAGGCGGCTGGTAGTTAATACGCATCCAGGCTTCAGTAAGCGGGCAGATGATAGAACATGGCGGAGGGTTGACATTTCCGTTAAATCCTTCAGACATCAGATTTTACCGCAGTGGTTGTGCTGTTTTTGAGGCACTGGCCGATGTTTTGTTTTTTTCCCCCCATCTTTTGTAAATGAAAGCGCACTGCGGCAGCAGCTGTGACGTTATCTGTGAGGGATGAGTTATATACGCGCATGCAAATGACTGTCCTTGCACTAAGTTCACCTGAGCAAGATCTTGTGGGGATACATATTACAGTTGGATTAAGCTACTGGTCGTTCAGCTTGCTGCAAAGTGCACTCGTACTAAATCATATGGGCTCATTTAAACCAAACTTCGCCGTGCATCTGTGAATCCTAAGGTTCGGGGTCATAACCCTATCACCCCCGCAGAATTATCAACAGTGCCTACCTTCCTTTGCATTAACCTGTGCACAGTGCACTGCAGTGTCTGAGTAATGGCTGCTACTGTCAGTGGACTAGACCTGACAAAATGGTGGATTCTGGCTCGGAGGGAAGCCGTACTAAGTCTGTGGTTGTGAAATATCAGCTGAGCTACCTGGATGTGTTGTTGCACAGCAGAGCAGTGAGAACAGGAGAAGCATGTGGATGTGAAAGAGGAGAGCAGGGGTGTGGATGGATGGACGGAGGGATAGAGTAGGAGGGGGAGGAGTGTTCACTGATACCATCCCTAATCTCCTGAGATGCTAAAGGGAACATCTAATGACAATCAAGAGCCTTCATTTTCAACAACCCCAGTTTTAACAAATCTGAGTCTAAATTAGTTTCAGTTTCCTCGCTCGAGCAGCATTTTAATGAACTTACAAATTCTTCCTGCACCACCCATTTGGGGACAGATTCCCACTCCAGTATTTTTCCACAGAGCCATGCAATACCTTCAGTTTCAGCCTGCATGATGTTGCAATATCTATTCAAACCTATTGCATCTAATTACACAAACAACTATTGGCTGGTTTCTACCATCAAATTATATATTACTTATTCACAACAAGCACATTTCAATATATATGCCAGTCAAAACAACTAGTGCATGAATTCTTTGGTTCCTGACTGTAACTTAGGCCTGGCTTTAGCACACAGACCGTCTCGTGACTTCAGACAGCTCCAGTCATCATGGGAAAGGAAAAACTCCACATCAACATCGTTGTGATTGGCCACGTGGACTCTGGCAAGTCCACGACCACAGGCCACCTTATCTACAAGTGTGGAGGCATTGACAAGAGAACCATCGAGAAGTTTGAAAAGGAAGCTGCTGAGGTAAGGAGATAGGAGTCCAATAAGGAGGTCATCTTCCTCTATCTGTCACATGATAAGATAGAAGCCATACAGATCAAATAAAAATACAGTGGGAACTGTTTGAGTTTTATACAGAAGAGATTAAAAATGTTTGCAAAAAAAAAAAAAAAAAAAAAAAAGGTAAGGGTTCGTCTCACTTATGTCTCAGATGGGGAAAGGATCATTCAAGTACGCTTGGGTGCTGGACAAGCTGAAAGCGGAAAGGGAGCGTGGCATTACCATTGACATCTCACTGTGGAAGTTTGAAACTAGCAAGTACTATGTAACCATCATCGACGCCCCGGGTCACAGGGACTTCATCAAGAACATGATCACTGGGACCTCCCAGGTCTGTAACATGAGGATATTAAGCCATTTTGAAGTGTATTAGTGTTTGTTTAGTGTCTGTTTTAAGGTCCTTTTGGAAGCTTGTATGCATAAGAGTGTATCTTGCTATTTCAGTATTTTAGCTGACACTAGTGACTATAGCGGTGTGTATTCCTGTCTAAAAATTATTATAGTATTAAAAGCTACTATTATAGAAATACCAAACTTACAGTAGCATCCAATAGTAATCGGTTTAGTAGTAAATCAGTTACTGTGCAACTCTACCAAAATTACTACTACTAAGAGGAAATCTGCTGCATCTTTAGGCAGACTGTGCCGTGCTGATTGTGGCAGCTGGTGTGGGAGAGTTCGAGGCAGGCATTTCCAAGAATGGACAGACCCGTGAGCATGCCCTCCTGGCCTACACTCTGGGAGTGAAGCAGCTCATTGTGGGCGTCAACAAGATGGACTCCACCGAGCCAAACTACAGCCAGAAGCGTTACGAGGAAATTGTGAAGGAAGTGAGCACCTACATCAAGAAGATTGGCTACAATCCCGACACCGTTGCCTTTGTACCCATTTCAGGCTGGAATGGAGACAACATGCTTGAGCCCAGCCCCAATGTAAGTAGTAGGCTACAGTAAGGCTTGCTGTATTAAGAAAAAAAAATGGCCAGTAAGTTTTTTTTTTTTTTGGGTCAACTAAAAATGTACCGCAGGTCAAAAAGAAAAAGTTAGAAACCAATAAATTGTTCTATTATTATTTTCATTTAGAATAGTAATTATTTCTATATAAAATAGTTATTTTCTCTTTCCTTTTAGATGACATGGTTTAAGGGATGGAAAATAAACAGGAAGGAAGGCAATGCATCAGGAACCACACTACTGGAGGCTCTGGATGCCATCCAGCCCCCCACCCGTCCAACAGACAAACCTCTACGTCTGCCCCTGCAGGACGTCTACAAGATAGGAGGTAAGTAGCATACAATTAACATATGGATAAAATCTAAGACGCTATGGGAATAAAGGATAGTTTACTCGTGACATTTCAAAACATGGAATATCAGACGCCTCTTGAAATTTCTGAGCAGAGAACTTGCATATTTTGATGTTTTCTATGCTGACCTCTTTTGCAGGAATTGGAACAGTCCCTGTAGGCCGTGTGGAAACAGGCATACTGAAGCCTGGCATGGTGGTGACATTTGCCCCCGTCAATGTGACTACTGAGGTGAAGTCTGTGGAGATGCACCATGAGGCACTGACCGAGGCCCTCCCTGGTGACAACGTTGGCTTTAATGTCAAGAACGTCTCTGTCAAGGATATTCGCCGCGGCAATGTTGCCGGCGATAGCAAGAATGACCCGCCACAGGAAGCTGCCAACTTCACTGCTCAGGTATATATAATGTAAAAGATCCATTTATAGTAAAATGAGCACACCATTTAACAGACTGAGCTCTGATGATGTCCCTTTGGTTTGAAGGTGATCATCCTCAATCACCCAGGCCAGATCAGTGCAGGTTATGCTCCTGTGCTGGACTGTCACACTGCTCACATTGCCTGCAAGTTTGCAGAGCTCAAAGAAAAGATTGATCGCCGCTCTGGCAAGAAGCTGGAGGACAACCCCAAGTCCCTCAAATCTGGAGACGCTGCCATTGTAGATATGATTCCTGGGAAACCAATGTGTGTTGAGAGCTTCTCTGAGTACCCTCCACTGGGTGAGTTTAGGGAATTCATTGAATTTCAGGAGGTTCCCTCATCAAAAGGCACCATAGTTCCACTTTAAAGTAATGTCAGATGTTTCTATGAGCTAAAATGTTCTTTACTCTTCTTCACATTGCAGGTCGTTTTGCGGTGCGTGACATGCGTCAGACTGTGGCTGTTGGCGTGATTAAGGGCGTGGAGAAAAAGGTCTCCACCACTGGTAAAATCACCAAGTCTGCCCAGAAGGCCCAGAGGAACAAATGAATGTTGTGCTACTCTGCCGACCCCAAGGTCTCCCAAGGCAGGACATCATTCATCCAACTTCATCCTAGAATTGGCTACTTCAACTTAATAATTAAAGACTGGTTAATCATCACAATGCATCGCAAAAGCATTCGAAGGAAAGAAAAACACTTAGATCCTTGAGGCAGCACTCCTGATTCCATTTCAGTGGTTAGATTACCATTAAGTACAATGTAACATCAAAACGTTTTAAATGTGTGCACTGTTGGTTCAGGGAAATACCTTTCTGTGCTATTCAGACATTGAAAAATTAGAGATACTGCAATTTATCACCGCTCTAGTTCTGTGGCGTGCAGGTTCTGAGCTCTTTACACAGTACATGTTGTCCTGCTTTTAGTGTTTGTTTGCAACTACATGGTGCTCCATAGGAGCCTATGACAAGAAGTTATAACTATGTCCTTCTGTGTAGTGGATTAATAGAGAAATTGTTCTGTTTAAGCTTTAAAAAGAACCTAAAACTTAAAGGTCCCAAACCGTCCTTTCAGAGGGACTCTGTAATCCACATGTGGATTCTTAAAGCACTTTGATTGGCATTTTGCTGATTTTTCACTTGCACTGGAGAAGTTTAAATTGGCATAAGCTACTGCACCTTATTGTAAGATGGCATGAGCCTCTTTGTAACATTAAACATATTTCAACCAAAGTATGTTGCATTTAGGAGTTTTTTCCCCCGTGTGAGCTGCAAATCAAGAATCAAGAATCAAGAATGCCTTTATTAGTCCCACAAATGGGGAAATTGCAGTTAACAGAACATCCATCCAAAACAAGCATAAACATAACACAGACAGGGGGGACAGATGTGAAAGCAACAGATGTGTTGAACTTACAGATCTTTTAAGTATGACATATAATCCCTGCAATACACACTTTTATCCAGAAGATGTCGCTATTGACTAGGATAAAAGAACAACTGATAAGATTTTTAAACTTTTTTTTTTCCAACAAAGATCAAGTTTATAAATTTAGTTTGATCTGCCATGGGACAGAAAAATGACTTAACACCACAGTGTTGTGTCAGCACTGAAGAATAGTATAGCCTCAACCAAGGAGAAACCCCTCTGGCCAATGGCAAACATTCAGGAAGCACTAAGCCCAGCTGTCACTGACTGACTGTGGCATTGCACAATGCACACAGCGGAAGCGGAGGTGAGGACTACGTGGAATGGTGTGGAAATAGCAAGTTTATAGCCACAGTCTACATCTGGTGAGTCTGAATACCTCAAAGGCTGCATCAGCATAATGGCATGCTGTCATGAAGCAAAGGGGTGTGTTCTCATACAATAAAAGGAAACACTCGAGTTTAATTTTGCCAGAGAAGTTTCATTCATCATGTCTGGAAGAGGGAGATCACGCAAGGCAAAGAGTCCTGATGCTGAGCACGCTAAAAGGAAACCTAGACTTGATGACATTAAAGAAGTCCCTCTGCCCACACGTCCAGATTCTACAGAAGAGGAGCAGAAAAAAAAGAAAGAAGAGAAGAAAAAAACAATCAATGCTGAAGAAAAGAAGCCTCTAGAGAGACCCATAAGAGAAAAGACTACAAACCATTGTACAAAGAAGGTCAATGAGCATCCACACAAATCTACAGACAGCACAACTGCCAAAACTTGTGCTACCAAGACCAACTTAACAGAAAAATCTCCAGTGGTGAAAAGAAAGGCAACAAAGGACTCTCCAAAAGTCACAAGAGCAAATAAATGTTCTGGTGGGGCAAAATCACAAGAACAACTTGCAAAGGACGAGACACCCACGGGCACCAGTAAATCAAAAACATGTGTTAAGAAAGCCAAATCACCAGGAATGTTTTCAGAGGAAATGACTAAGATGCCACCAGACACACCAAAAGACACTACACAGGATTATGTGGAGACTGATAAAGCAAAAGCCTGTGGCGCCAAGCCGAAACGTCAGGTGGCAAAGATGCAACCAGAACAATGTTTAGAGACAGAGAAAGAGACACCAAAGTACACCAGAAAGACTTCGGAAAAGACCACAGAAGCCAAAATATGTGCACGCAGAGCCAATTCACCAGAAAAATTAAGAAAGACACCAAACATGCCACCAGGAAAAGGTGAGGACTTCACAAAAGACACGACTGAAAAAAACCCTGCAGTGGATGATATCCTTAAAGAAACTCTGGAAAAACTGAAAATTAAGAAGACAGACAAATCAAATGCAGCATTAGTCATAAATACAACAAAAGACTATATAATCAGGCATTTAAAAAAGAATACAGAAAGCTTTAAAGAAGTACAAGAACCCCTACCTACTGGAAGCTACTACGAAAATGTAAAGGTGAGTCTTTATATTTCAAGTTCCCCCAATCAACTGTTGAGGACAAATTCTGTAGCAAGAAATGCTCCCCAATCTGATACAGTTATCTAACTGGATGATTTGTGTGTCATACAGATTTGTAATCCTGATGAATTTGACATCATGGTGCCCATTTTGGTTGAACGGGTTGAAATTAAACCATTTGGAGATGATGGTGCATTTTACAGTGTGGCATTAAAACGTGACAAGAATCCGCTGAGAAAATTTCAAGAGAATGGCCATTTATCTGCTAGTAATATGCTCAGCGAGTTCAGAGAAGAAGTGAAGAAATGTGTCAAGGGACTTACTGATATCAGTAAGTATCAAAATTATAACTACTTTTAATCAAATTTAAAATTGAAGTGAGGAAAAATTAAATTTGACAGTTTTATTTAACATGTCTGTTTTACCTATTTATCTGTCTGATCTACTTTAACACAGAACATCTGGACCTAATGTTCTGTTTGTTCTTTCAGAATGGAAGGTGGAGAAGAAGAAAAAAGGCTGTCCTGCAGTGACCCTGACGACAAACGTGAACTCAGTTCCAGTTTCCCTGGATGTTGTTCTTTGTCTTATGGTTAAATCAAGCTGGCCATCTTTCACAAACGAAGGCCTTAAAATTGAGGGCTGGCTAGGGACTAAAGTTAAGCAGGAGTACAAGCGAAAGCCATATTACCTGGTCCCAAAATATGAAGGCAGGGGTGCAGCGGAAAATGATGGGGTCCTTACTAAAGGTAAGTTTAACTTCTCTCAGTTGGTGAACCAAAAATCATGTGATCTACAGAAGTGGGCCGCTGTCTGAACAAAATGGATAAAACTATTGTTCACAGGAATATAAATGACAAAGGATATAGCAATATATATGGCAAGGTAAAGAATGTTTTGTCATGTATATGGTGTAAGCTGTAACACTTGACCAATGCTACACTCCATTGCCAAAGTATTCACTCACCTTACATTTGCAATGCAAAGCATCAGCTGCAGTGCTGAAAAGCACATCACCACTGGACTCTAGAGCAGCGTTCTCTAGAGTGATGAAACACACTTCTCCATCTGGCTATCCGATGGACAAGTCTGGGTTTGGCGATTGCCAGGAGGAACATTTCATGCTCCCAACTTTGTGGGAACAGTT
Organism: Archocentrus centrarchus; assembly: GCF_007364275.1. Classification (NCBI taxonomy): domain Eukaryota; kingdom Metazoa; phylum Chordata; class Actinopteri; order Cichliformes; family Cichlidae; genus Archocentrus; species Archocentrus centrarchus. The sequence continues at coordinate 8,410,930 of NC_044360.1, read as the reverse complement.
TGGGGACGGCCCCTTCCTGTTCCAACATGACTGCGAACCAGTGCACAAAACAAAGACTATAACGACATGGATGGGCAAGTTCGGTGTGGAAAACCCTGACTGTCCTGCACAAAGTCCTGACCTCAACCGAACAGAACACCTTTGGGATGAATTAGAGCAGAGACTGTGAGCCAGGCCTTCTCAACCAACATCAGTGTCTGATCTCACAAATGCGCTTCAGGAAGAATGGTCAAAAATTCCCATAAACACTCCTAAACCTTGTGGAAAGCCTTCCCAAAAGCGTTGAAGCCTTTAGATGTGCAAAGGGTGGGCTGACATATTAAATCCTATGGATTAAGAATTGCATCTCACTCAAGTTCACGTGTGAAGGCAGGCGATTTTGGCAATATAGTGTGTTACAATTCAACAGTTATTTTATGAAGGGGCACATGCCTTTGGCGTGGCTGTAGCTCAGTAGGTAGAGCAGGTCACCTACTGATCAGAAGGTCAGCAGTTCAATTCCTGGCTACTCCAGGCTACATGCCAATGTATCCTTGGGCAAGATACTTAACCCCAAGTTGCTCTCCAACCGTCCCGTCGGAGTATGAATGTGTGTGAGTGTTAGCTAATTAAAAGCACTTAGCTTAGTAAACATGGAAGTGCTTGTATGAATGGGAGTGCATGGGTGAATGTAAACATGTTGCATAAGCGCTCTGAATGCTCATACTGAGTAGAAAAGCGCTATATAAGAACTAGTCCATTTGTCATTTACATGAAGCTACAAAAAGCTTCCCCATCCACATGTTCTCTTCTATCATCTCCAACCTACAGATGTTTGGCGAGTTTCATTCTCTCATGTTGAGAAGGCCATCCTGAAGAATCATGGATCTGAGAAGACTTGCTGTGAAAAACATGGAGCAAGCTGCTGCAGGTTAATGTGTCCATTTGTTCTATCCAAGCTTTCTACAGGCAGCAAGTTAAATTGGAACTGTTTTCAGGGCTTTGTAACACTAAATTGTTAAATTATGATGGAAAATGAACAACATGACCAAAAAGCTGTTTGTCAATCTATTTGGCATTGCACAGTAGTGACTAAGTTTGCTACAGGTGCACGAGCCAGTTATGCAATAACCCCAGTCAGTTTAAACAAAAGACAAAACAACCTTCAACTCAAGAAAATAAACAGGCTTAAGAAATTATTTCAAATTTTTGAAGATTTCTGCCTTAGTGTCATCTTGTGCAAGTTTACTCCATAACGGTCTGTCTCTCTCACTCACTCACAGGAAGTCCTGTCTAAAGCTCCTGAAACACCTTCTACATCTGCTGAAGGAAAGCAACCCTTCATTTGACAAGTTTTGCTCTTATCATGTCAAAACTACACTCTTACATGCCTGCTGCTCGAGAACTAGAGACAGCGACTGGAAACCCGCAGATCTGAGCCACTGTTTCCAGCTGCTCCTGAAAGACTTTGAAAATCACCTGCAAAACGGTCAACTACAAAACTTCTTCATTCCAAGTCAGAACCTGCTCTCTGGTCCTGGCATTAAAGTGTGCAGAATTCTGTCCAGCACCATCAAGAATGAACGTCAGACGGGCTTTCCTATTTTCAGTGAACAACTTCAAAATGCACATTAAGTTCTGGGCTTCTGACTATGTAAACCCTGTGTTTGAAATGCCTCAAATACGCACACATACAATCCAGCAACTATGCAAAACAATTTATTTCTAGCAATATTGATGTATTTACCTTTTTTATCCCATTGTCAGATCTATACTAGTCAAAACTTAAACTTTATATTTGGTGTGATTTTGATACCACCCATCAAGGGGATGGTGGTTTTAGTTTCCTATGAATATTACAAACTTTTCTTAACAAATGACACAATCTATGTCAAATATGTTCAATTTAAATATTTCATTTGTCGAGACTGATGTGAGTCAAGTGTTTTAACTTTTTTTGAGCAGCGTATTTTATTGCCTTTTCATAGCCCCCATTTTGTTGTTTGTGACACAATTGTAAGAAATGCTACAATCATCAGCTATTTTAAGTCATGAACCGATCTTTTACAACTGAACTTTGGTAGTTTGTCATTGGTTTTTGTTTACCCCGTATACTTTGCTTAATACAAGTTAACTTATTTTATTGTAACTCAAGCTTAATTTATCTGTGTGTTTTTCTCGGGACTGGTTAGCTGTAATTCTATATTATAATGTGGAAATAAAGAGAATATGGATTTACCATCTATTTATTAGCAAATTTTCATCGTCCATACAGATTTATAAGCTTTGGTACATGACCTTTACTGCTGAGCCAAAATGACTAAACCTCATATTTGTAAGACATTTAGCTTAGAAAGGCAGGCTGACACACCACAGAACCTCATTCAGCCAACTCAATCTGTAAAGCAAAGTAGAATTCAGCATATACTAATTTCCATTCATTTCAGCTGGGTGAAAAAACAACCTGCAAAATATGTGCAGGCATCTCTATAATGTGGATATGAATACAACAGTCTACATGGCATTTTAATTAAATTATCTTTCATCTGGTTTATCCTGCAACGATAGTGCAGAGAAATGTTAATAGGTTTTTATAAGAAAGTTCCAAATATTTTCTCAACTGGTTTTCATATTGATTGAAATGAGCAGGAAATCAAAGGCTGCCCAGATGCCTGAAAGCAGCAAAGAATTCATTTACATTTACGAGCTTGCTTATTACAATTGCTGACATGCTTGATTTTTACACTTCTGTATTCAGATGTCAGATGCACAAAATAGTTGACGTGATGCAACTCATGAGGTTCTGGAAATACATATTTGTACATGAATCAACAGCAGGGCTGGAGCTTAGATTTCCCTTTGAGTAAGATCTCTATGTGTAAACTTACAAAGTCGGCAAGACAAACATCCTGCCCAAGTACTACAGACAAGCTTGAGCTCAATGCAAAGCATTACTTCCTGTTGGAAAAAATGTCCTTCTCAAAAGACCTGACTTTTCCTTTTCTGTGATAATTTGAAAAACAGTTTACCTCTGGCATTGCCCAGGCAATTCTTTGACCATTATTGTACCAAGTGAGAAAGCAGATGCAATCATGACCATAATTCTAGTTAATATTTAAAGTTACCAAGCCAATAATTAATACACAGAATGCCACATCTCTTTAAAATTTATTAGATTTTCCATATCCAAGAAATTACACAAAATATTCTGAATGAGAAACTAATGAGTTTGTGAAGGAAAAAACTCTGCATTTGAAATTTTTTAAGACAAAACAATATTATGAAGTGCAGTTACCACCCAATAATCATAAAACAACAAAAATAAACTTTTCAATAAGAGAAAACAGAAATGCACATTCAAAACCATTTCACATCCTGCTCCACCCTGTTAAGACAAGCATAAGAAAATTATCCTATCAAATGAGTTATTTCAAAATACCAGACAAATGAAATGCAGTAATTTCACAGTTGTTTATTTGTGCCAGACTAAGTGGAGGAGTATGGTAGGAAAACTTGTGTTATGTGTACACTTACATGGACAGTCATGTTATTAGAAGCCCCAGTTTTGGCCGCGGTCTCTGCCACCGCTTCTCCTCCCTCCTCCTCCTCGCCCCTGTCCTCCCCTTGGACTGCACATGTCCTTCTCCCGCTTATGCTTTTCGTATCTGTCTGCCATAAGCACCAGCTCCAACGGGACATCCTGCAAAAGAATTCATTTTACTTATAATTATTTAACTTTAAAGATTCTTTTGGCCTGTCAATATAAAGAGGTATACATGCACTGAATGCCCAGCAATTGTATTGCATTGTGAGCAGTCAGTCAAAAGCGCATTTATGTCAACACAAAAAACGTGTTTGCTAACCTGTCCTGCTCGCTCCAGTATTGGAATTAGCTCAGGTGCCATTCTCCAGTTTTCTCTTGTTACAAGGGTAACAGCAGCACCTGAACGTCTGGAACAAAAAAGAAGGAAGAAAAATAAATAAATAAATCAACATCAAACGCTAACACAAGAGCAGCTAAATGCTGGCGAGTAAGGTCTGTAAATACGCACTCTTACCCTGCTCGGCCGGTACGGCCCACGCGATGGACGTACTCCTCTATGTTGCGTGGGAAGTCGAAGTTGAAGACATGCGTTATGTCATGGACGTCTAACCCTCGAGATGCCAAGTCCGTGGCCACTAGGATACGAACTCGACCTGGAAAAAGACAACACTGACAACTGTGATCACTTTGATCCTTCAGCTTGTACTTGTGATAGTCTTTAGGCTAAAGTAAGAGCACCCGCTACAAACACAAAAATGCATTTCCATTTCCTCTGTTAGTGTCATGCAAGCTGTATTTTTCAGAGCACTTTCCCTTCCCCTTACATACTCTCTTTAAAGTCTGTGAGAGCTTCTTCACGGTCACGCTGTTCACGGTCACCATGGAGACTCTGCACAGCCAGACCCTGAAGACACATGTCGCTGGACAGGTCATCAGCTCTGATGTTGAATAAAAATGGAAACACAAACATACAGTACGCAAAGGACATTTTTAATGTAGGTGCTGATGCTGATTTAACCACCAATCACAGTGGTGGACAGCCAAAAGCAAACTTCCTCCCTTGCTTATATTTTGATAGTGACCAACTCCCCACTCACACAAGCTTCTTGCCAACAAAGATGATGACTTTATCCTCTGGCTCCATGTTTCTGATGAAGTCAAATACATACGACTTTTTCTCCTCTTCGTGAACAATCAGCACCGTTTGCTGCACTGTGTTAACAGCCTGAAAAGAGAAACACAGTAAGCATGTAAACAAACCCCAAGTGGACACAAACCACTTGAAACTCACTTTCAAGAAAATAAAAGGGCTGACAATAATGAATGAACAAATTCCCAACTGTTGCACTTTTGCCAGACAGCTGGAGCAAAGTCTACAACATACAAACAAAAAAAAAATAGTCAGATAAGACATTTAAATAACTGACTGCATTTATTTCCACTTACAGCCAAGTCCAGGGTGCCCACATAAGCCATCATGGGATTTTTTAGATAGGATTTGGCCAGTCGTCTCACACCAGTGGGCCAGGTTGCACTGAAACATGCATATTATAATCAGTATGAATTATGCCATTACTCGCATTTATAAAATGTAAATCAACTGTATAGTTATAATGATTTTATACATTTCTCAAAAAGTAATCCCCTTTCTGCCATATATTCCCAGGGTTTATCAATATATTATTGTGATACATTTACTAAACTGGATGAAAACCAACCATTAGTGAATGGAGACTTCGAGGTCACCCTGTTGTTGAAATTATCTGTTTTTCACATTCTGTTTTGTAAATGATGTAACCAAGACCGATATGAGCTGACTATATGAGAACTGTAAGTTGAATGAGAAGGTGCCAGTACTTCATGCCATCTCACACGAGTATGGTATGCAGTCTGACCCGGATTAATATGTAAACTGTTTGAAAATGGCTTTATTAAATTTAATATTTGGACTCCTTATTCCTGTATGTTTTGTGTCCATTCCTGTTCGAGAAACGAACACGCAGAAACATGAAGGCTTAAACAGCATCAGCACTCACAGACTCTTGGTATTATTTTACATTCCTTCAGTTTTCACGCTTAAAGTCAGCCATTTAAATTCAATTCAATTCAATTCAATTTTATTTATATAGCACCAAATCACAACAAACTGTCGCCTCAAGGCGCTTTGTATTGTGGGTAAAGACCCTACAATAATGCTTTCTGGAGTTGGATGTGTAGTCATGTCGTATCAGATTCATTACAAGTGATGACAAACATGTTTAAATTGCTTATACCTGGTCATGACAGTCTGTCGGTCTGGACGAATATCCAGAAGAATCTTCATAATCTGGGGTTCAAAGCCCATATCTAACATACGGTCTGCCTCGTCCAGTACCTTTTTAAAAAAGAGCAGTTAGATAATGCATCTGCTTTCCCCACATAACAGGATAACACACACGTATACCAAACATAAAACTTACAACACTCAATGTGTCAGCAGCTATGCAGTACTCAGCGTAACACTTTTTTCCTCAACCTGGCCAGCAGACTTTTACTAGCTTCTTGAATAATTTTACTGGCCCAAAAAAGCGAATTTTATTATGTTGTACTCTTGTAGCTTAATCTATAGGAATATAGCATAATGTAGTATTTATATTATAAATCTTAATTCTGCGCACCCCTCTTTAGACCTTTGGACTCACTGCTGCATGGTGAAAGCACCCCTGCTAGAAAGGGCTATTTTAAGGGAAAGGGAGGCTGCTGTCAGCACGTGGGAAGGTTTACAAGAAATCAGCCAGTGTTCAAGATCTAGCAGTTGGAGTGCATACAAATGGCTCTGATTTTAGCTTCTTCATAATCTGCTTGTTCTTTTGCTGGCTGTAGATTGGAGAATTAAAAGAAACAAACAAAAAAAGCAGTTTTTGTTCACATTTAAACTGTGAAGGCCTTTTTTGGTAATTTGATCTTGTAACAAAGAGAAAGCAATACCAATGTGCCTGAACAGGAAGATCATGGCACAAAATCAAAGTGTATGGTGAGAGTTGTGGAAGCCATCTGCCTGCAGTGGCATGAAGTGCTAAGATGATGACGACGACCTACAGAGTTAGTGAGCACAGATTGCTACACCTATGAATGTGATTCCCATTGAATTAGGCTTCTTGTTACGAGGAGACTTTCATAGACTTTGTTTTTAATAGATAATGGACCTACACAACTTTAAGGAAAGCAAACATGCATAGACATAAAGAGCTGACCAAGTAGGTGATGGAGCGAAGATTGATGAGCTCATTCATCTGCAGGTCATTTAATCGCCCGGGTGTAGCAATCACTATGTCCACCCCACCCTTCACCAGGTCGATCTGGCCTCTCCGATCACCTCCACCATAGATACAGATGCTGAGAGAGGTGTAGAAGGAACAGTCAATATCTTGCCATCTCTATATCACATGATTATTGATTTTAACTGATTCTTAGTGCCTTATCACCTTTTGTAGCCCTTATAGCGGTATTTTTTGCACTCTGCTTCAATCTGCAGGGCCAGCTCTCTGGTAGGAGTCAGCACCAACATACCTGGACCACCTCGTTCAGCTTTAGGTCTAATCAAAAGACAAAAAGAAAGCAAGGATTTACCATACAAACAGGCAGAGTTACTGTAGGTATTGTAGGAAATGGAACAAAACAATGCTTATATTGTTTGAGTGGCACCGATTACACTTAGATTGTACTGAAGAATAGGAGTCTACACTCACACAGGCTGCCCATCCATGTGGATGAACCCTGGCAGCAGGTAGGCCAGTGTTTTCCCTGTTCCAGTCTGAGCAATGGCTATCAGGTCCTCCCCACTCAGTAACGCTGGCCATGCCTGAGACTAATGAAGGAATTATTTTATATTTTATATATATATATATATATATATATATATATATATATATATATATATATATATATATATATATATATATATATATATATATATATATAACATACACAAAACCACATGGTATAAGGCTTACCAACCTTAATGTTCGCATGTGAGACAAAGGCAGACTATGCAACTACAAAATCAGTTAAAAGCCAGATTATTAAACTTTACAATGTAACCTTCACAATCAAAGACTAAGCATAGGTTTACATCAGCTTGCTAGTGAGACCTAACAAATTTTACTAAATACTTTTTTAAAAAAATTTACTCACTAAATTCAAAACTTAAAAAAAAAACTTAACCCAAGTTCTAACAAAGGGACGTACGGACAGACACGCACATACTACTCTTACATCATACCAGCAGGAATTACCTTGCATTACAGGAGTGGTGCTCCACCCTCCACTGTAATGTAGAAGCAGCTTTGAATAGTAATGCATTATACAGAGCTGGTTCTGCCACTACCTGTAATATTGCTTTCAATATGATCAAGGCCTCTTACTGTGAAATGAAAGTTACATTTGGACAAAGAGGGCTAACTTTCATTTCCCCATGCAGCATACCAGCATGAATTCAAGTATGAAAAGAAAGAGCTCCAGGCCTCTATAGCATAGGTTCAGTATACCGGGGTGGGGTGTTTAATTTCTGGTAATAAAATTACTTAAAACTTATCTTATTAAGTGCATGCTCATACAGTAAGGTTGAGTCTCTCTGTCTTATATTTTATTTACTATCAAGGTAAACGGAGTCTGATGTGGTAGGATGAGAACCCATAATAAAAGCAGTCTAGTGTGGATTGTTTTTTTCCTTTTGCTGCGTTACTTTGTTCCTCCTGAACAGGATTCTCTTGTCATCACTGGTTGATTTTATGGGTGCAGGCTTAACTTAATCTTTAAGAAACCTGTGAGCTTGAAGCAAAAATGATGCTAAACGTTTGCAACAAAAATAGAGTAATTTAATAAAATAAACCAAAAAAAATTTTTTTTTTGTTTAAGTTACAGCATTAAGACACAGCAATATGAACTGTGGCAAGATCATCAGTGTGCTTATACAGCAACTTCAATTAGTGAGAAACTGGAAGTAAAACTTGAAATTACTTTTAACACAATGTTACAATGAAAAGATCAGATGCAAGAATTTTTTCAATGAAAGTAGTACTGCGCGTGCAGAAAGAAATAATGCAATACGGGTTTTTTTTTTTTTTTTTTTGAAACATGAGTTGCCACCTATGGCCTACTTTCATTTCTGCTTTAAAAACACCCACTACAATTCTTACTGGCTCATTGGCCAACAATAATTATAACAGGCTGACTTCCCGTTAAGGCTGCTATTGATAAGGGTAATGAATCAAGTAAATTACGGGAATTGCCCACAGCAGAAACAGGATTGGTTACTACAGGTGCCTCTGTTGTTGCATCATCTACCCACACACTAACATAACTTGGAAGGATTTGGTCCAAAAACCACCTACAACAATATAAAATGTAAAGAATCTCCATGGTTTACAAGAAAATACCCTTTACACAGATAACCACCCAAAACGCACATGTGGAGAAAACTGTTGGTATCCTTCCATTAAAGAACGAAAAACCTACAGAGGTCATGGAAATAACCTGAAACTGTCAAAAGTAGCAATAAATAAAAATTTACTGAAAAGTAATGGGAAAAAAATAAATCAGACATTGCTTTTAAATTGTGGTTCAACAGAATTACTAAAAAACAAAAAAAAAACTGATGAAACTGGCTGGGACAAAAATGATGGTAGCCTTAGAAAAGACTGAAAATAAGTTGACCATAAAGACATGATAATCTAAATTGTGTCCTGTAAATAAACATCACAGGTGTCTTCTAACTCTTATGGTTACAAACAGTAACCAAAGAACTTCGAAAGAGATAAGAGGTGAGATAAGAGGTGAGCTCCAAGCTCAAGGTACATCACTGTCAGATCACACCATCTGTCGATGTTTGAGCCAAAGTGGACTTAATGGAAGATGACTGAGGAGGACACCAGTGTTGAAAGCTTTTTGGCAAATCACACCAGCTCTATGTTCACAGATGTAAAAATGAAGCATAGAAAGTAAAGAACATTTTACTTAATGTGAAACATGGAGGAGGCTTGGTTATGTTCTGGGACTGCTTTACTGCAACTGGCACCGGGTGTGCAGGGTACAAAGAAATCTCAAGACTATCACAGGATTCTGGAGCAAAATGTGCTGCCCAGGATCAGAAAGCTTTGTCTCAGCCGCAGGTCATGGGTCTTCCAACAGGATAATGACCCAAAACACACAGCTACAACCACCCAGGAATGGCTAAGAACAAAACAGTGGCCTATTCCGAAGTGGCTCTCTATGATCCCTGATTCTAAATCCTATTGAACATCTGTAAAAGGAGCTGAAAAATGCAGTCTGGAGAAGGTACCCTTCAAACCCGAGACAGCTGGAGCAGTTTGTGTTAACTCAATAACCACATCACTGACACAATTTTAATGGTCGCCATTAACAAGACCAACAACCAGCACCCCCGCACACTCCTAACCTCTCCCTCAGACTCATTAGCAGTAGGATACATACAACTTAACAATCTCCCCTCTTTCTTTAAATATAGAACAAATTAAAACAACATTTTAACTTTACTTATTTGAACTTAATCTTTAAACTGCCACTCCCCTTCACTAAGGGCTCTCAGCAGTCCAAGTGCAGATGCTCCCACTTTTGTTAAGCAGTTAGCAAGCTGCTCTTTGGTAGATGTCCATATGATTTTCTGAATTGTCTGAGTCCATAAGTTCTTTGATGCCACAATGTTAAAATGTTCAGCCATGTCTCTTATTTCTTCATTGTTAAATTCACCTCCATTGTCACTGAATAATCTGTGTGGTGGACCATGAATGCTTATCCAGCAGTGAATAAAGTGCTTCACTCTCTCTTTGGGCCTTTTCGTGGTGATAATACTTCCTGCACTGAACCTTGTAAAATGGTCAATGGCATGTAGATACCACAGTCCTGACTCAAGCTCATGCAGATCCACAGCTACGGTCTCATTATATGTTGAAGCCATGGGTAAACCCACTGCAGGTTTGTGTTTTGGTTTACTGTATCGAATACATATTTCACAGTTTCCTACAATTTCCTTCAGGATTGTAATGCTTTCATCATCAATGTTGCCTGAGCAGGACAAGAGTTTTTGCAATCTGTCAACTAGGGGTGTGCGATATTGACCAAAAATAATAGATATTTTCTGTAATTTTCTCGATATCGATAAATGATATTTTGCATTATTTAAAAATGTGTTCATACAAGAAGTGCAAGCTGGTAAAATATAAGACTTAAATCAGTGTTTTTGAGACATTAACTTTTTAAAAATTTTATTTAACCTTTATTTAACCAGGAAAAACACAGAGCTTAAAATCTCTTTTTCAAGAGTGTCCTGGGCATGACAAATGTAAATAGAAAAACTTTGGCAAGTTTTTCAAAAGCAATCGCTCAATACGGAAGACTTGAGAGAATGAAAAGGAAAAAAAAAAAAAGGCTGTCCAGGGGGATTCGATTACATTATAGCAAATCACAGAAACTACACAACTTCATCTGATCAGAAACCCGCTTTTTTCCAAGAACGCTTCAGCATATTATCTGAGGCTATTATTGTAGACAACATATATCGCACACCCCTACTGTCAACTGAGGCATGTCCAAATTGTTTATGAAGCTTTAGCAGTACTGCTTTTTTTTCCCTTTGTTGTCATGTTTTCTGTCACAATATAGGCCCTTTCACACCGGATGCGTTGCGTAAAAATGACACGAAATTCCGAATCTTTCGGATGCGAACCTGTCGTGTAATCTATATACACCCAGGACGCGTTGCATTTTTGCGACTAAATCTTCCCTATAAAACGCACGATGGGAAAAAAATGCAGTCGACATCAAGTGATGATGTAAATGAGGCCCTGATGTTTCTGAACAAGAGAAGGAAGAAAGAGAGTTTATGGGTTCATCCAACTCATAAGAAAGCAGCAGCAGGGAGAGTTTCATGGTTTGATCCCGGAGTTGAAGCTGCATCACGGATGCTTTCGCGCACATTTCAGGATGTCAGTGGGACAGTTTGAGCTCTTGTTGGCAGAGTTGGGATCACATGTGAGGAGGCAGAGAAATAATTTCAGAGAGCCGACTGACCCGGAGCAGCGTGTAGCTGTGTGTCTGAGGTAAAATATTATGATTTTATTGTTCCCACATCACTGTATATTCAGTACATCGGTGCGCGTTTTGAGCTATGACCTCACATGCTGCTAAATGCAGCACTGATTGGTCAGTCCGGTTTGCTCACTTGCGAAAGTCAGAAAAATCGAACTTGATCTGAAAAAAAAAAAATGCCACAAATTCGTCCTGTGAAATGACACGGTCGGTGTGAACGGCTGCATTAAGAACAGGCGAGTCCGAAAAATATTTTTAAACGCACGAAACATTTGCACAGAATTTACACGTCCGGTGTGAAAGGGCCACATCATTTGGTGTCTTGCTTTTTTTAAACTGACTTTCATTGTTGTTCCTTTCCTTTCTTAAGTTTACACAGTAATGTCCAGAAGATGTCAGTTCGAGTTTTACAGGTTGGTCAAACATTGTCGCCCTGTCTTGAGCAATGTCCAAATCCGCACTTGTTCTCTTCAATGACGTTTTGCGCAAAAGCATTGGTATATCTGCTGGAACCACTTCTGTCTCTATTTTACATCTAGTTTCTCCAATTGCTGCTGGAATAGTCACTTTTCTTATGGATTGCACAATTTTTTCATCACCAAACAGGAAGGATTTTGCACTCTTTTCATCTTTAATTTTTAATAATTCTCTCTAGGGTAGCCCACTTACATAATTTGCATAATTTTACATAAAGCTTCTACCATGAAAATCTGCATCAGAGGAGGATTTGTTTGAGAACAGAGTAATGTTACATTCTTCCACATCATCTTTTGATCCCTCAATATTTGTTAGTTTCACATGTTCTTTTTAGTTGGGGCAGTCCTTTGCCCAATGATAAGTGCTTTGGCATATTGCACATTTAGTTCTTCTCCCGTATTTGTCAAGTGGATTTGGTCCTGCAGCTGTTCTTGGGCTTTGCTCTGAGTTTGAACTCCATTCACATTTGCCTGTGTATTTGGTGAAGGTGGTGGAGTCGCCCTCTAGTGGCAAACAGACGTTATCTGCAAAAATTATTTTCAAGGCCGACTTCATGTTTATAAAAGTGACGGTGGGACAGGTGGTTAGAGCTAGCTGTTTGTCCCTGCAGTGTCTAGGAGCTTGAGTGCTAACACTGCATCTGGCAGTTCCATGTTGAACTTAGGTTACTTGTTGTATCATCGTTCAAATTCAATAATGTAATCCATCATGGACATGTCGCCCTGTCTGTTGATCCCGTCAAACTCCATGTAAGCCTCGTACTGTCAATCCTTTTCTTCTTTTAAAAACACTGAGTCCAGCTTGGTCAAATGAACGGTCATTCCCATATCGGCGTTGAGATCTTGCGCCGCGATTTCCCTCGCTCTTCCTGATAGCAACAGGGTAACCGCTAGAGCCTACTTCTTTTTGTCCAAGTCTGTAACAAGTCTCCAGATTTCAATCTCATTTTTCCAAATTTCGTAAGACATCTTCTCATCAAACAATGGAGGAACTTTGTAATTCCCAGTAGTGGCCATCCTCTGCTACTAATGTTAGCTCATTAACCACATCACTGACGTTAGAATACACACTTTTAATTGTCGCCATTAACAGGACCAACAACCAGCACCCCCCGCACACTCCTAACCCCTCCCTCAGACTCATGCGCAGTAGGATAAATACAACTTACCAGTTTGCTCACGAGAAATGAGCCAAAATACGTGTCGACAGCTGGAGAAGTCTCACTGAAAGTTACAGAAATTGCTTGACTACAGTGTTTGCCTCAAAAGGTTGTGCTACAAAAGATTACGTTTGGAATACTGTAATTTTTGTGCAGGCCAGCTTCATTGTTTGTTTTTTTTAAAAATAATTCTGTTAAACAACAATTCAAAAGCAATGTCTGATTTTCATTAGTAAATTTTTTATAATTTGTCAGTTTCAAGTTATTTTAGTGATCACTGTGGGGTTTTCCTTTCTTTAACGGAAAGGTATCAACAATTTTGTCCACATCTGTATTAGGGTCTACATACTCATTAAGTCACTCACACACATGAAATAAGGAATTAACAGCAGAGAGATTTAGCCTAATTCAGATGATTTATCAGTCATCATATTTATAATGCTAAAGTATGCCTTATCAGGTACATTCAACATATTGACTGAGTTTTACTATAAAGTATAGCTGGACTGATAAATCAAAAACAAAACTGCTATGGTGCCACAGTCATACCTGGATGGGGGTTGGTTTGGCAAAGCCAACCCGATTTATATTTTCCATGATCTCTGGATAAAGCTCAAAGGCCTCGAGAAACGTGCGACATGGACTAGGAATTTGCCGCTTCTCTCCTTCCTCCTTCAAGTCATCCACCAAGATATTGTTATTCTCCTTCCTGAGGAAAAGATGTAACACAAACATAAACAAAGCACAGTGCCCCACTAAACTAAGATGTGTGTGTGGCTGCAGCTTAAGTTTCAGAGATAACATTCTCTAAAAACAATGCAGTATTCTAAACATTACATTAAATTAAATAATTGTGTATTTTTTTTCCATCCTCGTGTCAAATTGATGGTCAGTAGGTAGAAGCACATACATTAAGGGAAACATGCAAAACTGTAACAAATGAAATGTATCAAATATAAAAAAAATACTCAGATTGGAGGACTCTACTTATTCAAGGGCATGCAGAATTTTCTACCCAGAATGATGACAGACAACCCACAGAACCACAGTGCAGATTTCTAAAAAAAAAAAAAAAAGATTTAGATAAACTGACCATACTACCCATCCCTAATACTACCCACATACCCGTCTTGCCTGAGAAAATTACCCAAATATACGTGATGTTATCGCAGAGGAAACCATGAACCCCATTTCTGAGTTGGGAATATATTGCACATTTTTGTATATAATACACAAAACAACTGAATTCAAAATTAATTTCAACAGGAATCTATAAACTTGACTCTGACAGTTAATGAAGTTTAGCAGTTCATAAGGTCTCAGTGTAATCAGGGTTCCAGCCAGAGAAAAATTTACAGGCCGGTGGTATCGGACGACCGCTTGCTACAGCTAATAGCTGTACCTGATAACTGATGTTTTATCTGGGTAAACCAGATTTATACCACTGTCCACCCTTTTGTTGTCAACTGCTATTCCTGCATTTTCTAAAACACTGACTAGATTACAATCGTTTTAAAGCTCTTAAGCATTCAGAACCACAAAGAAATCCCAAGACCAGCAAGCTTACACACATCAGAAAAATTACAGCCAGACCCATCTTGGATAGCAAATGAAAAGGTGGATAAACAGTGCCACCTATTTGTATGAATGGGTAAACTTTCTGCAAAAATTTGAGGTTTCAGAATTTGGGAGTCTGTGAATGAAACTGCGAACCTGACAAATAGCACAACAAAGACAGATTAAGACTAGGTAATATATTCCAAATCTAATATGAATGTTTGATAAAACTTGTGAAGCACCCATGTACAGAAAAGAGATTTGTGATGATACTTTTGAATCATTGTGTTTCTGGCCATTTAATGAAGAAAAAAATAATACCATGCCTGACTAACTCTAACCCCAATTTAAAAAAACATAACTAAAAAAAAAAAAAAAAAAGAAAAAAGAAAAAAAGAAACAATGTTACTATAACACTGAAAGTCGAGAAGGGCTTTTCTCCTCTGAGACTGGCTAAAATTGTCCATATTCCTGTATAAAAGAAAGTGGGCAATTTTAGCCAGTGGTGTGATGACAAGGAAACACTAAGATTTACCTCCATTCACTGACTTCCTCTTCTGTTAGCATGGCCACACTCGGAGCCTCGGTGTAAAACTTCTTTTTGATGGGTGGGAGGTCTGAGGAAAGCACAAATATTACAAAAGAAATTTAAAGTCTTGGATTATTATTTTCGTAAAATAAGTTCTATTGTCATATCACAAGGATTAGATATTTGAGGGTAACTTAGCATCCAATAAACTGTAAGACAGCAACCCTTTTTATAGGTGCACCACATGCACAAAGGTCTAAAATTTCCATCCCCAACACCAAAACAAGTTAACTTGAACTCTTTAATTTCCAATCCATTTTGCTATAGTAATGCCAAACTAAGCTATGCCAATAACTAAATAGTTTTGAATGGGAAGTCATGTACATTTGAGCCAAAGTATGCGTCCTCACCCTTCCACTTGAGCTCCTTATACTTTTCCTTGTTCTCCCGGATGGTGTCCCAGTCTATGGATGGACGAGCCTGGACAACTTTTGCAGCCTGCAGTTCTGCAGTAGACCAGACAGAACCACTCCCTTCTCCTCCATGTCTTCCTTCATACGCTTGTTCTCTGCGAGGACCTGAGAAGCAAATCAGTATTTTTCATTAAGTTATGTTTAATTCACAAACCTCAGTACAATAATCAAATGGAACGCAACTCCGGATCAGCAAAACATCAGAAACTTTTGCTGATCTGGACAGCTTCATGGCAAAAGCTCAGCAACAAACACACTGCTTCGCATGACACAGGCATGTTATTTGGGTACAGTTGTAACTGTGTACAAAAATAAACACTGAAAGAGATGTTTGAACTTCTGTTCATCTCAGAAGGGTAAAGGCTGGATCAGACAGAAAGCAAGACAAATTCTTGCCCACTGCATTTACTTAAAATGGAAAAAAACATGATACATGATTTTAAAAAACCCAAAAAGTATCAAATTAGCACATTAAAAAGTTTGTTGGGTTGTACTAAAAAGTAGCTTTTGGTCAATTCCTTTATCTTCAGCTCTAAAATGTTACTATTTAAAAGGTTTGAAAGAAAGTGTTGGTTGAAAAATACTGATTAAGAATCCCAAGGAAGATACTTTAAAAAAAAAAAAAAAAAAAATCAACATTTTCTGAAAGAAATTAAATTTAAATAAATTAATTTCCCAACATTACAATCTAGGGACTTGCCCTCTGCCACAAGGTCTTCGATCATCTCTTTGGCCTTCTGCTGTGCTGCGGAGGACCCAAAAATGACCACTTCATTTTCATAGCCTCCCTTGTTTATCTAAAAACACAGAGTAGCAACAAAGACAACGTAAAGATCACGTACATTTGTGTGTGCACTGAATGTGTCCTGACATTCACATGTTGCATAAAAGATATGTCTGCAACATGGTAAAATCTTGCCATCGGTGCCAGTCCTGAAAATAATCTTGACTTACTTTGTCCATAATTTTTCTAAATACTTTCTGTTGGGGTTACAGTCAAAAATATGCCTTGTGTCATTTACAATAGTTACCAAGAGTTATCGTCCATTGACACAAATAGTAAATTATTACACTTTTGGCAAGAGACTCTGATGATACTTTGATGTTGTCTTAAACATATGATTACTTAATGCATTAACTAACAGCCTAATATTCAAAAATACACACTGAGGCAAAAAAATTAAGAACACTTGAATATAATGCAGTCCTGTGCACCACCACCACCACACACTGCGCCCTATACACCCAAACTGTAACAGGGCGTTTTCAAGACTTTGTGACTATATTTGGTGATTTAAAAATCTTCTATTCCCATAGATTAGAAAAAAGAAAAAAAAATATTCCTAGCATTTGTTATGTGTAGTTATTTACTTGTTTACACACTGCTGTATTTGTTGTGTGTTGCTGGGTAAATGCAGAATACCCTCTGGTGGACAAATGATGCAAGGTCACTCATTACTTTTTCAATTTTCCACTTATTGGATGTTATAATGCAGATACCAAAAGACTGGCAAATAGCTAAACAGATGACAGATAACTTCAATTCAATTTTATTTATATAGCAACAAATCACAACAAACAGTCACTCGAGGCGCTTTCTCTAACGATCTCAACCTGCCGATAAATCTGTCAGGTGTGCATCCTCAATAATAAAGTAGAATTAATCTCCTTTTTGACTATGGCGCAGACGCTTTTCCATTTCATGGCAGAGCTTTTATATTGGACTGCAATAGATTTTACAGGTATAGACCCTCCACACAAACTATAGCTGGAAGTTGGGAACTACAAGTCTGCCTTCTTGTTCCTTCCTTCTGCAAGCCAGGTAAGAATATTTACGGAAAACATCAGGAAAAAAAGTTGACAAATCTTAAATTTCAGCAATTTATTCTGGCCATGCTGACATTTTACTAAAGCTAATGCACTAACACGAGCATGTTTGTCAACATGGCCAGAATATGTTGGTAAAACTGAGATTTTTTTTCCCATAAATTTTGAGTAAATGCTGTCCTTATAACTTTGGGTGTTCAGCACTGGAAATGATTTCGTTTCATTACCACAAAGGAATATCTTGGTGGCTGCTAAATCATCCAACAAACACATTTTACCTCAAAGTTAGAGGTGGATTAACACTTAAGAAACAGTCTAAATTTTGAGGTGGGTTGTTGGCAGCAACTGACGAGGTTTGCAGGGGACAAGACCACCCATACCTCCGAGGGCAACCAACCTAAGCGAAATCCTGCATTATTTAGGAAGTCCAAACGCTAAAATAAAATTAAAGTTAAAACAGTTTTTTATTTATTTATTTTAAAATTCAAACTGCACATTCATTTCCCAGCATTTGCTGTGTTGGTTTAACACCAGCACCAACCAACTTGCCTTTATTCTGGCACCAGAGCGCTCTTGAAGCTGACGGACTGTGGCACCTCCCCGACCTTTAAACAAAATAAAATGTGTTTAGAGTCTGAACAAAATCCTCCCACATCGGTAGTTCCAGTGTAGAGGGCAAACATCAGCTAAACAGCTTCTATACGTGAAGCCATCAAATCTAAGCTAACGCTAACAACAGAAACGCAGTTTAGCTAAGACTGTGAAAGAGTTATTGGAAATTTCATTTCTGCTTTATCTCTGGCAAGATACCTATTATTCTTCCAACTGACGCACTTTCCACCATGATAATCAGAGGTGGGGCAGAGTCCAGCTTTTCGTTGACAGAAGTCCTCTGTCGTCCCGGGCCTCCAAAATCACCTCCACTTCTCCAACTTCTGACCTGGGGCCCCGCGCCGCTACAATTAGCTTTCCCCTCTCTTGTGGCTCCAAACTTGGTTCCATTTTTTACCCCGAAAACAACATTTTTCTTTTGACGGTCATTATCTGCCAATTTCCAACCAGTCTGAAGTTTTGGAGCAGGCTTGTTAACAGCAACGCCGTCCTGGTCGTACTCGTCTTCCCAATCAGACATTTTAAACTTGGCTGCAAAACGGTTACCTGCTACTTCACTGACCTCAATTAACTGTCGAGCTTTGGATCCACCGACGGCGAGGCCTTAACTTCCTCCCTGCAAAGTGATTTTTCCTTAAGCCTTTGTAAATTTGGACAAATTTGGACCAGATTTCGATGAAATTGTATAGAAAAATGTAAAATTTCAGCTAATAAAGTGTGAAATTCTAAGTTATTGTGGATAAATGCGATAGAAATCTCAATTTGTTAGGCACCATACCGTTTAGAGAGCCGGAAACTATAAATTCCTCATTGGGAAAAAAATAAAAAAATCCAAAAAAGACACAAAATCCGAAACAGTTCAGTTAACCTGTACTTTATTAATGAATAATAAAATTATTTGCATTTCTCATCCAGAGAACATAGTGTGCACTTTAATAAATTAATTTCAAAGAAATAATAAAGTTAACATTATCAAGCTTTAAGGCCAGTTGTGTAATAAATTATCGTTCAAGCAGAACAGAAATGGTATTATTAGCCGTCAAAGCTATATAAAGTCTGTGACCAAAGCTACATGACTTAAGTGAACTGGATGCCCAACTGAAAAGGAGCAGTTTGACTTCAGCTATACAATATGCATAGTCTGCAGGCAAACTAGGCCTTTATAGCTCCATAAAGGAAAAAAAAGAAGTATTTTCAAGCAATTTACAGACTGCCAAAACAGGCTTTTTTTTGGGGGGGGGGCTAATTTCCAAACTGGATGTCTATTGCCTTTTCAGGTTGTTCCATATGTGTTTTATGTCTTGCTTCATTGTTACAGAAAATTTTGGCCTATTCTCATTTTTAAAAAAAGTTCAATCAATAGCTACAACAAATCTATTCCAATATTACATAAACATTAAACTACCACATCACATTTTCAGGCTCCTCAATCTCACCACAAACACACTGTGCTTTACCAGAGCAACTTCTGCATGGGCTATAAAATATTTCAAAATCAGTCTATAAGTGTTAGCAGTTGTCATTTGTCAGAAGATAATATAAGCTATATTCTTGTACAGAATGTTAATTTGCTAAGCAATGCACCTATTCACTGGGGAATATAACAGAAAAACAATATGAATAAAGGTCAACATTGGCGCAAAAATACATTTTAAGACTTCTGTGACAGCAAACATAACAAATCAAAATGATTAACAAAAGTTAAGATGGCTGACATAGTTTTGTGCATAATTCCCATTTAAAGACCAGTCAACCTATCTAAAAGAAAGGCAGCAATGAAAACACTGTCAATTAAGACACTTTCAACACACTATTTTTTTCAAAGACCTAACATTGAAAAATATAATCCTCTACATCTCATTGTGGATTAAACGCACCGTAATATAAATGATCCAATTTAGTCATTTTTGAGACAGTGACAATAAAACCCCAAATGGTTAAATATTGTAATCAGGACTGAGGGAAGTGAGGACGAAGTGCGTATCAATATCCTGTTAAAAGTGGTCTTATGTAAGTCACATATAATCTCAATCTCAGATCAATCCAGATCAGAGAAGTCACAGAAAATATCAATTAGGTTTTTGTATTTCTATCACAAAGAATGGCCTTTAAATGTCATAGTTTTGTCATAAAATAGTAAGTTGGTTATCCATATAAGTAGCAATACAGGTTTTAACTACTATCAAATTAGTTCAGATTAGAAGATAATATTGTTCATGTAGGCAGACTATTGTTTATACCATTTTGTTAAGGTTTGGAGTAAACATTACTTTGACATGCAGCGGGACACCCAGGCCACCAGGAAAGGCATGAGAGCTCTTAAATTACAGCTTAGACATGCAGCATCTCATGCTTGGATGAGGAAGCTTACTTTAAAGTCTACCGCAGTTCAGCATTCAGACCAGCTGCATCCAACTTACCAGGCTACTGTCCAAACCAAGCGGGACCAGTTCCAACACTTGTCTTAAGTCACTGCTGATAGGACATTTCTTCCCATTAGCTCTGCTGCATCCAAATTTACTGAAAATTTGATGACAGATTAAAGCAACTACCCAACCACATCAATATTAAACATCTCAGCAATTGCACGAAATGAAGAGAATGAGATGCCTGTGGTCTGCATACATGCAAAGAGTTCGACCTTTAACTTTTTATAATTCAGCTCTTCCTTTCGCACCAGGCCTCACTCTGTATTTCATTCATTTTGATTTGCAAACTGTCCATGTAGTGATATGTATGAAAGCATGAGTAAAAGAGGACATTTTAGGTTGCCAAAGACAGAAACTGAATAAGTAGAGTGAGTGACTCTCTGCTTCTTCTCTGAATACGAGCACTTGCATGAAGAAAATAAGTCTTTAGTCAATCTCAGCTCTTTGTCAAGTTGGCATTTCTTAGAGTTCTTGGTCATTGTTAGTGGTCACCAGTGTCAGAGTGTTAAAGAGTATGTGCATCTACCTGAATTCACTGGTTTCACCACATGTGTAGAAGGTGAACTATGAGTTGGAGTGATTTTCTTTTTTTAGGTTAAGCTACTCTGTACCTTGCAAGTAATGCTGACTATAAGACAGTTATTCAGCATTCTTCTTCTATTTTCCTTTAATTTGTATGGTGAAATGTTGCAAAATTGGGTTTGTGAGTTGGTCCAGACTCAGCAAAAATAGAAAAATTGTTTGACACGAACTTTTTCTGGCCTTGCAACAAGCTGGCAACCTATACAGGGTGTGCCCTGCCTCTTGGATGGATTAATGGATGGATGGATTAACTTTTTCTTGCAATGAATCAAATTATTTGATTTGTATCTATAACTTTTCTATCAAGTGTTTGACTGTGGGTCTAGAAGTCAAAGATTCCTTCAATGCTCTTCATTTCAAATTTGGATTTATTTTATTTTTTTCTCTTTTTTTTTGCAATTTATGATAGTAAATATGAAAGCCTGGTCATTTTTTTTATATAAAGTCAAAATATTTTTCTAGCAAAGCTATTTTCTTATTCCTGTATTGATTGAATATTTTGTCTTACATGTGTATGGCCACTTGCATACATATGTGTACATTCATTTACTGTATAGTTTGTAGTCATTTTAGTACCCTATGAAAAGTCTGTATGCAACTGGGCATAAAAGTGTTAGACAAAATATCAAAACATCGTTC
Source organism: Archocentrus centrarchus (assembly GCF_007364275.1). Lineage (NCBI taxonomy): Eukaryota > Metazoa > Chordata > Actinopteri > Cichliformes > Cichlidae > Archocentrus > Archocentrus centrarchus. Next base: position 8,389,038 of record NC_044360.1, on the reverse strand, counting down.
ATATAGAAAGGATTTATTTGTACAACTTGCAACATAATCTGTTAACTGCCCTGTAAAAATATTTAAAAAGTGGCTTCACCCACAATGGTGTGTACATACAGTATGCAGTTGTGTGTCTGTCAGTAAGTGTGGTTATGCCAGCTGTATGTGTGACTGGCTGAGAAACTCTGAGTTTCCCTTTGGGTGAGGTACAGTCTCCTCCACAGTCTTTAAAAGGTCTGAGGGGCTGTTGCCAGGTCCCTGTGACAGGAAGTCGAAATGTTCATCTGATGCCTGTAGTTTGCACTCTCTAATAAAGAGTTCTGTACCATCCCAGTTGCTAAGGTCATCATGGACATTGCTGCGTTCACTACCATTACTGCTGCTGCTGTTGTTGAGTGCAGAGGAGAGACCAGGGGCACGGTTGGTCAAAGGCTGACTGAGATTATGCACGGAGAGGGACTTCCCAAGACCGCCTCCCCAGTCAGAAGCCCTCCCATCTGGGCTTGAAGAGAGAAGCAGCAGGGGCTTCACCTCAAGGCTCATGTGCCTTCTCCAGATCCCCTCAGATTTCAAGTCAGGCTTCTCCTGCAGCTGAACCATTCCCTGGGCAGAGCCTGCCTCACTGTCACCCTCTTGGTCAGAATCCACACTGCATCCCACAACAACAGAGGGGCCAGAGCTTTCCTCATCCATTGCCACGCCATCTGTCATATCATCTGAGATGGGGTCAGCAGGGCATCGGAGGTGAGAGGGGTGAACCATGGGGGGGAGCTGAAGAGTGAAATTCCCTGTTGAGGAAGGTGGGGGTGGCAGATCTGGGAAGTGTGCTTTTTTGGGGGTACCATTGGTGGTGACCAAAGTTGGGTAAGGGCTATCAGGGGGCAATAGAGGTGATGGGGAGAGTGAGGCTGTGGATGGAGGATAGGATGGAGGTGCGGAATCTGGAGGAGCATCATCATCGGCTGGTGCCAGGATGAGTCGCAAGCCTCTTGGGTTAGCACCAAGGGAACGGCGCATGCCACTACTGTTGTCCCCTCCGCCACCAACAGGCTCACCTCCCTGAGGGGAGGGAAGATCCCTGCCAATAACTGAGCTCGGATAGTTCGAGTTGTGGTGCTGGTTTTCCAGCTCAAACAGGGGCAGGGAGGTGAGGGTGAGCGCTGAGGGGCCTTTCTGTAGAACTTGGCGGTAAACATCCAACAAAGAGTCCAACTTTGACTCAATTGAAGTTACCTGGGGACAAAAGAAAGAGTAAGAACATGGTTGAAAGGGCTGTTAGGAAGGAATAAATCCTTCCTGCAACCAAGGAAGATATTTCAATAACATTCCTTTAAATTTGTGCTTATATAGTTTCTGTATTCCCTTTTTTTTCTTAAACACACCTGCCTCTCTACTTTACACACACGTCCCAGCATGCTCATGCCCTCTAGAGAGTCTCCATCTGGGTGTAGTTTGTCCCTCATTTTCTTATCCACGGGAATCTGGCCTTTTCCCAGGATCTGATCCACCCTGATACACACACATACATTAGAGTTACATTATATTAGAAAATAATGATGTTGTAATATAAGACGGCATCCACAAGTCAGACAACAAACCTAAAGCAACAGCTGGATGTTAAGGTTAGAGTTAGTAAAACACACAACACACATGGCTTGAGGGTATCAGTGCTGTAATATACAAACCATCAATGGAAAAAATGTATTAGGATTGGATGTAATGCAGTTTGTTTGTGCTACAAATGCCGTTTCTTAAGTCACAACCAAAAGGAACAAAAACATGTAATTTATGAGCATTACAGTACACTTCAAATATAGTAAAACACACATAAACATTACTGTGCTTGAAAAACTACGGACAGATGTGTCCACCAGTGCTTATTCAGCCAGGTTAAAAAAAAAGAGACGAAGAAAGCATATTTCATGATATTTTCAGATATGTTAAAAACTGAGTGAGATGCTTCATGCAGCACTGCATTCAAATTACCAGAGGATCTAGCCAGTCCTCTGAATGTCAGAATATTTATTAAATGCTTTTCTTTGTTCTTTGACACAGTTATTTTCAGTTAGTGAAGTAGAACACAGTTTTGTGTTTTCACTCAAAAAAAAAAAAAAAAAAAGCACTTCCAAACCACCCACAACTGCATTCAAACTAGCAGCATTCACATACAATAATGTTTGGAACTGATGGAATTACGAATGCAAAAAGTACCATCAGATTTTGAACCATCATGCAATAACATCTGGAAAGCATTTGATTGGCAAGGGCTTCAGTTTTTCAGCATGACAATGATCCCAAACACACTTTCAGTGCTGTAAAAGCATACCTGGATAGAAAAACAGACAATGGAACACTGTGGATTGGCCTCCCCAGCCTAGCCCTCAACATTATTGAAGCAGTGTGGGAATCATCTTGACACAGAACGGAACAAAAGGCAGAAACATCCAAAGAAGCGCTTTGAATGTCCTTCAAGAAGCCTGCAGAACTATTCCTGAAGACCACTTAAAGAAACTGCAAGAATGTTGCCTCAGAGAGTTCAGGCTGTGTTGAAAAATAAAAGTGGTCTTGGACTTTCAAGCTCCTTAGAATTGTACAGACCATGTTTTTTTTGTTTTTGTTTTTGCCTTATTTATTTCCATTTATGTTTGCACATGTTTTAATAACTCACTGTACCTATTTCCATTTTCCTAGCAAAATTTAAAGAAATGAGGGCTGTCTCAAGACTTTTGCACATTACACATACACTCACATAAATAAGTGGATTACATATTATTTTGACGTCATTTAAGACTGGGGCTTTTAAATAAGACAATCCTCAAACTCTGAAGCTTCTAAACATAGCTCCATGGAGCTCTTGTTAAGTCTGCACACACAGCTGCAACTCAGTCCGGAGGTTACTCCAATCTTCTAGAAGTAAAATCAGAGTATTAAAAACCTTTGATTCCTTTACTATAGACTTGGTCAGTGTCAAGAATAAAATCATAAAATAGTTCAAGTACTGAACGAATGTTATAGTCTAGTACTTGAACTTCTGAAGGACCACTGCAGTGGTGTTGTAACATGAATGAAAAACCTGTACCAACTAGTACTTAGTTAGGCATGTGGATGCCATTTTCCGTGAAGAAAAGTCTCATAATTACTTTAGTGAAATGATCACTGCACAAAAGTTGTCAAAAAATCAAATTTTTAGATTTGAAAAAAACATCTCAAATACAAGCATATGCAAATTAATACTGGCTGACCCAGGTATGAGGGTATGGTAAAGTTAGTAGGGAAGCATTCGGAGGAAGGATGAAAAAGGGGGTAAACCTAACCCTGGTGTAGACCGTTTCCTGCTGGCCTGGCTGTAATATAAATGCAGGAAGGGAGAGGAAAAGGTCTTGACATGCCTGCGCAAAGGCCTTGGAGGAGGACCCACTATAGTGTCTAGTCTGGGAGAGAGAGGGAACACATGTACAGACACACACATATATATATATATCCTCTGGAAAAGAAATATTTACTTAGAAGAAGGTTAAAGTTTTTATTATTCAAAATGATTTTATATGAAGTGGTTTATAACTTATGGTGTTAGCAGGAATTGCAGCAAAATCTGTTGGAACACCCGCCTGCTCTGGTACATATATATGTGTGTCTGGTACATCCATACTCATAAACTGAAAGCAGGAACAGAGGCATTTTTCATTATCAGTCAGTGTGCATGCAAAATGTGTCCTAACCTGGTCTGAAGGCTCTTGATGCGACAGAGCATGTCCAGGTGACCTGCAGAATACTGCTCAATGACGTCTTTCACATCATACGGACGCAGCGTCTCCTTAAACTTCTTCTTTGCTACATGGAACTTCATGATCCTACCCATGCAAAATGCACATAAACACAAAGTGACTGGTGAGAGTCTGAGGGGAAGAGCAAAGTTAAAATTAAGTGAAATCTAGTGTGTAATTACTAAACCCAACCATCAGATGGCAGCAGCAACTTTGAGAAAACCCAAAGGGAGGTTCTCGTTGCTCTTCACTGTTGATCTTTTCTTTTGGAGCGTAACAAAGATAATACAAAATTTCAGACGCTTTCAGGAGTATCTGATGGAAAACCAGTGCATAATAGCCGAAATGAACATATGTGAAACTTGAGTGTAACTTTCTTTCTCCTTTTATTTGGTGAACAGAGCCACTGCTGAGTAATAATATTGATCCAGGTAAGGAGATCTCTGTTCTCGGTTCATTTAGAGTCCCCGGTGATTTCTGATAGTTTCCCACTGCCTATTTTTCTCACTGTCTAAATGGAAGCAACAGTGACAGATGACCCTCTGTAATAACAGCCCTGACAGAGGAGGGGGTGTCCAACCCTCAACCCGACACCCTGGGAAAGCCCTGGGATCTGGCTGCCCATGGAGATGGCCTGCTGAGTGTGCAGTCCAGCCAGGGTTGGGTGGTAGTAGCATGGCCTGTAGATGTGAACGTATCTGTGTATTTGTATGTGTATCTATAGAGATGGTGATAGAGGGGTTTAACAAGCATCATTACACAAAAGCAGGATATAAAGTCTTTGCATGCAAATCCCTAATCCTGACAAAAATCCAGATCAGATGATAGAATGACTGGATACTGTTACTAAACTATCAAAAGGCTGAGAGGCTGATTTCATTTGTGTAAAGACTGGAGACTTAAATCAAATGGTTACATAACTAACTACTTTCTATTAGGCTACAATGATAAAATCAGTTAAATGGAAAATTATACAGAACTTTCCTTTCATTGTTCTGTATTGTTTGATTCTCTCTGTTCCCTTCCCCTCAAAAGGCTTTGCCTTTTGCCAAGCCACAGTTGTAAATAAGAAATTGTTCTTAATCTGTTTGCCTGGTTAAATAAAGGTTTAAATAAATAAAATTTCTAACTGAACTGCGTTGAGAGAGAAATCCGAGATAGAAAGAATACAACTCAGTTTAGATTTAAGTTACCTCTCATCTTATATTTAGAAATATAAATGCATAAAGATCCATTGTAAACAGTTTTATTGCATATGCATGTAGAAAACATGTAGAATGTGCAGTGCTATTATGTAGTTCGACCCCTTTTGTCTCTTTATTACTTGGGAATCATCAATTTTATGATCTGCAAAATTTGGACAGTAAAATTTGGATTCTTATTAACTCACAGGAAATTAAGTGCAACAATTTGTAATTTTTAAAAAAAATTCTTCATTCAGACATGAAAACAGGCATCCACACAATGAAAGAAGGTGAGAAGAAGCGGTGGGGTGAGAGAATCACCTGGCGCCGGTTGGATAAACACTCGTTCACAGGGTGCTGGTGCCAGTGGAAGAGAGCAGGGTCTGCTGAAACACATCCACACACATTCATGCATACAAAAAACAAAAAAGTCTGTGCAGGATTGCCGCCTTGGGCAAACTTTCAAAGCCAACAGGAGGTCATATCGATAAAGAAAAAAAGAGATGAAAACTCTGTTTAAAGCATTCCTTTGTGAACCATGGTACCAATGGATAAATTAATGCTTTTCATGACTAATGCAACTTGTAGTAAAGAAAGATAAGGTTGTATATTGTGTATATTGTGTTTTGTGTATAAGATGTAACTTGTTGGTGTATGTTGGGGTGTTGGTCCTTCGTGTAGGCAGTATTAGGGGGCTCTGCGGTGGTTAAATTAACTTAGTCAAGGCCTGCAGATTGAACCAGTTATGATCATTTTGATCGATATCATATAACAGTAATCTCAAACTTAATTCCCATATATCATCGTGCTTTTCAACCAATCATAAAAATTGGTATCATTAATAATACAATCTCTTGTCTGTAACAAAAATACTAATAACAGTATCCTCTTTAATCTTAATTAATATACCATCACAATGTCATCACCAGCAGGTTGTCAGGCACCAAGTGTGGACTTCAGGAACTCGGCGTTCTTGTGCAAGAAGTTTCCATCAGGTAGCTGTTCCGCTCTGTTTCCATTTTAGTGTGGTGGCTCTCAAACATTTTCTGGCATGCCTCACTTCAAAAGGCAAAAAGAGTTCATGCTCCACTTTTTAATCAATTAAAAATAAAATCAATAAAGCTTAAATAAGGGTCAGTTGAATAGCATCAGCAAAGTCTTGTTAGTGTATTTTCCCTAAAAATATTTAATATTCAGCATTAAACTTGACCTAATTTTTTTTTTACTCCCATGCCTGACCTGCCTGATGCTGAGAACTACTGGTATAATATTCTGAAGCCTATTAATTAGCTGACTGCTGGTCTGCTGGCTGGTCTCAGCAGTGTGTACGCAATTGCACACGCTGCTGTTTACTGCACTATACAACTGATGTAGCATAGATTACACAAATATGTACATAGCTTTTTACAGCTCAGATTCTTATTTGTATAGTTGCATAGTATAGTTTTTCTTTTTTTTTTGCCTGGCATCTGTTGTGGACAGAAAAGACAGACATTCATTGTACAGGGAAACATGTTTCTTTAGTGTGCATATGACAATAAAACTTGAAGTGGATGTAGTAGGAGATCCAGAGTTTCACAGTTTGCTGTATTGGTAATTACAAAACAAGAAAAACAACTTTCTGACTTTTTGATTTATTTTCTATTGTTTCACATTCATTTGGCACAGTAGTGCAGGGGTAGCACAGTGGGGCAGGGATTAGCACTTTGCATCTTGTCCTGTACCTGTGTGGGTTTTCTCCAGGTATTCCAGTTTCCTTCTGCAGTCCAAGCTTTTTAACCTCCTGAGACCCTGCGTCCACATATGGGGATATTACATTTTGGCTTTGCTGCACCTTATACTTCATTGCATGCAATAGTATTTTATACTTTGTTAAGTCATGTTGTTTTTGTTGTGTTATGCTATAAAATAATCTCAGTGTCCACAACTGAGGACATCTTTTTTTTCTCACAAAAGTATGTAACAGCCATGTGAAAAAATACAACTTCCTGTTCAAAGAGGAAGCTTAGTATATATACATATCAGGTCCATCTAATCACAAATACCTAGGAGAAATTGAAAATGCATCGCAAACAGGAGTTTGGGTCTCAGGAGGTTAAGTTAACTGGTGATTCTAAGGTCTGATGTGAAAGTGTGTGGTTGTCTGTTTCTCTGTGTTACCTCTGTGATAGACTGGTGATCTGTTTACGGCTCAGTACATAGCAATATAGATTAATGCATTTCATTAGAGTAGCAAACTTTTCTGGCAAGCCCCACTTTAGAAGCTCAAAAATGTACTCCCCACACCTAACAGTTTTTTATCAATTACTTACAATAATATGTAACATAATAATAATCCAGGTTGACTTTTACTTATATATTGATTTATATGTTTATATGTGTGTTTGTTCATTTTCTCTTCACTTCTGTTTGACTTCATATTTTTCACCTGTTTGTTGGTGCCCCACCTGTGCTGGCTCTGTACCCAACCAAAAATTCTGCATCCCACAGTTTGAGAACTACTTGGATAATATATTGTACCCTGTCATTTCGCCGTTGGCTTTGAAGTGCATAGATTAGGCTAATCAGAGTTTCATGGTATTGTTACAGACTGTTCTCATCTCTGAGGCATCAATTAAGGCTGTTCTGTTCAAGCCGCTGACATGGCTCATTAATCAGAAGGTGTCCTTTTGGGGGTTGTGCTCCTATGGCATTAGTGAGTTGGGGATGTCTCTTCCAACTCATCAGCAGGTTTGGCAGGAGCACATTTTAACTCAAACCACCATCTTTTACTAAACTTAGCTGTTGGTGCCTAAACCTAGCCAGCAAGTGAAAACAAAAGGAACATGCAAAGTGCAAAAGCACAAACATCCCAAAAGGAAATAGACAAGATTCTCCTTCCTGACAAACATGCGATTTATGCAGCTGTCACTCCTCCAGCCTCCTAATCCTGACTTTGTTGGTCTGTAAAAAGGGACCATTATTTCTGGACACCGGTGATTCCAACACATTAGCACTTGTTTATAGTGCAGAGGCAAAAAGACATTGTGATGAGGGATGCAAATATGTTGATGTGTAATGTTACTACAAAAAAAAAGAAGAAAGAAAGAAAGGAAAAAAAAGTACACAACAAAAACAGTGTTTCCATTACAGCTGACTGGAGCTAGAACTAATAATCAGGAGTGGTAGTTTTGATGTTAACAGTGACCAATAGATAAAAGGAGATAAAAGATCATTTGTGGACTGTTTTTCAAAACCTTAAAAAGCAGACCACCTTAAAAAGCCCTAAACTTGTCATTTTAAATGTAGCAATTGTTTTTTGTTTTTGATTTTTTATTTTACAAGAGATGAGTATATTTAAACCAATGATTTGAACAAGTGGGTAAAGCTGAGGAGTTATCAGCTTCATATTTATCAAAACGACATGATTGCATCAATCCTGCCATTCAGTTCTCTAAAACAGTGGTCCCCCACCTTTTTTGAGCCGCGGACCGGTTTAGTGTTAGAAAATATTTCCACGGACCGGCTTTTAAGGTGTGGCGAATAAATACGTCAAAATAAATGATACGACCATAACCAAGTGTGATATTTTCTACGTATAATAATAAAAAACGGGAATCCACTTTGTATTCGTATGCAACTCTATCAGCAGCGTTCTCGTAACATCCCGCCTCAACATGAATAACAGGCTCTCTGCCCACAGCGCTCCCTGGTCAGCTGTTAGAGCCATGGTAAAACATGCCTTCAAAATAAGATACACCGCAAAAACAAATACAGTAGAAATCACCTCAGTCGGATTCAAATGGCCCAGTTTGGGGTCTATTATCGAATTTCGCTGCAATGGCTTCTGCTTCATCTATGAATTTGCTTCTGCAAATTTTATAATCTGAAATTTTACTCGTAAGTGCAAGTTTGTAGCTTACACTTGCCACGATTGTCCCCGGTGAAATGAACTGATATAAACACTAAAACAATTTCCAGGCGTTGTTAGTGTGTGTGTAGTTGTGCACGAACGAGCCGATGCATGGAAGTGGGCGGACAGGAGCTGAGGAGGGTTTTAGCGCTAAACTCATCCAGTTTATGCGATCACATTTAACTGGAAATTTATTACAATGGGACCAGATTTTTCATCCGAGGTAGGTGAATATCCGACGGATTTATGTGATGATTTTATTGGAATTAATGTTAGGAAAAATCAGGACCTGCAGATGCCATCCAACTAGAGCGAAAACCCGATTTGTGCGACTTCGACTTAGGTGATTTTTACTGTATAAAGCGCATGAAAAATACAACTCACCATAACACTGAATCAGTGTAAGCCCCCTGAGCTTGTTTCTCTGATACTCATTTTTGCTGGCTTCTGGTTTGACTGGGTTCGGCCGATTTCACATGGAGCGTGGCTGCAGAGCCGCGGTGTCAAGCGCTGGAGAGTCAGTTTGATGGCTGGGTCTACCTCACTGCTATCCCCGGTGTTGATAAATAAAAATGGTAAATGGACTAGTTCTTACATAGCGCTTTTCTACTCTTGTTGAGCACTCAAAAATTTAAAGAAGCGTTATGTAGGTCAACCAACCGATTTCGTTAGACAGGCCTGAAGCTTCTGGGTTTAATTTTAGCGGTGACGTATCATGTGAGCAGAAACGTCTTGACACGTCAAGAGGAAGTCATGGAGGGAAGTAACGGAGCGAATCCGCCCATTTTTCAAAATAAAATATAGTTTAGGCGCAGATAATAAGTAAAACGGAAATAATTTAAGTTATTTACTCTTTATGTGCGGCCCGGTACCAAATGTCCCACGGCCCGGTACCGGTCCACGGCCCGGGGGTTGGGGACCTCTGCTCTAAAAGACAATTATATTTCTAAAATGTTGAACAACAAGCTGTGAAAAGTGAGACCTGATTGAGTTTTGAGAATAATGGATAAAAGCATTATTTTCTGCAGAGATGGCTTCCCCTTCTGTGTTATTTTTCGTAATAGTGCTCCTGAATTTTTCAATAAAACCTTCTTCAGTGTGACTTGATATTAGTATTTGAATGCACTTTTGCTGGTAAATTCTTCGAAAGTGAATTGCTGGCCCTCAAAGGCTTCAAGCCATTTGGTGATTCAGGGATGATTTTGACAAGTGTATTTGCAGCAGAAGCTCACCTGACAGCTCTGATGACAGCCTTGAGAGGTGCTGATAGATCCTCCACAGTAACATCGCAGTGGCAGCCTCTCTCATCAAAGGATTCCTCTGTGGTCATGCCTGTGTCCACTGAAAAAACAGTGGTACATCATCAATAACTATAGCTCTGTGGAGGAATTTTGGCACACTCTGCTTTGCAGAATTGTTTTTAATTCAGCCACACTGGAAACTTTCAATCGTGAACGGCCTGTTTAAGGTCATGCCAAAAGCATCTCAGTTGGATTTAAGTCTGGACTTCCACTCAGCCACTCCAAAACTTTCATTTTGCTTTTTTTAACCATTCAGAGATGGACTTGCTGGTATGTTTCAGATCACTGTCCTACTACATAATCCATGTGCACTTAAGCATCAGGGCATGAACTGATGGCTGGACATTTCCCTTTCAGGATTTCATGAACATTCACCTTAACTAAGGGTTCTTTTGTATCCTCCTGGATGAGTTTTCAGCGTACTATTGGAGTAATTTTGGTAGGCCAGGCACTCCTGGGAAGGTTCACCACTGTTCCAAGTTTTCTCAATTTGTGGATAATGGCTCTCACCGTTGTTTGCAGGAATCCCAGAGGCTTAGAAATGGCTTGGTAAGCTTTTCCAGACTGATAGATATCAATGACTTTGTTTCTCCTCTGTTCTTGAGTTTCTTTAGCTCAGAGCATGATGTGTTGCTTTTTGAGACCTTTTGGCCTACTGCACTTTGTCACACAGGTTCTATTTAAATGATTTCTTGATTCAACAGTTCTGGCAGGAATCAGGCCTGGGTGTGGCAAGTGAAATTGATCTCAGCTTTCCAAAAAAATGTGGTTAATTACAGTTAATTCATGATTTAGCAAACTGGTACTTTCTTCTAAGTGCAAAAAGAAATGCTGTAACATGGTTTAATATGACGGCTTTCTGAAAGCGTGACATTTAAATAAGTCAAAACATTACCACTAATCCAAGAAAATGTAGGTTCTCAGACACTGAAGTCATGATAATTGGACTTCTTTTTTCATTTGTGAAGACGTTTCACTTCTAATCCAAGAGACTTTTTCAGTTCTAAAGCAACTGATGGAGAGTCTCAGGTATTTAACCCCTAGTGGTAGTCCCGAGGGTCATTAACCCACTATTAATCATGTGAGTCATCACATGAACCAAAAAGCATAGTGTACTCAAACATAAACTAAACAATGTAGTGTATGCTGTGCAATACAATTAGGAATGCTTGGAGAAACAAACAGCCACTCCATAAACACAAGGCATAACACAGGACAGCCAGCTGAACAGGACAAGACTCAGCTGTACATCTGCACCTATTTCAGGGATGCTAAGGTTCACATTTTGGATCGAGAAGATGGGTGGTTTGACAGAACAGTAAAGTAGGCCATCTACATCCACTGTGAACGACCATCACCGCACAGAGGTGGTCGCTTATGATACCAGCTATCCGCCACCTAGAATGCAGCCTTCTCAGGCGATTCACCTTCCTTTCATATCTTGACCTATGTGACCTCAATAGCACGCATGATGGCGGGATGGGGCAATGTGATGGTAATGGCCCACACCTTGTTTCACACCTTGGCTCATGTGATGACTCACATGATTAATACTGGGTCAGCAACCCTCCGCACCTGGGACTCTCCATCAGTGGTTTTAGAGTTGAAGAAGCCTTTTGGGTGAGAAGTGAAATGTTCTCAGTAACTAAAAACAATGTCAATTCAATTTATATAGCGCCAAATCACAACAAACAGTCACCTCAAGGCCAGTTGCCTTCTTTTCAATCACAATTTGCAAGCAAAATTAATATATAATATTCATGATCCCAGGTAGTTTTTAGGATTTAGAGGGAATAGAAACTCTACAGTACCAGTCAAAAGCTGAGTGTGTCCAAAGTTTTGACTGGTACTGTACATTTGAAGAATATTTTTGGTTTCAACAAATCATAGCACAATATAGAAACCAACTTAATGTTTAAGAAAATATCACCCAAATGACAACAAATTAAATCAAACAACACAAATAACACAGCTGCATTAACAATGAGAAAACAGTGTGGCAGTAATTTTGACATGATGGTCACTGTGATGGTTTTCTTCAACTAAATTTACCACACTGAAAGGGTTTTGGCATGAACTTTAAGCACGTTAAGAGCAGGTCTTCAACCACCAGAAGACCAACCGCCAGACGACATAATTTTCTAAACTAAATCTGGTTGGGCAGTCATGGCCTTCATGTGTCACAGAATTGAGTTGGGTTGTGATTGGTTTGGATTGGTTCAAATTTAGCCCAAAAATTATCTCAGTTTTGGATCACATACTGTATAGCCCTAATATAGCCATGAAAGTATGTTTCTACCAATCAAAAAAAAGTACAAAAGTGAAAAGTCTTGAAATATAAGCACAGCCCCCCTCCCAAAAAACTTTAAAAGCCCCCCCCCTCAAAGTAATAACCCTTTTCATTATTTCAATTAAGATTATCATCCCATGTTGTTTTGTTGTCTCAGGCTTTTTAATGGAGCAGGGCCAGTTTAGAAAATGCCATGTCAGAATGAACCATGCTATGAAGAGGAGTTTAAAGCATGAAACCAAGTTTGGAGGGGCTTAAAATCGTTAATATTTGGATTTATTGCAGACAATTTAATATAGACAGAAAGATGACTGAGTCCTTGCACAGTCACATTAATCCATTAATCTCTAGATAAAATGTCTGGACAGCTATATATCAGCAGACTAGCCAGTCGTCATACTGCACCTGTATATGCCTGAGTCATTGTGGAAACAAGTGTCGACAGGGCAAACGGTATGTTTGAGGAAATGAACCGCTTTGGTGCAGGAAAGATGGCATAGATACAGGGAAGAATGAATTCCATGTATGAGCCTGTTCCATCTCTTCTATGTTCACACTGAGTGACACTGAAATGAAATACTTTTTTCAGTGTTTTTTTCCCCCCAAAATTCATTCTCAAACACTGACATAGGGAATCTTTAGAAAATTTGGGACCTCTACTAGAATAGGAAATCTGTGTATATGAACAATATTATCTTGAAATGTCTAACCCACTGTCATTTTAAATTAAAGAATAAACTTGCGCTACATACACTATAAAAAATTTCATATTTCTTCTGAAAGTGTCATTTGTCAGATGTTGGTTACAGCAAGATTACAGGCTCACCATCTGGGACAGCAGTACGAGGCTGGCTCTTCAACCGCAGCGATGGCCTAAACCGTGTCCGATCGTTGAAGCTCCAGCTCTTCTGCACTTTGGCAGGGCTGCCACCCATCAGCTCTGTGCTGCCCACCATCTCGTTGCCAGGGGAACAGCGTTGGCGGTCATTCATGGACGTCTGCCGGCTCTTCATACTCTGACCACGAGGGCTTGCCATGCGGACCCGTTCTTTGAAGCTCAACTTCTGACTGCAGGGAGGGAGGGAAGACAAGAGAGAGAAAGTGGAAGAGAAGCAGGGAAGATGATAGAGGATATGGTGAGAAACATTTAAACAAGTAGAGAGAAAGATTTGAGGTACAGAAGACGGTGGGAGTAGGAGGAATAGAAAGAGATATAAAGGGAAAAGTGAAGAATGTGAGTTAAAGATGGAAGTGACAGAGAAGGAACTTGTGTGTGACAGAGATTGGGGTTCAGAGAGAGACAAAAGGAGAGAGAGAAAAAGGGGATGCTGTCAACACCTATTTCCCCTCGGAGAGTGAGAAGAGCTCAGAGCGCAGACAAAGGGCAATGTTCTGTCTTTTCCTTTAGACCAAACATCATCCATCCGACTGACATGCCCAAAACATCAGCACAGTGCCAGACTGCCTACCAAGCTACCAAAAACAAATCCTCAGTGTTTGATCCTGACGTGTTGTAATCGTCATTCACGGCTGAAGCATAGTAGCATTAACACATCATCACCACATTCATTTTTAATCTACATTAAACAAATGACACCATTATTGAAAAAAAATGTTCTACATAGTGTTTGATTTATTTTTTACTTTTGAAAGAAATCTGTTCATTTTAATTTTATTTCTTCCCTTGCAAAAAGAACAAAAAGTTTCCAAGACTGTGATGGTGAATCACTCTCAACTAATATTTGTAGGTAAATCTAATGACACAGATATCAACTGTGGTCTCAACTGTTTAATGTAGTTATTATAATTAAAATTGAAATGCACTTATATTTCTATTGAATTAAACTAACGTGGTCTTCCTCTATCATTCCAATATTGGTCAGTTTAAGTAAATTACTCATTATATTGCCAAGTTTAAAAAATGCTCATATGTTTGGTAACCTTTGGGGGTGCAGAAAGTTCAAAATCAATGAGATGCACTGTAGCAATTGCTTTATGCTGTTTGGGCAAATTGATCAACATGCAATGTAAATCAATGAGAGAGATGCAAGATTCCAGCACAATTTCCATGCCAAAAATTCATCTTTTTTTGGGGAGCACAGTATCTCACCTGAGACTCAGTCATCAATTTGTTGATCTCCATTTGTTTCTTGAAACTTACAGACTTGTGCCATATTTCCATTCCTTTCTCTTACTTGTGTAGCAACCCTATTCAACACTGTATGGCTCAAGTTAAAACTACAAATTATTAGTGAGCAATACAGTGACAGCAGTTGTTTTACATTCTGAGTGAGCTATCATGTGCTTGTTATTATTACTGAAACAAAAAAAACAAAGAAAAAAATAGTGGATTAAGACAATCAGATACTTTTTGTATTACCATACTTTCCAACATTGATGGAAATTATGATTTAAATGGGAAGTACAGCAGTAAAACGGCAGTAGTGCTAATCTACAGTAAATAAAGAAAAGCTACATACGGAAATGTGCATAAACTACAACATATGCTGCTAAGGGATCATTTAAGGTGGAGTCCAGCTCCATGATTTCCTCATTTTATTTCTTAGTATTTGCTAAATTATCATTAGACAACTGTGGTTACTCACAAAATAAATAAAAGATATTGAAGTGGGTGGTTTCAGAATAGTTTCTGTTGAAGATGAACAGCACATAGGAAATATAAAGTGAAGGGATATTTAGACCTTGTATTTTTCTTTTTTCCCTGAACTGAGCATACATAGGTGTCTCCCTGTGAAACTAGAATAATACCCTTAATTTGTAATCAAACAAAAACAAATTATGAACAGGTCATGACAAGCAGCATGCCACAATGTAAGTTTATTGAATCATTTTTGAATGAAGGGGGTTTCAACATGCAATTTGTTTACTGCTGCAATTTTTCCTTAATTGGATTAAGGAAAAGTTAAGTAAAATATTACCTTGTAAAGCAAAGTCAACTTTTACAGTGAGTTTTGGTGGAATTCCCTTTAATTTGTGATGCAGTAACAAAGTCCTGTTTGGGACTGACAGGCAGCAAGCAGCAACAGTCAAAGAGACAAATCCCTTCAAGGGATGAAAAGAACTGAGGCAGAAAGTACTGTAAGAAGGCAAGTGATTTTTCTTTGTTCTCCTCCATGCCATTAGTCATTCATTCTCACAGGTTACTCTAAGGGCTTAGGGCAGGGCAGAGAGGATGCTGGGTAATACTGTAGGTACCTCCTATATTTCCGAGAATACCTTCTGAAGAGCCTTCCATTACTTAGGCCCTTGCTACAGCACACAAGGGAGAGATGAATGGAATGAGGGGAAAGGGATAGAGAAGAAAGGGGTAAATAAGGGAGGATATTAAAACTGGAGCAGATTTCAGCTCAGGATAGAGAAATTCTCTACAGTCAATATTGATGCGCAGTAAACACAAGGGCAGGGGACATACTTCAGAGAAGGATGGGAATGGGTGTATGTTTTCCTCAACTGGGGATGACAAACATATTTAGAGTACAAATTTAACAAATTTCCTGTCAGTGCCTTTTCTGTTGCATCCCTGATCTCAGACCAGACATTTAATAGACTTTAATTTGACAGCTCACTAATACAAAGTCTGTGTGATGTCCAGTTAAATCTCTGCAAATAGTGCAGGCAATTATCAAGGGGACTCAATACTAGCGAGCCAAATTCATATGTTGTGCCTCCTCTAACTATCTCTCTAGCTCTCTTTTCTAAACCAAATTTAATATTTCTAGTGCCAAGAATGCATTTAACAACTTTGTTTAATGTTCCATCCATCCATCCATCCATCCCTCCATCCATCCATCCATCCATCCATCCACTTCTGCTTATCCAATTCAGGGTTGCAGGGGAGCTGCACTCTTTCTCAGCTGCCATGGGGTGAGAGGCAGGGTACACCCTGGACAGGTCACCAGTCTGTCACAGGACTAACATTGAAAGACAGACAACCATTAACGTGCAGATTCACACCAACAGGCAATTTAGAATCACCAATTAATCTAACCCTACTAACTGCATGTCTTCAGGAGGAAGCCAGAGTGCCTGGAGAAAACCCACACAAACACAGGGAGAATGTGCAAACTCCGCACAGAAAGGGCCCAGCCAGATGGTGGATTTGAACCCAGGCAACAGTGCTGAGGCAACAGTGCTAACCACCGCGTGACTGTGCTGCCAATTAATTTTTAATGTTCTGATTCTCTCAAAATTGTTCATTTGTGAAAATATTGTGTGTAGCAAAAGTACTGTGTTAAGAAGGTCAGTTTCACATTCAGTTTGCTTGGCTACATATTAAAAACTGCCATACTTGCCAGTTTAGCTGGCTTAGTTTGGTGTGAACGCTGTTATTTGAGCTGTGTTGGAGAATAAGTAGCATTTTGACATGAAAGTACAGCATCACTGCAATAAACCTTTTCTGATAAGGAAGAAGGTGAGTCAGACTAACACACACATAAATGATGAGAAATAGTTCCCAGGTTAAACGAAGTCAACAGGAAATTTTAGAGAAGAAAAAAGTTACGTATTTCCCCCTGTTTTTCACTATCACTCGGACTAAATTATACTACACTCTACCAGAAGGTACAAACACACACACACACACACACACACACACACACACACACACACACACACACACACACACACACACACACACCTGCCTACACACATAACCTAACAATTAAACCCCCATTAATCTTTATTCCATGTTTCTTCTCACTGCCAATATCCAGCACACTTACACTCAGCATGATGTCCGCTGCAGCACTTTGTGGTGTGCCTAATGTTTACTACTGCTGGTGTTTACAAGTCTGCTTAAACAAAAACCACCAGCCGTTTACCACGGCACCTACCGCCGCCAAGCAGCCACAGTTGGCAGTCTGTAAAACCACTAATAACAGAGAGTGTTATGAGTTCCCTTGGTGGTGAAGAACATTTAGAAAAGAAGTAGTGTCATAAAAGTGTGCATAATTACGATTAAACAAGTGTAAATTGGATTTGGCTGCAACAAAAGTTTCTAAGAAAGGAAAACCTAATTAAACGCAGCCTTTTAAACAGGAGGATTTCTGGGGAATTAATGTTGTTGTGAAAGCAACAAAGCCTAATTAAATGCTATTTTGTTTAAGGATGAGAAGCACATTTGTTTGTGTGTTTGACTGAGACCATAAACTGTTTTTTTTTTTTTTTTCCTTTTTTTGTGTATGTGTGGTGGTGTTATAAAGTTAAATGCCTCGAAAGGTGCTGGCTCAACATAAGGCCCCCAAATGTTGCCAAAGAAGTGCTGCACTGTAAAAACTATACTAGCATAATTAAACTCACAAATCTCTCTCTGTCTTTTTCCCCCTCTCTGAAATCCTCTATCTCCCCTCTCCTCCCTCTTTTTCAACTTTGGTCTGTCTCTTCTAGACTTGTGTTTGATGAGTTATATAAATACCATCCCAATGGAAAATGTGCGTCATGGTACAGACATGGTACAGACTGCTGTGTTTGAAATGAGTGTGTGCATTTATATGCACACAAGGACACACACATGGGTGTGCGTGCGCACACACGCACACGCACACTGCAAAGACAAAGACGCCTATCACTGTTTTCTGCCTAAAAGTCAAGTGCAGAGCAGTGAAAGGAGGAGGAACACGGATTATAAATCAAGATGGAAAAGTGAGGTAAAAAAAAACCCAATCAAATAAAAAAGCACGCTGTAGTTTCACAAGGTTATTTGAAAATGGCTCTTATTTGCTGAGCAACTGCGCATGAGTTAAAAAAAAAACATTCATCTCTATCCCTGCATGCTTTTCTACCTTTTGTGTTTTGTTTTTTTCAAACTCACTAAAAGAAACAATTACTAAATCTCTGTAATGCACTGTATGTGTGTCTGCATGTCTGTCAGTGTGTGTTTTTTTACACCCTGCTGATCTGATCAGTTTCAAATTTGACGAGTGTATCATCCAGGTCCTGAGGAATTGCAGTGTCTGTTGTTTGGATGAGTGTTGGTCTCAATTTGGAAGTCTTTTGTGGCCTGAAAGATGATGTAACACTCTTTTGTGACCTCTTAATTGTGTCACTGTTTTAATTCAAATCAATATATTGCATTAGAGCACTTTTGTGAATGCACTAGCAGCATCTTCCAACAATGAAAGTAAGTAAAGGCTGACTTTGCACATTTGGTTTCCTTTTAACAAAACTAATCAGCCTTGGTATCGGTTAACTGTCCACTATTGCTAATTACCCTTTTAATTTTGTATATAACACTGCAGCACAGCCTCTTTCAACCTTTTGCTGTTTTCTAATTCATACTGCCAATATATTGTACATTTAACATATGTCAGAACAAATCTATGGCTAGATTTTGTTAAGTAATGCAAGGTCAAATAAGGGTTCAGTCATTCCATAAATCAATACACAAACCAAGGAACTAAGGCTTTTTGTCTCTGCCCTTTGATGTCAGCTGCAATTTGCAATAAATGTCACTAAAGGAAAAAAATAAAACAAAACAACAAACCAAAAAAAAAAAAAAAAAAATCCATTCCTTATTTGTAAACACAATCAAAACTGGACTAAACAATCAAGCAAACCAGAGCAGAAGAGCAGAAATCACAGTTTTTAAAATGTAAGCATAATAAGTCATTAAAAATGTTCTAAATAATCTAATAGTTGTATCACATGATAAATTGTTTATATGTTTGTGTCTTTGTTGGTATGAACTGAGAGTCATACAAACCTGTAGGTAGCCTCGCCCTGCTCTTTCCTTTAAGAGTTAGTGGGGAAAAGAGGAGAAAAAGGGAGAGAAATCAGTATCCCAGCAGATTAAAACAGCATCATAGAGATGTTGCCATTAATTGATATGGGAAGCATCAAGCCAAAAGGAGACAAGGAGAAAGAAATTTTAGTTCAGTGAGGTTAATTAATTACAATCACATGCAAGCAGCCATGCATGGTAAGGCTAAGTTTCAGGTAAGGGACAAACATAGAAATGAGAAATGTAAGGACATCTATCTCCATATATATAGTCCTGTTTTTATAGGACGCTATACAGTCCTGTGAAAAAATAAGTACACTCTTGCTAGTTCCACAGGAATTAAGGGGGTAAGTAGGAGGCAGGTGTTGCTAATCAAATGCACTTGATTAATTAATCATCACCAAGTGTGACCACCTCTATAAAATAAGAGTTTCTGGAGAGCTCAGGTTTTTTCATATCAACGTTGATTCCAAACTTTTTTTTTTTTAAACCACAGTGAGTGTCTCAGGGGAAATGATATTCAGCACCCCTGTCATTTCAGCTTGAGCGTTGCTTTTTATTTATTTATATTTTAATCGATCGTCACTCCTGTGGAAACACTTTGGAAAGCTGCGCCTCTTCTTGCTTCCTCCTTGGACTTCAGACATTATTATTCAGTTTTTTGCAATCATATTTTCTCCTTATTCCTTGCCATAGAGGTGCAGGCTTCTCTCTTACACCATCTTCACCACTTTCTCTGCTTCACCTGGAGGTAAATGTGTTTCCTTATTTAGAGAAGTGGAGGTGGGGCAGTATGCAGATAGCATGCAAACTGTATGGAGACAGCACAAGGCTGCTGGTTCAGAATTATTTTGATTTACTAACATATCCACGGTAGTGAGAACAAAATAGGCTTTTACGCACATTTTATAAATCTGATGGTAATTTTGCGTGTAAACATTTTTTTTTTTTGCAGGATTAAGAATGTTTCCACATAAATATTAGTACATGAGGCCCAATGCCATTTGGAAAGACAAGACTGAAGTAGAGATGTTTGGCCATAATGCACAGTGCCATGTTTAGCAATGACCAAACACAGCATGTATTTGCAGCCACGGGACCTGAGCACTCTGCAGTCATTGAGTTGACCACGAACTCCTCTGTGTACAAAAGTATTCTAGAGTCAAATGTGAGGCCCTCTGTCTGAAGAAGAGTGGGCCAAAATTCCTCCACAGTGATGTGAGAGACTGATTAAGTCATATTTAAAATGATTAGTTCAAGTTAATGCTGCTAAAGGTGGTTCTACACTGTACTGAATCACGGGGTGTACTTTATTTTCAACAGGACTGCATAGAGTTCTGTGAAAACATTTTGTCACATGACTATATAATGGTCCTGTTTAAAAAATGCAGGAGAAAACAAATATCAGTAAATCACTAAACTCATGAATATCCATGCCAACTCAATAATTCTGTCAGACTTTGCTGAAAACTAATGCGTTCATTTTACCCAGGCTAACTTCAGTTTTTTTTCAGTAACCAGCTACAATTTGAACTATTGGCAGCTCATATTGACAAATACTAATTAACTGTTTCTTTGCTTTTTTTTTTACCTTTTTAAATTTTAAATTCATGCTACAGTCTCAGAATAAAAAAGTACTTTCTCTCTTTTAATGTTGAAATGACCTCTGCCTGCACTTGCACTTGCGTTACTGAAAGGCATTGTCAACATTATGTATTTACAGACGCATTTATACCATCTCCAGATAAATTATTAAGAAAATGCATCAGAAACCTTATATGTTACAAATCATTTGACAAATCTTATGTGTGACTCTAAGGATGGTGAAGGTTATGCAATCAGCAAAACATTCCAATGTTAGGTATGCTTATGAAAAAAAGATGTTACAATGCTTCAAAACAATGAGTTATACAACAAAACAGGAGCTGAAGTCACACCAGTCCAACACACACCAGCTGAGGAGGAAAAGATGAGAAGGGCTGAGCAGCAGAGGCCATGATTGTAAGTCTGTAAGTTGTTACCTACTTGGCGGGGCTGCAGGTATGCAACGCCTTCAAATGAGGCTTCCAGGTAGCAATGGAAACCGAGTTCTCATCAGCAGCATAACTACGCCAGACACACTACATGCAGAGTCAACAGGATAAATAACGCAATGATAAATTGAACAATAAATGGAGTAAAAACGGGGTGAGGGAGGATCATATAAGTTGGGTAGGAAGTAAGAGAAGAAAAGTGAGGAGGAAAAAAGAAAAACCTGATTAGTGCTTTTGGGATAGTGTTGATGCAATGTGGTTGGGGATGTCAAAGGGAGGTGGGGCAGTGATGGTGGTGGTGCTGGTGGAGGGGATACATGCCTGAAGGGGGGGAGGGCGCTTTGGTAGTGGTGCCAGGTGGCTCTGAGGTAGGGACGAGCACCGTCGGTGGAGTACATACGCCAAGCTGCCTGGGTGGGGGAGGGAGCAGAGATGGATATGTGCACACACATACAAACATACATAAATGACACAAAAAAGCTATGAGACAAACATGGTAAGGAAAAAAGGACCGACATTTATGTGAAAATATAACTTGCGTAATGCATTCTAAAAGCTTGTAACCACCCGGCAGCCACTTTGGAGGTTGTATTATACATTTGAAGAGTGTATAATCACTTTTTTTAAGCTGACAATATGAGCGAGTCATTTTATCACAAAAGTGTGAAACAACTGTTATAATCCTATCCCATACCCACATTCAAAGCTAGTCTATTTTAGTCCTAATTAGCTATATAGCCAAACCAATCCCAAACTACAGAGACAGATGGCAATCTCTTATATATGATTGAAAACATACCTGCAATCATGGGCTGAAATGCTAACAAAAAGCCTCAGGTTTGCTAGATTTCACCATGGCAAAGGATTATTTTTTGCACCATATAGCTATTTTCTGTAAGAAATGTGATGCTAGTTAGGTATAACAAACATAATAAAATTCCTACTCATATCTTACAGAAAGAATCTACATTCTGCTATAACACAAACATGTTTAAGTCTAACTTGCAGGAATATAGCAGGTGTATTTGACTTATTAGTGACAATTGTGCTCGCTGCCCACATAATTGCCCGCATATTGAGTGCCAGTTTTCCCATTCTTCTTCAAATATTGTCTCTATAAAGCTTTGGGGTTTTTTTTGTTTTTTTTTTTTGTTTAGGCAGCTTTTAAAAAACAGTCTGGGCTCTTTAGCCTTTGGTAATGCCTCCACACAAACATCAGCTTTTAGGCATTTATCAGCTTACTGTTGGCAAATGGAACTGACAAGGAGGCACATCCCCCTAATACTAAGAGTGTAGACATGAACTATTTTCATTTTAGGTGTGCGTGGACTTCATTGCTCTCTGTCTCTGTCTCTATGGTGACTGCACATCAGAAATTAAATGGCTTCTTGGCATTTAGGCTAAACTAAAAAAGGTTATAACACATTCTGAATTCAATCCAGGCGAATTTTCATTTACTACTTGGAAATTATCAGCAAAGATCATTCAAACTGTGTCGGGGGCAGGATGCAACATAGGTGTGTTTAGGGACCTCGTCATACAGCCAATGATGGACACAAGGTATTTACAGATTGAGAGCTCACACATTCTCTATGCATGCAGTCCACATGTACAGTTTATGTAGTCAGTTTATGGCAACACAGGTGTAAGATGTATAATGTGATTAACAGTAACCCTAATTTGCAAATAAATGTAAATGATGAGGCCATTCTGCAGCTTTATCTTTGACAGGTTGCTTTCTTTACATCGTCAGCCATAATTTACTTGAAGCTAACTCAACCTCTTCAAACTTGCCAGGTGTAGTTACAAGATTTGTGACGTGATTGGAAAACCCAAATATAAACACTTCACACAGACGGGATGGAAAATTAACACTGACCACCTGCCAAATGCTAGTCAGTTTTGGCTGCTGATTATTATGAGGACACTTTAATGGCATTTATAGATTCAATCTTGTTCTGAAAATTACACAAAAAGTTATTTGGCAAAAACAGCTACAGCAGATGTTGAAATTTAGAATTTACCAGCTGTGAAGGCTTGAAGACAGTGGTAATATTCTGTTGTGCACACTCACAGTAAGACATAGAGAAGAGTGATTAAAAGCAGTGAGAGCTGTGTGAGATGGGGGGGTGGGGGGGAGGGGGGGGGGGGGGGAGTGAGGTGACAGACAGAATAATAACACCGTCCACATATTTAACACATCAAAGCTGCTTCCAAATTTCCTTTTACCTGTTGAGGAAACTGTTATGAGCTTGGCAGATAATAGACAGTGACCAGATACTTGATGCAAAGCCAGTAAAAGAGAAACAAGCTCAACACACACTGGATTAATTGTTCACTTAGCGGGATATTAAGGATCAGCTGGGCTCCCACTGGATTTTGTCTAGGCTAACCATAGACATATTGATAACAAGGAGAACAGACAAAACTGGTTGAATTTAATGAATTAGTCATATAAATATTTGTGACGATTTTGCCTATATCGTCTAACTACTTATTTAAAAGGGAAAACCAAGTAAACCAAGAATGAAGCAGATGCAAAATGTTATTTGCATCTTTATTTATTTATTTACTAGTTTAATATTGAGAAGCTGTCACACAGATGATCAAATATCTAAGAAATTGTAGCTTAATATTAGCATGAATTATTCACTTAAGCTCTCCCTTTAGGACATAAGGCACTTTGTTATTATTGTACTGGTGTGCAAAAAGGAACACAAAGAGGTTACAATGGCATTCCTTCAGCTATTAGCTTGATATTAAGAGGGGACCAGGCTGCTGCATGTTAAGACAAACAGTGTCATTTATATCCTGTTTGTATGTATCCTGCTTTAGATTTCCTTTGGTTTAGTTTGAATGACATATTTACATTACTATGAGACAGTTCTTTACAAGCTTAACAAGGATCGCTTGGTTGCTTCATCAAACAACTGACAGCAGATGTGGGACAACGAGGGAAGACAATGCAGGATTTCTTGGCCACATTTGTGGGTATCCTTGGAAAGGGAACGATCTTGTCGGGCTACTATGACATTGTCTAGAAAGCCCTTCATTAAGACACAGATGCAAAGTATGACAGACAGTTTGTGCAACAATTTAGATTTCCAGATTTCCACTTCCAAATATGTAGTTTTGAAACCAGGTCAACTGTAGAGTTTTTGACTTAAAGTCTGAAGAAGTTTTTGTCTAGTTGGTCAATTTGATACTATACTGAGGTAAGGGTAAGCATCACATCATCATAACCGATACAGATTATAACCGTATCTGAAACAACACTGTAAGGCTCCGACGGAAAATTCCAGAAGAATATTGCATGGTATTTTATGAAGTAGGGGGGATATAGATCAGACGCAGACCTACACAAAAACAAACACAAACAGTCTCACAAATACATGCAAACAAAGACAGATGTGCGCACATTTAGTTGCGCACATCAGGGAACACACCCCACAGCAGACATTTATTGTTCATTAGAAAGCAATGCAGCTGGTCTTGTCTATTACGATAAGTGATAGTTTGGAGGAGCGTCTACTCAGAGAATGATCACCATGGAAACGGCTCATAAATCCCAGCAGTGTGTGTTGCAGTTGGACCTGAGAGACAGCAGCGTGCCTCACACACTGTTAGTCATCATCAGGTACACACCGCGACAAGGCAAAGAAGGGCACAATACAGACACACGCACATGCACACGCACACACATTCATATTAAGTACACTCTTAATGAAACACCCTTAGTAATGGAAGAGATGCACACCTGCACTTCAACAAAGGGTAAAAAGTGGACACACTCATGCTTCCATTTGAAAACAGGCAAAACAGACACGAACTATACACAAATACATGAACATTTTCACATAAAAGGAAAGAAAGTTTCTTTGTGTTCACACTGGCACTCAGCTGCTGCTCCTGCAGAAAAAAAAAAAAGTCGAGGTGAAGTGTGTTTGTTCTCTGCATGTGTGAGTATCTACCTGGATGAGGCTGGCAGCTGGGTTCCTCCTTTTTTCAAAGTGCTTTTGTCGATGCTGCTCCTGCACCTTCAGGGCAAAACCTGACCCCAGGATGCCCTATGTGGAGAAAACAAATACACACAAATACACAGTTGTAAACTTGGAGAAAATTCACCATGGAGAAAAAAAAAAAGGCCCTGCTCTTGATTGTATCACATAAAGTGTAATCAGTCATTGTGCTCATTGTGCTACAATGTGTGTTTTACTCACAGCTGGCAGGGCAAAGAAGGAGATCCCCAACAGAGCAAAACCTGCTGATAATAACCGTCCTGTCCATGTCTGTGGGGTCTTGTCACCGTAGCCAATGGTTGTAAGGGTGATCTGAAGATTCAGAGGACAGTAAGATAACATAGCCAGTTTATTTATGCAATTTAACCCACAGAATGAAGCTAATGATCATTTTGGACACTGAAATAAAAAAAAAAAAAAAAACGTTTTTCATGTCAGAGCGTTTTTCATGTCAGAGCACATGCATCAGATTCATGGTACTGCAAAAGTGTACAACTACAGACTGAGCTATTTTTATGCACTGTCTACTCCCTCAAATTCAACTCATATTCTTACAAAGACTGACAGGTGTGCAGAAGCAGCCCACAGCATTTTACTACATTTAACAAATCTTTTTTTTTTGCCTTTAGAGTAACATAATTACCATCTAAATGACTGTAGTATTACTTGTAAAATTACATCTCAAGCTCATAGTAGCCACACAACAAACCCGATAACTTTGATTAGCTGCAGTCACCTGCTCCTGTATTCCTCGTGTTTGATTTGGGAGATTTTTGTCTCCTCCCCAGATCAAAATGGGGGATCTCTGGCTTATTAGGCAAATGTATAAACCACTATACTGTGGAAACACTAACCTGGATAACATTAATAAACTTTATAATCTTTGTGAACTGGTAAGGAAAAGAGTTAATGACTCTCAAACCCATTTCTCAAATGCACTCAGGGATTTGTTTTAGATTAAAGAGAATGAAAGAACACCAACATCTGCTGAACGGCACACTGAGCATCTCCCAAATGTTCATATTTTTCAAAAGAAGTAAAAACACAGAATAAAAGATGAACCAATGTGAAGGACAAATATTCTCAGTATAATAATAAGCAGTTTCTAAATCTGTGGTACTGGCTCATATATTCCTCTTTGACAGCTAGTTGACATATACATACCAAAAGCCCCTGTAACTAAACTTCAAACTAAATTTGTAGATTAACCTGAATACTACTCAATACCTGTGCTCAGGAGTGGTGACTCTGTTTGACAGCTATTGTGTTGCACCATAAAAATAAATATATCTAAACTTTTGCTTTTAGCAAGTATGATACAACAGCTTTTAGTGTCTACCAGATAGAAATCTTCTCCAAGGCCGCAGCATGTGGGAGCGTGGCGTGTCATTCCCACAAGCCGAATAGGCCAGTCGCTCCTGGCCGCAGGAGAAAATTGACTTTATTGATTGGGCCGTTTCTTGTTTGTGTGTTGTCTGTGTCCACATTTTCAGAGGAGGAAACAGTGCGTTATAGCCAGCCAAGTGTGAATTTAAAGACCATTCTTCCTTGTTTTTGTGTTGTAGGTGTCATTAAGGTCACGGCCAAACTATGAAAAGAAATGCATCACTGTTGTCAGATCAAATGAGCAAAAGGTTTCTTTGATTTTTGCATGTAGAACATTGGATTTTGAAACTTCTGATTTTAAATATCTGTTAAGAAAAAAGTTATGGTTAATTGAGTCCTTAAAACCTGAGACTTTAAGATGTCCCAAACATCACTGTCTGAATAGTAATGGTAGGAAATTGCTTTAGAAATTACTGAGCTAGGCCACAAAGATTTTTCATGAAAAGTTACATCTAGTCAAATAATCAGTCCATAGCTCTTTCAAAACAGCTTCAAAACACTACAATTGGACTGCATTTAAAGTCATTTTAAAACACGATATTGTGTGTTTTAGGGTGCGCCAGGTAATGTGTGTCTGCGTGTGCTCACCGTGCCCCACCACAGAGCATCAGCATAGGTGGCAAACTCCATGTTGACTTCTTTCTCCACCAGATAGACCAAGAAGGAGGAGAAGATTAGCACCAGGAACCCTATATACCAGGCAGTCACCAGCTCCTGCAAGAAATACAGATTCCATTATGCTGCAAACAGGGTGAAAGATACTGATAGCTTGCTTTTGAATATAATTACTCCCTACTGGGAAGGAGAGATTTGTTTTCACCACACAGCACTAGTCATTGAATAACATCATTATCTTGTTTCCACTTATTAAATTGGTTTATTGTAAAAGAGGAAAAACTATAATTACATTTTGCGATAAAAATGTGGCAAAATTAAAGTTTACTGCAGGAACAGTGAATATGGAGTACAATATTATGTATAAATAAGACAAATGCCAAAATATCAAGAGTACATGCAACTTGCGCACAAAGCAAATTACACCAGCAGATAACATAGTGCACAAAAGCTATGTAAGGTAAAATGTGAAAATGGTGATTTGAAACTAGAACTAACAGATTGCAAGGTGACATATAATAAATGATACTATTTTAAATAAATATGACAACTTAAAATTACCTCTACTGTTTCCTGCTGTAACATCTCACTGCAATTTTCGAGTCTTACAGAACGATGACTTTTGTAAAGTATGGTCCCATTCAGAGTAAAACTGATGATAAAATACTTTGTGATTGACAAGTTTCTAGCTACAATATGAATATGTTTCTCAGTTAAATTCAGCCTTTATTTTTCATCAACTAAAATGCAAACTTGAATGATAGTCCACAAACAAATGGGTGGTGAAAAAAAAAATTCCAGTAAGTCCTATTCAGAATAGTTAAAAGCCACTCCACCTTAACCAACTACAACAGTCAAAGGTTTATTTTTTAATTTCTTTATCTTTTAATTTAAATCAGTAGATTAATTATTATACAGGAAGACGGATTCATTTTCCTGTATACTAAGTATACAGAAAATATAGACTGTAGTGATTCTTTTCAATACATTCTTTAAACCTGCCATTAGCTTATTGTAAATAAACGCTAAATTCAGTTTTTCCTGACAAACATGTTTTTGTAACTCATGAGTTTTAAAAGTGCTACCTGAACCTAAGTTTCTTGGTTTACAATACATCTTCAACAGTGATTTGCAAGGCACAATAGAAGAGGTGAGTAGTTAGTGTAACAACGCCCACTTAAGGCAAGACTTAAAAAAAGCCCTACCTTACTATGTGCGTAAACTACAGATCCAAGCAGTTTCCAGGTCCCTCCCCTGCGGTCCATGCGCACCATGCGGAGGATTTGAAGGAAGCGAAGGCTACGCAGCGCAGATGTGGCGAAGATGTTACCCTGGCTACCAGCTGAAACCACAGCAACTGAGGCAATAAGGACGATGATGTCTGGGGAGTAAAAGAGTGAAAATTAAAGGTCATGGGTTTCACAATATTAGTAACAGGAACTGTGGTTGACTCACCTACTTTCTAAATCCATCCACACTGCCATCCATCACCTTTAAAACAACTATTGATTCACTACAAGATGTTTGTTTCCTTTTCTGTCTAGATTAGTCTTCTTGAGTCTTTGTGTCTACAGCCTTGAGATATCACACTTCTTCTGTCACCGAATTTCTCAGAATATTGTCTTCTTCCCTGCTTGAATAGCAAAACAAGGACTGAGAACTGCAGTCTTTTAAAAGGGTGTGTCTTTATGCTATAGTCATAGCTGTGACATTTTAGAAGCATCACAGCAGTAAATAATATTACTTTATAATCTGTACTGTAACTGGAATAACTAAGAATCTAGTTTAATCTCCAACTTGTCAACCTGTTCATGTAAGAAATTATAGTGTACCATCTCAAGGGAAATATTAAGTTAAGACTACACAAATATAATTAATGTGTTTAGAGTTGTGAATGGGTTCATTCATAAACTGTACAGTTGCATGGCAACAATGTCTTCACACAGACCTACCGATGACACAAAACGGCTTCCTGGCAAAGCGGAGACGTCCTTGCCAGCCTCGATAGCGGCAACAGCAGCCAGCACTCCATATCCTGATGATGTACTCCAGACCAAACACTACAATCATCACAAACTCCTGCAGGACACATCAACATACACGCTAATTTACACACTTGTACCTTATAGCATCATACAGACAATCATAGCCAAAGGTCAAAGATTGAGCTTCTTAGTTGTTAAGTGGACACACACAAACTAATCAATTCTTTCAATAACTTAAAAAAATGACAGATGAATTTGAAGAAAAAAACCATCACTTGTACTGTAATTACTGCCAGCTTCATATATTTTAATGAGGGCACTTTATAGTCACTAAACTAAACATTTTGATGTTCCTGGCAGGAAAAGAACAGGTGCAATTTACAACATATTAATGACTATTTTCCATTAAGATGCGCCTGGTTCACTGTTTAAGCTTATAGTGACAGTTCAGTGTTACAAAGTCACTGCTACTGTTATTAGTTACACTTGTGCTTTTCTTGCTGTGGCAATAAAGATGCCTGTGGTAAGAAAAACATTTTTTACTGCAGATAATTTGACTGATTGTAACAAGAAAAACCTGAGTGAAAACAAAACAAAACAAAACAAAACAAAACAAAACAAAACAAAACAAAACAAAACAAAACAAAACAAAACAAAACAAAACAAAACAAAACAAAACCATACAATCATTATTTCCAGATAAATGAGTAACACTTGCACTATAGCCTGCCAAAATATTTGCTGTCAAAATGTTTGCTTTTATACTGATGATTACTCATAAGAACAACCATTTGAAAAAACTAAAACAAAAACCCTTTATTTTGGAGAATGTGATTTACACTATATGGACAAATGTACTGGGCCACCTACACATTAAACCAACAGTAGCTCATGGCATGGAAACTATGGATGAAGCTCCCAGTGCAGTTTTTGTGCAGATGTTAATGCCAGATCATTGGCACTCGGCAAACCCGCACTGTAACATTATGTGGTCTGCTCGTTTGTGGCTGAGTTGCTGTGGTTCTTAAATGCTTCTGCTTTGCAATGATATCACTTCTAGTTGATTGTGGAATATCTAAAAGAGGAGAAACTGACTTGCTGCACCAGTGGCATCCTATTGCAGTACCATGCTTGAACTTAGTGAGCTTTTTAGAATGACCCATTCTTTCACAAACGTTTGAAATGGCAGACTGCATGGCTAGGTGTTTGGTTTTATAAACCTGTGGCAATGGGACTGAAAACACCTGAATTCAAAGATTAAGCAGTATGGCCCAATAATTTTTCCATACAGTGTAGCTCTGTTTTTTTTTTTTGCAAGGTTACAGGAGAAGATCAGTAGAACTCTTATATGTTAAATATGAAGACAATAGCCCAACACAGACAATAGCCTTTTTTATTTTTAGCTAAAATTTAAAGACATGGACCAGTAAGGTCCAAATGCTAAGAAAAGTGACAAAACTCCAAAAGGTCACCATGGTCAGTTACATAAAAGTGAATAAAGTAATAATCCACTATAAAAGAGCAAGCCAACAGGATACACAGTGTTAATCAGTGAGCTTTACAAGGATTTGGACAGTCACATTTATACTACCTTAGCTATCTGTTAGCAATTAGTTTCATATTTAGTGCATTCTTGTCACTCTTCTCGTCCAATTCTCAAGAAGGAGAAAATTTAACACAGTTCTCAAAATGACTGTTCCTTTAAAAACCCTGACCTATCCAAATAATAAGACTATATGCCACTATAGCTAATTAACAATAAATAATCTACAACTGTTGTTAGATTACATTTTGGTTTCATCTGTGTCATTTGTCAATCATATACAGTGATTTGATACTTAAAAAAATATTATTACTTTTTTACATCATGAGTACTTTATAAATATCTTGAAGCTGGAAAAACAAGTGTCTCCTAAGATGAAAAGTTTTCTTTTTGCTTCCACTTTATTTGTGCGATCCATTTCTTATCACTATTTCATCTGACTTATGATTTTTCCTGCTCAAACACATCTGAGGGATATGCTGTCAAATTGACTTGGGACAGCATAATGTATATCTTGAGTAGCAGGTGACCCATAATCCCAGTTCATTATAGCCCCAAGAATGCATAATCAGCATTTCCAGTGCAAACATAAATATCAGTCAAACTCACTCATTTTCACTTCCACCTTTAAGAGGATCCTCATTGGCATTATTTCTTAACCCTTTAGAACTAAATATTAATTCCAACCAGAAGTCTAAAATCAAGTTTTTTCATAAAATATCCACAAATTCAAGATCAAAAACTCAAACATAGTGCTAACTCATTAAACACTGTTTAGCTGGGAGGAACACTTCATCTTAAGATGACTAATAAATACATCTTTTAATCACACAAACACACATGCACGCACGCACGCACGCGCGCGCACACACACACGACTATCACAAAATCATATAAAATGAACTCAGTAAGCACTCTCCAGGAGACAGGTACTGATTGAGTCCAATTATTTGTGTGTGTGTCTGTCTGTGCATATAGGTGTGAGTGTAAATGCATTTGTGTGTGTGCTTGCTTGCTTGTGTGTCCTACCAGGATGAGCAGGCAGTGCGAGGAGAACTCCTGGTGAGCAGGGATGGTGGAAAACACTGAGAGAACTAGACATCCAAATACCAGGATGAACCTTTGAAGACAAAACACACACACACACACACACACACACACACACACACACACACACACACACACACACACACACACACACACACACACACACACACACACACACACACACACACACACACACATTAATACAAAACACATGTGTAATAAAGAACATTTAGACTTTAGTAATTAAATAACAGGTTTAGGCTTGTAAGCTCAGGTAACACGCACACTTCTTCAGTGGTACACTCACACATACACAGACAAAGGGAATATCTGGAAATGATTATTTCTCCTCTGCACGGCTACATTAATCTGGATTTAAACTGTTAACAGCCTTATTAGTATCTGGCAAAACAATGTTTAAAGCTTCAGTGCTGCAGGATCTGATAGTCCTTAAGTGTGAATATATTCTGTTGTAGGCTAGTTATTCTTTTGAGTGAAGAATAATGTCTTTAAGGGGAGCCATTAGCTAATTTCCAGCTTCATATTTTCATTACTCTACTAGAGCAGGCTTGTATGATTTACTGTTCAAAATAATCCTTATCTTCCTTCCTTAATAATCCTTATTGATTCTAGAATGGCCCTTGGTTATAATGGGCCCTCAATTCATCCTCAGTATGAAACATTTCTGCCCCTTTAAAACAATTTTCTTCTGATTGGTTGCTCCTTGTAAACATAAAGTTTGAACAGCTGTTGGTTGAGGCTTCTGTGCTAAAAATACTATAGTAGTGATATCCACTCTCAATTACATCATACAGAGCCAAAAACAGAAAAAACTATGTGAAACTGACCATTTAGAGCTCCCTGAAGCCTGAGCTGTTGGTTCATAAAGATTATATCTACATCCACTGACCTTTTTATGTATATTTGACAGAAAGTAAACAAAAGCTAAAATATTGATATAACAGATCACTGGAACCTTGTGATGTTCATAAATGTAAGTGTGGAGATACAGTGCCACTGAAAACTAAAAATGTTTCAATGACATCCATCTATCCATCCATCCATCCCCTGGGTTGCAGGGGCGACAGTCTAAGCAGAGAAACCCAGACCTCCCTTTCCCCACCCACCCCCTCCAGCTTATCCATGGGAACACTGAGGCATTCCCAGGATAGCCATGGAAAAAGGCTTGAGACTGTCCAAAAGCCTTTTTCCATGGCCTCACTGAACTTCTCCCACACCTGAGTTTTTGCTTCAGCCAACTCCAGGTCTCATTGTCATTGCCCATGTGAGCACTGAAGTCTCCCAGTAGGATGACGGCGTCACCAGCTGGAGCACCCTTGACCACTCCACCCAGCACTTCCAAGAAGACTGAGTACTCTGAGTGCAAATGACAGTCAAAACATGTTCCCTGGCCCGACGGTGCAGGGAAATGACCCTCTTGTCCACCGGTACTAGCTCACTAGCTCAGGCTCCTTCCCCACCAGAGAGGTGATGTTCCCTGTCCCAGTAGCCAACCTCAATAGCCAGGGATCAATCTCAGCCCAACACACACTGCACTTAACCCCTTTGGTGCCTCTTGCAGGTGGTGGGCCTACAGGAGGGCGAGGCCATGCCTGGCCGGGCAGGCCGCACAGGCATTCTCCCTGGAGCACCATTCCCAGGCCAGGCTTCAGGTTGAGGCCCCGGTAACTATCCTGGGAAGGGTAAACTGATCTCTTGAGCCAGTGGAGTTACCTTTTGAAATAGTCTCTTCCTATAAGAATGTTAATGTGAACATTTTACAAACAAAATTCTATTTACTGCCATTGTATCACAGAAAACATATAGATCAGAGCTGATATCTCAAAATCTGCATGTCAATCCCAAACTGTTATTGTTAGAATCCAGTGATGAAAAAAGCATTTTGTAATTTGTTTTCTTCCTCTTTTGGCTGCTCCCTTTAGGGGTCACCACAGCGCATCATCTGCCTGCATCTCACCCTATCCCTAGCATCCTCCTCTGTCACATCAATCCTCTGAATGTCCTTGTCATTTGTTTTCTAATAATGGTAGTAAAGTGTGGAAGTGTGGGGTGTGGATCTGTAACAAGACAGATGCACTCAGGTTAACATTTCAGATTTCCAACACATTGTTTCTAATTACAGTATAGGCACAAACTATATCACTGCTGCCTGCAAGGAAACCACTCAGTCCCGTGTAAGTCATATGGCAACTTGGTTAATGAGCAAATACAAATTAAAATTCATAAGGCAGCTTCCAGGCAACATATGTACTGGCTAGCAGTCCCAGCCTACCGCTCTTCAGAGTAACTCTGAACTGTTTTTTTTTTGTTGTTGTTTGTTTTTTGTTTTTTCAAGGTGCCATCTGTCTTTCTGATATTTATATATTTATGGTCTCATCCCAACAGATTTTTTGAAGGTTTGTTTTCCGTGTACAGAATGTATTCCAGTCTATTCCCCTTCTCATTTTCTGAACCCTCTCTCTTACTTGTCTCTTTAATATACCAAATTCTTTACTGACCCCTCCTACATTGCTTTCCTCCTCACCTCCATCCTCCAACTGTAATCTCTCCTTCCTTTAGATTTCTCTTTCTCTGGACACATTGTATTTTCTCTCTTCTGGCTCCCTCATATGATTGATGTCAGCATTTATTTTCCACGGGATTCACAAGAAGTATGAAAAGTGAGGTGAATGTTCATGTGTGTACCTGGCTGTGTGCTTCATAGCAAAGGAGGACTGATGGTTCCTAACTTCCAGCACACATCTGCATCTGATACTGGCTCCTTGTCTAATAGCCCTTTACTGTCATGCAGACAGACAGCATGAAGGGCACATTTAAAAACAGCATACAGTTGTGGTAGAGAAGTTTGTGTGCTTGCGTGTGTGTGTGTGTGTGTGTGTGTGTGTGTGTGTGTGTGTGTGTGTGTGTGTGTGGGTGCATGTGTGTTTGTGAGAGAGAGAGAGAGAGAGAGAGACCACTGATCCTCATGATAGCTACTATAAATGCATCTTCTCCTCACTTACATTAGTTTATTAGTGTGCACTCATTGTCCAAAGCTGCAGGGCCCTCAATTATAAAACAGACTTATGATTATATGTCACTGAATTATCACTGAATTAGAAAACAGGCAGTCATATATAGAGCGTTAGTTTGACAAGGAAAGGATCTTATCTCTGAGCCAGGTCAGGACTTTGACAGGATTTTCCTGCTGATTTTGTTAGCTGTTAGCATTTTGGGATGGCTTCAATCAATCATCTTATTTTTAAAAAAGTCCATGTTTTGGTCCATGGTTATTCCTGAAAAAATCTTCCTTTGTGTTAGAATTATGCAGTAAGAATGGCAAGTTGTGTCAGTTGTGTAAGTTGAAGTTGATTTTTTAATTTACGATTATATGTGTGCAGTTATAAATGTAATTCTTAGAACCTGCTTCAGCAAGGTTTTATAGGGCCAAGATTAGATATGGTGCTATATAAATAGAATTGTACTGATATTGAATTGAATTGAGTATAATGATTATTTTCTTTTTCAGGCTGCTTAGTCCTGGATTTAGGCTACTCTACCAGAGTGAAGGAAACCAAGAAGACTGTCTTTGACAGCACAATGTGAGGTTTGCAATTGCAGGTGTCTGTGATATTTGAAAAAAAAAATCCCAAAAAACTTGCAAATGTAAGAAATGCACTAGGAGGATGAACTCTTTGAGAACAAAGCAAAAGTTATGACCAATGTGCACTGATTTCAGAACATTTTATCAGGCAGTACCGTGTGCAATGATGCTCTCCGTTGTCTCGCGACCTTTGTGACCTTTCAGCTAATCTGATACCTTTTGGAAACACAGATAGCTTCACTACTCACTGTACCCTGAAAACAAACTTATAAAAGTGTTTCAAAGATAGCTAAAGTCAGCATGCAGTGTGTGTGCTGTAGGCCTGATTCCACAAACTACATTTTAAGAACATAAAAATTCATCTATAGCTCATTGCTTAATTGAATAAATAACACAATTGTGTATTTGCATTGCCCTGATTGCCTTTTTGTAAGAACATGTCATTTTAGGAGTAATGACAAGTAAAAATTTTGTCAAAATGGGATTCAAAAGTGGTTATTAAATAATTCTTCATCAAAATATCTTGACTTGAAAAAGTGAAATAAAAAAGCCTGGCTGAATTTCAG
Source organism: Archocentrus centrarchus (assembly GCF_007364275.1). Taxonomy (NCBI): domain Eukaryota; kingdom Metazoa; phylum Chordata; class Actinopteri; order Cichliformes; family Cichlidae; genus Archocentrus; species Archocentrus centrarchus. The sequence goes on along the minus strand of NC_044360.1, from coordinate 8,353,088 downwards.
TGTACAAATGTAATCACTCAGGCTATTATGTATTGTACATTTGTACATTTTCAAGATGCTTTTATTTTTTACCCTCATGTTTCTACTATAGTCTTTCTAATCACATTTTAGTACCAGGCTTTTAGTGAAAAAAAAAAAAACAATGAGTCAAAGAATACAGGCCAAAGGGAATACTGAATGGCTCAGTATGCTGTGTGAAAATAGAGCAATGAGAGACCTTGATTACAGCCTTCGGCAAAATCAGACCAAAGTGAATAGCTATTGCGATTTACAATCGGGGACTACATGAATAACTTCAGAAATGCAGGTTATTATTCTTTGATTTTTAAAGCAACACAAATAGCATTTTCCTTCATAATTAATACTCAAAACTATAATTACAATGGCAACACTTTTCCTTGTTGAGGCAGACACATACAAAGATCACCTGTCACATCAGATAGCCGAACACCATTTGGTGAACAGGTACCGGATCGGTAATTTCAGTCATCAGATGATTATTGTTTAGACACGCTGATGAGAAGAAAGCATGACTGTGGGTTTCTGAGTCGACTGTGTGACGATGAATAATGAAAAATTCAAATGCACTCTTGGCTTTCAGCTGTTAAAATTGACATAATTTTGCATCACTCATCTGAAATCAGCATAGTATCAACATTGCTTTATGCACCCAAGAACAGTGTGTGTCTTCCATCTGTTGCATCTGATGAAGAAAAAGGTCATGGGAACTGATGAGAGATATGATCCATAACACTGTTATACTGATCAGTTCCTAGGTGAAGTTGTCACTTTTTAAAGATATTTACAGAGATAAAGTAGAAGATGCTGAGATCTGTATGGCTGAGGAAGCTGAGTATGCGGTAATAAGTTTGTATTTGGCATATGCATCTCAAGCAGTTTAATATATTATTCCAATTGCCTTTTAGGCTATTGGGAAAAAGCTGATAGCATTGCAAATTACTTATAAAACAGATATTTTTTAATAACACTGCGTGACCTCTGTGAAAAACAAATCCAGTGGTTTCTCCGTGTTTATCCTATTAACTAATTCACATGCTCTCAAATCAGCTGCCTGTCCCTTTCACCAAAAAATACTATTAAATTATTACTGACTCATGGTCCTGAGTTTGTGAATTTTGACAGCTGACTAGCGTAAGTGTTTAGAAAGAAATATTTATAGCATTCACAAAATACTACTATGCCATTTCTTGTTAATACGTTTGCAATAGTTTAAATAAAGATCAAATTAGAGGTGATAATCGATTAACTGGATGTTTGCTAAAATGCATTTGGTTAAAGATTTTCAGTTATAGATGCTTAACAGACAGCTGATTACTGGTATTAGCACCATATGAAATCATGTAATTGTACAGCAGCAGAAAGGTTGAGAGTTCACTTCACTTTGCAATGAACTGTGGATGTCCCACTTTGTTAAATGTTAGCTAACTTAGTTTATTAGACTGCTCAGCTGCATGTTGGCCAACTCTTACATCACACTGCACAGACCAACATGTGGTTAAGTTCATGCTTGACATCCTCAGTGGAAGATTGCAGGTTTGTGCCCCCTTTGGTGCATATGACAGAGACCTCTTACATAATTCTGATGAATGATCTGAGAACCTGCACACACACACACACACACACACACACTCAACACTTTTCCACCAGCTGACAATAATGCTGAAAAACCAGAGGAGTGAGAGGTGAGTATGTCAGTAATCAGGCCCCTGGAGATTTGCAGCCTGGACTCCCAGGGCGGTTTCATTACAAGCATGAGCTCTTAAAATAGAAACAAGGTAAGTAGGCTACAACAAGAAACAAACAGTAGCTGCACAGCAGTTTCCAATTTGAAGAATGTTCAAAGTTGTTCCTTCTTGAAAATGAACCAACTGCTTATCTTAATATAACCAGTCCATATTATAAGTTTTCTCAGTAGCATAACCTTTAGTTTCCAGGTACTATTATTAGTATATAGCAAAATTTTCAGCTATGTAATTGGTTCTTTCTTCCAATTATGCACCTTCAGCTTTACAGGTAACTACAAGGACTCCAACTGATTTAGTGGAGGGTAAGTAACTTTTACTTTCAGAACAGGACCCACTTAAAATAGCTTATCCTGTCCAGTCTAGAGAGGAATAATAGGGATACAAATATAAAAGTGTAATAATCCATAATGCCAGTACAGATTCATGTGCAAATTTAACTTAATTTTCTTATATCAACCATGTAAAAAGCCATACAGTGATATGACCAAAACACAAGTAGTCTTCACACTGGAGGACTACTTGACTTACACATACATGTATGTGCAATGTAAAAGCATGCAGTATGCACATACACTATACTGCCAAAAGTATTCACTCACCCATCCAAATCATTTAATTCAGGTGTTCCAATCACTTCCATGGTCACAGGTGTATAGAATCAAGCACCTAGGTATGCAGACTGCTTCTATAGACATTTGTGAAAGAATGCGTTGCTCTCAGGAGTTCAGTGAATTCCACCATGTTACTGTGATATAATGCCACCTGTGCAAGTCCAGTTGTGAAATTTCCTCGCTACTAAATATTCCACAGTCAACTGTGAGTGGTATTATAACAAAGTGGAAGTGATTGAGAATGACAGCACCTCAGTGATCACCAAGTGCAATTCAAAGCATTGGATGCAGTGGTGTAAAGCAAGCCACACAGGACTCTAGAGCAGTGGAGACTCTCTGGAGTGACAAATCACGCTTTTCTTTCTGGTAATCCGATTGGCAAGTCTTGGTTTGGCAGTTGCCAGGAAAACGGTACTTGTCTGACTGCATTGTGCCAAGTGTAAAGTTTGGTGGAGGGGGGATTATGGTGTGGGGTTGTTTTTCAGGAGTTGGGCTCCAGTTCCAGTGAAAGGAAAACTTAATGCTTCAGCTTACCAAGACATTTTGGACAATTTTATGCTCCAAACTTTGTGGGAACTGATGGCCCCTTCCTGTTCCAACATGACTGCACACCAGTGCACAAAGCAAGGTCCATAAAGACATGGAAGAACTTGACTGGCCTGCACAGAGTCCTGACCTCAACCCAACAGAAACCTTTGGGATGAATTAGGACCAGACGTTCTCATACTGTACAACATCAGTGTCTCACCTTACAAATACGCTTCTGGAAGAATGGTCAGAAATTCCCATAAACACACTCCTAATCCTTTTAGAAAGCCTTCCCAGAAGAGCTGAAACTGTGATAGCTGCAAAGGGAGGACCGACATATTAAATCCTACAGATTAAAAATGGGGTATCACTCCAGTTCATATGTGTTTGAAGGCAGACAAATGAATACTTTTGGCAATGTAGTGTCTTCATATGAAATGTTTGAGGGAACCAAGTGTAGGGAACAGCAGTAAGAGAGTAGCATGATGTTTTTATAATTAAATAAGAATCTGAGGATGGACGGAGAAAGTGTAGTGTGTTTCTGTGTCTGTGCGTGTGTGTGTGTGTGTGTGTGAGAGAGAGAGAGAGAGACAGATTGGGTACGTGAGAGGTCAAGGTTTTCCACACAATGCTGTCTGGTATCATTATCTATTTCCTTCTTTCTTTTTGTGCCAACCATGCATACCCTTTCAATCAAGGGAGTGGAACCAGAAGGAAAAAGATTGAATAGAGAGAAAAAGACAAACTCAAAGAGTCAGCGAGAATACTCACTTTGGAGAAGTACATGATGTTCCTCATAATGTGTCAAGTTAACAAAACAAGAGAAACAGAAACAAGAAACAAAACAGCAGCAGAGAACTCCACGGTGGATTAAAGGGAAAATACTGAATCCCACAAATCAAAATGTCTGAACAATATAGGAGTAAGGTCAGCAGGTTTTCCTGGATGAAAGCAGCAGGGTTAGCTGTGGCTGCAATGGGAAGACAAAGCTCATGCTATAAATACTATTTCTCCAAATAAGAAAGGCCCGGTTGATCGGTACATCTGAAATGAAACAAGAGAGGGAGATAGGGATGAAGCCGAGGGGACAGATTGAGCATCTCTTTCTTTTCAGTCTTTTTCACTCCCCAATCTTCTTCTTCTCCCTGGACCTACTGCATCTCAGGTGTCACTGCACTGATTTTTATCAGAACTTATTCTTATGTTGTCTTGTGCGTGTACTAATCTGTCACATCTTTTTTTGGCTTAAGTAATATAATGCGGGGCAGGGGAGGCTGAATGAAAGCACACACACACACACACACACACACACACACACACACACACACACACACACACACACACACACACACACACACACACACACACACACACACACACACACACACACACACACCAGTAGATAAAGAGTCAGAGATGACAGAGAGAGATGAAAAAAGCAAGATGACAGAAAGGAGGAGGTACAGTCAGAAAGAAAGATGAAGCTGTCCCGATTCTTTGCCAGAAGTCTATTAGTTAATCCCTGTGTTTATCCAGTCGAGTGCAGTATCTTACCTGATGATGGCAGTGATAAAACATACGGGTTCATTTCTAAGCAACTACCTGACCAAACAGAGCCGGGCCAAGGATAAAGCGCTGCGAGGCGTGTTTCTGTGCACGCCTTTCTCCGTCAAAAGAAAGAGGTGAGATGAAGTAATAGTCAATCTTTTTCACCTCAGAGGTCAAATATATAGATGGAAGGAATAACACTGTCTCATGTAAGAAAGCGTAAGAAAGGTCTAACTGTATTAATACAACTGCTTGAACCAAGCCTGTAGTGTCATATTCTGTTCATTATGCCAAACTGTTGTACTTCAGGCAACAAAGTATGTAACTTTAAATCCTGAGCTTATAGATTTAAGGGTCATACTTTCTATTATAGGTCATATAATATGTAGAAAATAAAATATTAAAGATGGCTCAGTGATCTGTTTTGTCTGCTTAAAAATGTTTCCAACCTGCTTTGCTCATTAAGTGATTTTAACTGAAAACCCTACAAACATCTCTGGAGACCAATTCAGTCATCGAAGGAACTCGGTGACAATGATAGACTGGATATGCAGAACTCAAGAGCGTGGACGCTGGTTGTAAGTGACGCCACCAGCACAAGAAGGCCTTGCTAATTTCTGGGATATTTTAGCTTTACTTTTATACAGTGGGCGGAATTGGTGATGCATTGTCCATCTTTATATACAGTCTGTGGGGACAACACACTCCAGCTGCATCTGCGTGCGTCATTTAATGCCAATAACGTCAGTGGCATAAAGACCTACAAGGCAGTCAGGATGCAGTGCATATCATGTGCCTGATCAGAGAAGAAAAAAATATATAAAACTCCCACAGTGGGCACAGCAGATGCTTTGACACCTGTTGTATGGTATGTGTAAGCTAAATAAATAAATAAGTAATTTTTATTTTAATTACACAGTTTTTTTATCACCTTATTTTCAGTCTGAAGGAATATAAAGCCATTTCATAATACAAAGAAGGTACTATTTTTCATAAGAAAAGGAAGGTATTATTAATATAAAATTACTGCTTATGAAAAGTGGGAAAGCCATGGGAGGCTATTTAGTTTTTGTTTTCTGTATTGATTTTACTTGGTCAGTGCAAGAGTTCAGAGACAGATTTAGAGATGGCTCAAGAAATTTGCAACACCAAACCAAACTTTTTTGTGTGTAAAATGCAACTAAGTGTGTCCACAAAGAGAAGCAGAAAGGAGTTCAGATCTGCAACTTCTAGATTTGGCATGTCTGAGCATCTCTCTTCACCAGTAGTTTACCTGCAGTTTAATATGCCACATCTAGAAGTTGTTACTGCAGCCAAGAGGGACAAATAGAAAGACATTTGAGAGGGGAGCAGAGAGAAAGAAAGAACTAGACAGAAGCCAGTTTTCCATGATGTGGGATGCACTGAAGATGGGTGACTGGTGCAAGAAGATTCGGAAAGCTTTCAGTGTGTGCGTGCGTATGTGTGTTTTTGTTAACTAGACACAGACTGACACATTGTTGAAGAAAGCCAACAGCTAACGGGGTTCATAAAAATACTGGCTTACACACACACACACACACACACACACACAATACATGAGATTCCTATCAGCACCCATTTCAGCTTTTATACCACTCCAAAACTCCCGTTCACAATGCTGTGCAACAGATGTCAGAGGCAGAGAGTGAGAAAGCAAGAGAGCAAAGGAGAGTTCAAAAAAGAGAGAATGGGAGACAAGTTTATATGACAAAACGGTATCCTAATTAAAAACCAAAACAAGACAAAACAAACCAAAACAAAAAAAAAGAATGTTAATCTTGAACACAGAATCAAAAACAAGAGTGATGTCCCCACACTGACAGAGTGGGAAAGGGAAGGGGTTCAGCTCCTGTGTTTGATTTCCCTTGGACTTCAAATCAAAAGCTTTTTATCATTTGATTTCTCAGAAATCAGAGTGCGTATAAACACAGGCTTATCCAAACCTCAGAGGCAAGGAAATTAGAAGCACAAATCTGCAGTTGCTTTTCAGATAAAGACCCAGAGTTATCTATTTTACAACAAACTCTGCACATGCTGTGTAGATTCAGCAGATACACTTTCCTCTTTTTGGCTGTGGTGTAAACACACACTTGGCTTAGCCACCTGTATTGTGCACGTTATGACAGCAAGTATCACGCCTTTTGTGTATTTGGAAATCCACTGGGCTTAGTCGGTAGCTTTCTTTAATGCCACTTGATTATGTGCAGCATGTGCATGAAGGCTCATTACTCACACCTAGCTAGATAGTCCAAAGAGAACTATGAGTGATCAAGTACAGTGCCCGTGGAGCTTAAATGAGCTCAGTTAAGCCAAGACCAAAATGTGGTCAGGAAATAAGTCTTGCTCTTCTGAAGCTTGGAGGGCCTGGCATTTTACAAAGCCACTTTGAAAAAACATTTACTTACTTTCTTTTTTATAGAAGGAAGTGCTATTGTAATTTTGTAAATATTTGAACCTACTTGGTTTCGTTTATCTTGTGTGTAACATCCTCAATTAAATTAACTAAAATGCATGTTTAGGCTTACTAAGTGAATTTTTTTCCCCTTTCGCATTTAGAAATACCATTTTTGTTGTAGCTGTGTTAAGAAGTAATGCAATGCAGGCTTGTATTTTTAGTCACACAATAGGCATCAACAAACAGTGGAGAGTCTAAAATGCATGGCGTTGTTACACTTTACCATTGTAATACCATTGTAATAAGCCAACATTTTTTTTAATCATTATTCAATAGAATTCCTTTACTTTTTATTCAGCATGAGTCTATTACAAAAACCATTAAAGATATTTGATGAGTTTTCCTACTGATATGTTCCTCTTGTGACTTCATTTATCGATCTTTTTACTGGAGGCCAATGGTAATATTATAATAATACTATTATTTTCAGCTTTTAACAAAACTTCTTATACAACATTAATCACTGCCTCAGCATTGTGGCAAAGAGCCCTAAAGGTAAACTTACTATTGTGTTTTTGAGGCTAGTGGCTTAAGGCTACACTGGACTTGTTGGATTTTACACACCTACAACCACAAGATGCTGTGCAGTGAAAAAAGGGCTGAATCTAGCCTACTACAACTGAATGAGCAAATAAAGTAATTCCTAGGCAACAAAGACGGGCTCAGAGCAGCCGAGCACTCACCTGCAGGTTGCTAGTTTGGGTCCCTGTTAAGATGTTGCGATCTCTGGGATGACCTTTTTAAACCATAAGTGCTGGCAAAAACAAGTGTAACAAACAACCCATCTGAACCAAATTAAAAACAGTTCCCACAGGCTTTAGAATAGCAGTCACAGCAGGAATCAAGCTCTGCACTATTATTCTCTATAAATGGAGGAGATCTACTCAGCACAAAAGCAGCTCCAACAGGTAAACGGGAACTACAGAGAAATTTGGACACTCAGGGAAAAAAAAAAAAAAAAAAACATACTGAATGATCTACCTGAGTTACTTGAGTGGCATTCTGTATGTGTGTGTGTACAAAGCCATGAGTTTGTATGAGTGCTTCACTTGTATATTTTTGGTTTGTTTGTCTTGCATTTCTGTACTATGTAAAGAATGTGTGCAGTGAGAGACGCTGAAGGCGGCTGTAGGCTGACCACCCAATCAGATATTAGTGACCATTCTTGTGATTTCTGTGCTGCCTTTTTATTCTTATTCACCTTTACTTTTGATTGAGTAGTCAAGATGCCCTGTTTGGGGGGGGTTGAGTCATTCTTGAGCTATTCTATATGGAAAAGTGGAAAAGAATAAACACAATGAAAATCGAACAGTGTATTTTTCTCCATCGGTCTTAATCAGTTTTTCTTTTTTTAATTGTTTAACATCATGAAAAGGTAATAATGTAGAAATGCCAGGATACCAAGGGAGAAAGTTTTGCCTCTGGCAAGGCTCACTTTAATTCATACCCAGGGGCTTAATCCCTAAGGTCTCTGAGCATGATGTGTATTTCTAATCAGTGCATATGTTAACTGAAAACTACATCTTAAATATGTACTCACATTAATTTACATTAATTTGTATTTCAATCGTTTATAAAACCTCTTCATGCAGAGGATGAGTCGATGCTTGGTTTTAAAGGCTTATAAGTGTGTGCTTCACATAATTAATATAGAAAGATAACTGAAAACTGGACAGTTTACAAGACCAACTTTCTTTATATTTAAGTAAATAAAAATAACAAATAAGAAATAAAGTTAAAGCACAAAACATGATAAAAAATGATTCGCAATAGCACTGCTGCTCTGGAACTCTGGAGCTGTGAATAAGGGAATTAGAGAAGTAAATCTGAGCTGTTGAATTGCTTTGGTGGAGTCAGCTCATTAGGTCAACAGATGGCTGGCTGGTTCCCTTAGCACATAGTGAAAACTGAACTGGAGAGAGGCTGACTCAGCGCAACTTATGTCAGTGCAAGTGTGAGAGTTTGTACTTTATGTACATGCTGCTTATAGCATTTTGAGTTGAGTGGGTACGCCTATGCATGCATATTTGCAATCATTTTTACACTTAGTCCAAGCACATATCCAGTGTGTCAAACACATGTATCAGCCCACACAACTCCATCTGTTCTGCTGCATCGTGCCCTCTGACTGTCTAGGCTGCAGGTTTTGAACGTTAAGATTTTGAAATCCTTATCTTTGAGTATGAGCCTATGTTTTTGTTTTGTTTTTTCCTCTAAGTCCAGTGTCTGTGAGGATTGATGTCAGCTATCACACATTTCTATGAACAAAAGCCTCATTATGTGAAGGCTAAACAAAAGGAATCACAACAAATAAGAATATCTTTGCTTTTGAATGTCTCCCTGCTGTTGTTTCCATAGTATATTTAACGGATTTGTTGAACAGTATTCAGTGATATCTCTCCTTTAAAATTCCCAGATTCTTCTGCCTACTTTGCTGCTGCCTGTGATACACTAGAAACATGCTGCAGAAATTTTCACCAGTAAAAATTTTATTCTAGGGATTTTCATTTAATATGGTTTGAATTAGAACCTTTTAATTTCTTAAGCCAAAATAAAAAGTTTTCAGCATCACACTGCATCCCCCAGCTTGCCTTCTCCCCATAGTGCATCCTGGTACCAGGTGTTCACCAAGTAAACGACGCACACGCACACACCCAGCCATCCACAGGATGTAAAAGAAAATGTGAGTCACCAGACCAGGCTACCTTTTCCCATTGCTCTGTGGTCCAGCTCTGATGCTCATATCTTCATTGTTGGCACTTTTAGCAAATGGTCAACATGGGTACCCTGACTGGTCTGCAGCTATCAGAACCAGAATTAAATTTTTCAGCAATTTGAGCTACAGAAGCTCATCTGTTGCATTGGACCAAACAGGCCAGCCTTCACTCCCCACGTTCTTCAGTGAGCTTTGGCCGACCCTGTTGTTGGTTCACCACTGCTTCTTGCTAGGACCACTTTTGATAGAAACTGACTGCAGCAGACCAGGAACACCCCACAAAAGATGTAGTTTTGGAGATGCTCCAACCCAGTCGTCTAGCCATCACAATTTGGCCCTTGGTCAAACTTGCTCAAATCTTTACACTCACCCATTTTTCCTGCTTCTAACACAACAACTTTGGGAACAAAGCTGGCAACATACAAGGAAAATTGAAACTGCTGGCTAAGGATAAACACAGATTTGGTAAAATAATAATTCACATTGGCAGTAATGACACCCATTTATACAAATCAATGTTGGACTTTTCTCTGGGATCTCACCCCAGTTGGACCAGGAGCGACATGCTTAGCCGCATGTTCCCTTTGTATTGCTGGCTGTCTGAGTGGTGTCCAAAAAACATTAAAAAAAAAAACCCAACAGATGATATGTGTAAGTTTCTGGGGAAAACCTGGTCTTGTTAGGAGAGACAGCATCCATCCCATTTTGGATGGAGCAGCTCTCATTTCTAGAAATCTGGCCAAATATATTAAACCCACCCAAAACATGACTATCCAGGGTTGAGACCAGGAAGCAGAGTTGCAGTCTTACATGCCTCTCTGCAAAAAACTATTTAAGCATAAACATTAACAAAGATTAATATCAGGCCCCATCTTATCTTAAAGACCTCATAGTACCGTATCATCCCATTAGAGCACTTTGCTCTCAGACTGCTGGCTTACCTGTGGTTCCTAGAGTAGAATGGGAGGCAGAGCCTTCAGCTTTCAGGCCCCTCTTCTGTGGAACCAGCTCCAATTTTGGATTCAAGAGACAGACACCCTCTCTATTTTTAAGATTAAGCTTAAAATTTTCCTTTTTGATCAAGCTCATAGTTAGAGCTGGATCAGGTGAATAATACTTTAGTTATGCTGCAATAGGCTTAGGCTGCTGGGAGTTTCCCATGATGCACTGACTTTTTCACTCACCTCTTTTCACACTACGTGTTTATAACCCGCTCTGCATTTAATCATTAGTTATTATTAATTTTTGGTTCTCACCCACAGCATGTCTTTTTTTCCAGTCTCCCTCCCCTCAGCCCCAAGTGCTTGCTTATAAGGGGTCGTTTTGATTGTTGAGTTTTTTCTGTAATTATTGTAGGGTCTTTAGCTTGAAATATAAAGCACCTTGAGGTGACCATTCATTGTGATTTGGTGCTATATAAATAAAATTGAATTGAACTGAATTGGTGTATTCATGTCAATTACACCTGTATAAAATGCATAAATGACATGATGGAAAAAAGCTGATATTGTAGGCTGGACAAATTGGCATGGTGTGAAATCCCACTGCTTTAAGTACATTCACGTGGGTATTTATCCAACATGAAACTCTTGATAAAGTCCCTCAATACAGCAAAATTGACTTTACAAGTTAATGTGCCAAATGATATATTGCAATATTGATACTGATACTGTAAACATTGCAATTTGGAGATATCAAAAATGATTATATACAATATTTGCTGAATTAGATGTGTTATCAAATTGACATGATACAATAATTTTATAACATGTTATAGTTATATAAATGCTACAAATGGGTAATTTTAACCCATTAATAGGTGGTTGCTAGGCAACATGATGAAGTCATGATATCTGATATAGGTAAGAACCTTCAGGGGCCTAAGATGCCCTTGTGTGCCAATTTTGGTGGCTCAACTCCTGATTGTGTAGGAGTTTGCGGGCAAACAGAGATTTGGTTTATTAGTAATTAGTAAGATTATCATTGTGATAAATGGCTAAATTACAATAATAATAATAATAATCCATCTTATCATTGTGTTCCACATACTTGTAATGTTTGAGCGGAGACACAAGCCACAGGAAAGTGGTGGAAGCGGAGAAGAGATACAGACTGCGTCTAATTTGCATAAACATGCTTTTGTAATGGAGGACCAGGTATGCAGCTGCATGCAAATTATTTGTAGGTATGAGTTTATTTTCACTGGAAAACCTTCTTTTGATGAAAAGAAATTAGTTTTAGATGTTTAATCAGTGTCAGAAGAGGAACTTTATGCAATTTAAAATATTCAATATACTTATATTGCCTCTTTTGCTGGTTTCATAAAAATGTACATGAGTGTTTCAGTAACAGTGAAATCAAGCTCAAACAATACCCAACAATGTCAGCACCATCAGTTTCAGTATTTAAGTATGAACATTTTATTATGCCAATGTGGAAAATATGTGTTTTAAAGATGACTTATAGTGATGAGAATTATGGAGGCATAGGTACTCCACCTTGCCCACTGCTTCAAAGCAGCCAAAAGAGAAGATAAGGGGGCTTATTAAGGAAGCCGAGAGTGAAAAAGGATTAAGAGAAAGAGCTGGTGAGACTACAAAGGAATAAAAGCCAAAAAAAAAAAAAAAAAGGATATTTCCCCTATTTCCAGTCTGGTGGAAATGGGACGTAGCCAGCCTGCAGGCAAAAAAAAAAGAAGAAAGAAAGAAAGAAAATCAGCTATACCTCCTCTCTCTCTCTCCTTTTCAAACAAACCATTTAGGACTACTTTTACTACTTTTTTCACTCACAGAGAGGAAAGAAAACACACCATGTATTATGCAGTACCATATATACATTTCTAATTTCTTTTTAATCTTAATGAATGGAGCCAGTTCTTCACAAATCACAATTTTTGGATTTAATCAGATAAACGCTTTCCACTACTGCAGTACACCGGAGGAAGTTTTGCACCTACTGATCCTGCTTTTGTCCCAGATTCAGTTTAATGATTCAGTTCATAAAAAGGTAGCGGACTGGTAAAAACATATAAATAATTTCACACAATACGAAATTATGGACTTGAATTTGCAGCATTTCTGTGCCTACGCATGACACATTTATGCAAAAGCAAATATATTCTCCAGTAAAAACATAATTACTATTGAAAATAGCTAAAAATGAATAAACATGTGCAGATCTGCTTTTTAGTAATACACCATTTAACTACTGGTTAAAGTAAAGTTAATCAGCAGAAAATAAAACAGCCACATTGGGCTGTTTTCCAACAGTTAATACACTAAAAGTAAAAAAAAAAAAAAAAAAAAAAATCAATAGATTAATTAGCCATGAAATTTTAACAATGGCATAGCAACTTGACAAATAAAGATTTTTAGCTATTATTGCAGGGCATTACATTAGTCAGCAATGTCTGGTGAATTTATTGGATAACTGTTGGCTGCAGTATGGAGGTCTTCTCATTTTTCTTTTGGGATCTCTTTAAAAAAAAAAAAAAAGAACATTTTAATGTGTACATGTAATTAATCATGTATTACTCCCTCCCTGCCTTTATACATCTTAAATGGAAGATCTTTAGAAATAAAAAGAAATAAAAGCATGACAATATTTTAACTTTTATGTATATTAAACAACAATATCTTACAGTACTAAACTAAATTTCCCTGTCACAGAGGAAGTGAAATGGCAGAAATAATGAGGAGAAGGGGATGAAATACTGCTGACCATTAGTGGCATAAGTAACAGATAAGAGGGATGAAGTGTAAAACCTCTGTTTTCCTGACTGTGCATACTTTGAGCTCCATATATCTGTGTTGTTAGTAAAATACGAGTCGGCAGGCTGTGCTGACTGCGTGACTCTGATTGAGACAGGGTCACTGCTGATGGCACTACGAGGTAAAATACAGACATTTTAAAACTTTGCTAGAAACTTGCTCCAGTACTGCAGAGGAAAAGAAAGCATGTGCACATGCAGACTCCTACAGATTTTTCTTTGAAAGACTGACTTTACTTAATACAGAAGTACAACTTTAGTGTTAGACAAAATAACAAATAAGACACTTCGCATTACCGGGAAGATTGTGGCACTGTATTAAAATACCTGAACTCTCCAGACCCATCAAAGTCCCAAAACGTTTGCTTTTAAAGAGGTGGTCACAATTTCTAATGATCAGTTAACCAAGTGCATTTGATGAGCAGCACATGGTTGCACCTCTTAATTCCTATGAAACCCCTATGTTTTTCAGAAGATTTCATAGGGTCCTGTGAAAACTTTTTCACATGACTGTGTGCATGTGCTGAATGGCACTGTGGTGAACAGATAAAATACAGAAATAAAGAATTATGTAGAAATGTGAGCAGCAAGATCCAACATTTTAACATGCACCAGAAATGCAGAAATTCCACCAGCCGTGAAAAGATGGAATTCTGGGAATGTTTTAATCAGCCAAGCTGATGGCCTCCAGATAAGATGGATAATCAGTGATAGGGACAAATGGCTGTTTGCTGATGGAAGGAGATGGGAGAAATGTGTGCCAGAATGACACCCATTTAACCAGATCAAAAGCTCCGGCTGGGAACCCTCAGACTGCTGTTTGATGTCTGATTGGTGGGGAAATTTTGGGCATTCCAATGTGCATGTACGTTTATGTATGATGTGTGTAACATATTTGTTTATGATTGAAGGCGGGGTATCAGTGAGATGTGTTTGCATTTCTTTGTGCACAAATGTGTAACGAATGTGCATAAACAGCTCAGCACACCGCATCTGTTTCCATCCCATCTCCCTGTGCGGTAGGCCGCATGGCCTGCTGCTTCATTTGCACATTAATTCTTTAGATCTTGTCTAACAGCGAGTAGATACCTATTATTTGTATTTTATGTTGTTATAACCTAATATGACTAGTCTCTTTAATTCTCAGGTTTTTTGAGTCTCTTTGGTTTCTGACATTCCTCATGATATATGATTGATCATAAACCAAAACTGAAATAGGACAGAGTTTCAGAAGAAGGAAAAACTTCATTACAAATCATAACACAGTAAATGTAGTGCCAATTTGTGTCTTGAAGGTTTTTTGATTGATTGGAGCTGTGATTTAGCACCAGGTTTAAAGAAATGAGAATGAAGAGCCCTGTAGCCTTAATGTACCAGGAGGCACAATGCCCAAAATACGTGCTGGGCATGTAATGCATATTTTCCTGTTCAAGTCACTCAACAGTTCAATCCTATCAGTTTAAGTGTTGCAACAGAATAATTCTGACTGCTATTATTTGTGCCCCAGCAATGTTCCTGTGATCTAGGAACATTGCTGGGGCACTTTACCTTTGACCTTTGGTTCATGAACAATTATTGTATGTGATGTTCAAACTTGACTGTTGAGTCTACAGTGAATGTACAATGGGATACAACAAGTAGAATAAGACAGTTTTTGTGGATACTGCCCTATCCCAGCTGGTGTTGACTCTCCAGTCTTCCACCACACACACGCACACCCACACACGCACATCCACACACCTACTCAGTTCCACAGTCCTGTGTCAGAGCCCAATCATTATTTCAGCTGATTGCATGTCAATTCCCATCAAGAGCAGCCTGTGAGGCTCTTGCCCAACCTGATTAATACTAACCAACACACAGTGCAATGTCTTCAGTATGTGTCTTTTTCCCATTAGTTCCTACCCTTACTGCTGTCTCCCTTTCTTACTTTCATTTATTACTCTATTTTGTCCTCTTACTACTTTCTCCCACTCTTTCTCCAGAGCCTCTTCTCTCTCTTACGTTTTCCTTTATTTACTTATTCCTTTCTTTTGTTATGCTCATCTTTTTCTTTGTAATTATTACCACATTTGACAGTTTCCTGTGTACTTTGACCACAAATACTTTAAATACTTTAAGTTAGGGGAAACAGACACAACATTAAGCTGACAGTCACATAAAATTTAACATGATTTACTTGAACTTTTATGTAGTGATGACAAAAACCAAGAGTAGTAGAAAACAAAAGGAATGAGAAAGACCATTGACAGTCTGATGAAAAGCAAACACTGTCAGTTATAATCAGTTGCACCACCCTGAAAGGTTGCTTCAATCCAACTGTTCAAGAAAAAGTGAATGTTTTGTTTATGTAATAACTCAGCTATAGCAGTAGCTATCAGACAGACCAATGTCTTGCAACTAATGTGATTTAGAATTTGTTTTTTGAAGACTTCTTTAACTCAAACTGTCTTGGGTGCATTTGTTTTTAATTTACATGTATATTGCATAGCCTGTGGCTATAATAGCGATGTAGCTTTGCGGAATAACCTTAAAATGCAGACAATGGTGCAAGATTAGACATGCAAAAGTGTTATTTCAAGGACTGAAAATTATTTTCAGGAAATTTATCCAATGCAAGTCATAAGAGAAATAGTAGGTGTAAATGTATTTATTGTCTATAAATGTGAAGTGTGGTAAAACATGCTGTTCACTCACAATGGCAGCATGTTTTTTTTTATTTTTGTGCTGCTCTGGTGTGTTATATTGTGAGAAACTGCTGTGCCTACAACAAACATGAATGGCTGGTAAGACATCATGTGAGAAAATGTGCGTGAATACAGATCCATATTTTACTATCCTGAGGCGCTGGTATAGCTCAGTAGGGGACCCTTATGCCGAAAGGCTATTACAGAGCCCTTGGTTTTTATCCATCCTGGGCCATTTCCTGTGTGTTGTTCCCCCGTTTTCTCTTCCATCTCCCTATATCTAAAAATATCTTTTAAAAAATGACAGCCTAGACTTATACTGAGTGCCATAAAGTGATGAAAATATCATACATTATGGGGCTTCTGGCATTATTAATTGCACACTGTACACAGGGCAATCATCAGTTGCTGCATATCTAGCAATGCTGCACAGCGTGTTATCTGCTTTCAATCCCTGAGTACTTCCTTTTATTGCTGGGCCGACATGTGGCCATACAGTTACAAGGAATGCAACACAGTATGAACTGGGCCACTCATAGACTGTATATAAAAGATGGACATAGTCATGGCGACATCACCTGCTGGTTAATGAAATCCTGCTGTGAAGGTTCAAGCTGAGCTTTTTTACCATTGCCATTTTGGTGTTTTGAAACTGAATGACACGCGAGGGCTGGATCTGACTGTGACACTGAGTGACACTGAAAGCATATGGTACGTGTGCACACCTTGGTTTATCCTCCTTTCTGACTCTAAAAGAACCATTCATCCATCCATTTTCCACTTATCCAGTTCATGTTCTATACAACATTAGTACATGCCCATGCTACAGTATTTTTTGGCCTGTCCATGCTGGTTGAAATAAAAATGATACAATGCTTTTATACGGTGCAGAGCATTTCTAGGTGGTTGCTAGGAAACATGTTGGCCTCATAATTTATCATATATCGTGCATAATTTGGGTTTTGTGGCTATAAATGAGATGTTTTTGGCATGAAATAAAAATGATATGGTGCGTTTGAAGGTGTTGCATAAATGCTAAAAACTGGTCATATCAGCCCATTCCTAGGTGGCTGATAGGCAACATGATTTTGTCATAATCTCTGATATAAATAAGAACCTTCAGGGTCCCAAGGTCTAACTGTGTGCCAAGTTTGGCTGCTCAACTCCTCCTAGGAGGAGTTAACAGACATAGAAACAAGCACAGAGACAGAGATTTTGTACATTGTAGTAAGATTATATGAAATTAGCACTTCAGTCTATAACGTCATCAGAAAATCTTTTAATGAGGTCACGGAACAAATAAGCCAAGTTCCATTTTCTCATAGACTTCTATACAAGTCTTTTTTTTTTTTTTTGCAACCATAGGGGTTGCCCCCTGGTGGCCATTAAAAAGAATGCACATTTAAAGCACTTCCACATTGGCTTCATTTTGCAAACAAAGATTGTATGTCCATCCTTTACATGTGTATCCATGGTTCCACTGAGATGACTAATGCATGTGGTAAATAATAATAATAATAAAATAATAAAAAAAATAACATATTTTTAATGGCATTATGCAGACTCAAATTTACAATATGAAAACTGTAGTAGACAGTTCATGAAGTGGACAAAGTGGTAACAATTTTGACCTATTCAACTTTATAAGAATTTTTAATATTATTTAAAAAACAAATAAACAAACAAAAACAAGCTATGTTAAAATTTATCAACCATAACAAATGTGTAACCAGCAGGTTTATTAGACACTGTTGCTGGGGATCTGCACAAACACACACACACAGACTATTGTGGCTACATGCTTTCACACTTGTGTTTCTGATTTAAGCTGTGCCCAGCTGTTGTATATTGACAAGACTGCAGCCAGCAGTGTGTGTCTGTCTGTGTGTGCGTCCAGGACTGCTAGCTATTTCCTGAGCTGTCTGTCACGAGCAAGTGCAGCTGCTTTTCTCTGTGCTTCTATATAATCGAAATGACTGACATTTAACTGCTGACTCCTGTGTGTGTATAAGTGTGTATTTGTGGGAGTTTTAACTGGGACAATAAGGGATTGTGTTGCACTAATGAGCATTTGCTGCAGCTACTGTTACACACCCTAACAGGATCCCCTTTTTGTGCAGTCATTACACATGAACACTGGTTTGCTTCAATTTCCTAATTATCTAATTTATATGATCTTGCAACTAATGCAGTATTACTGGAGGGTGACACCACACACATTTAATTTAACCATTTACCCCCCCCCCCCCCCAAAAAAAAGTTATGAAAGTTCTTTAGAATAATACTGAGTTCCTGAAAGTTTGATTATTGATTTTCTCTCTACTAGGCATTCAACAAGGTTTACTAAAACAAAGTCTGCTTGCACATATCTCTTTATTGTGAGACTGGCGACAAAAGTTTAAGCAATCTGTAAACTAAAGTTTTAGGTTAAAACTGGCGACAGATTTACAGATATGCAAGTTTACAATTCACAGGGTACTACATGTAAAACAGCAAATGTGAACTTGACCTGGAGCATAATTTGGGTGAAACCCCATCCGGTGATCATTGTGTGAAAGTTTGACTAAATTCTGACCAACACTGCAATAGCAATTCTTGCAAAAATGTAATGAATGAATGGATGGATAACGGATGCCTCGCCATAGCATAAACTCATTAGTCTTTCGGCCAGATGAGCTGAAAATTTCTAAATTTTGACCTTCTACAATTATTTATGTGTGTTGTAACACACCTTTAAAAATCTGTGATATGGAAGGTTATAGTATAACATAAATTAAATTATCAGACATAAACTCATGATTTTAAATGCTATTATAAGGAAACAGCTATTACAGTTGCTAATCTTAACTGTCATTGAACTTCATATTCAGTCATTTGAAATCTAATCTTCCACCATGATAGCTTCAGGCCTAGTTATGTAATGAAAAGATAAAAAAAAAAAAAAAACACACAATCTTCACTCAGTTTTTAATTTGAGGCCCTTTTGGCTAAAATAACTTTTTTAATAGCAAAACTTAGATTGTCACAGTGTTCTTGGAGCCTGCCAAAAGAAGCAAGAGACAGAGAGGAAAAGAAAGTGCATGTGTCCATATGTATGTATGTGTGCGTGTATGTGTGTGTGTGTATGTATGTGTGTGTCCGTATTGAACTGATCAGTGTTAATGTAAATTACAGTCATAGAAGACCAAGTGAAAGCAGTACATACTGTGTTTCCATGCATTTGCACAAGTCAGTGTGAGTGTGCGTAAGGGTGGTTTGATCTTGTGTTGGAGTGTGTAAAGAGATTTTCCATCCATTAGCATGGCCACACTCCCAGACACACATACACGCACACAAGCACACGCAGAGAGTTATGAGCAGTCATGAAGGCGCTGAGATCCAACAACTTTCATACTTAGGTCCATGATTTGTTGGACAAAATCAAGTTTTGTAGGTTTGCCTCTGTAAACAGTAAAGATGTGATTGAAGTGCAGACTTTTATCTTTAATCCAGGAAGTTTTACAAATTTTTTCATTAACAGTTTAGAATTACATACATTTTTATACACAGTCCTACGGTGGTGTGCAGAGGCAAAACTGCAAAAAAATAACCAAAACTCAACTTAGAAAATACACAATTGCAAAATTATACATTATGTGTATTATGTATCAGATTTTGTGATTGGTTTCTTTTATTTTCTGTATATGTATGCATGTTAGGTACTCACCTACAGGGAACCCGCATGGACAACAAAGACGAAAAGAAAACAGAAGAAAGAAAGAATTATTGCAACAAAACAGAGGTCTAGGTGGCAAAGATTCACACAGGCTCAGTGCCCTGCTTAAGACCAAGTTAAAAGTGATTACTGAAAGTGACATTTATTTCAAGTAATTTTTAGAACTTGAATTTGCGTAAATATGTCTGCTGATAATACAACAACCGCTGCTGCATTATTTTAAATTAGTTTAATATTTTCCCCTAAGACTGCAAAAATTTTAACTTGATCCAAGAAAAAAAAAGCAGCTTTTTCTGGCAAATTTTAGAAAAGTTTTTATTTATACCAATGCAAAGTTGGGTGAATTTTTTTCAACATTTTCACCAACACATAATAAATCACACAGCCATTTGCAACCATTTACACTCATTAAAGGTTACTGACATTCATTAGGTGAAGATTATGATGCCCTGATGCACTTTTTTTTTCCCAGTAAAGGCAGAGCTGAAGCACAGCTTCACTGTTATGAGTGCACCCAAGGCAGAGCAAAGCATAGCTTTCCGTGCTGTTGGTTGGTTTGTGTCTGTCAGCAGGATTACACCTGGTTGGTTTTTATGAAACTTGGTAGAAATGGGGGAGTATTGTGTTACCAGTATTCAGTTTTCCAATCAGTTTATTTAAACATGTAGTGAGGTGTGAAAGTGTGGGGTCTGAGTGGTGCACGGTGTGTATGGATGAGCGTAGGTGCATGTAGGGTGTTAGGTAAGGAGGAGAGGACAAAATAACCTAACAAGCCAGCAGGATCATGAATAAGTGGTAGCTACCCAGAGAGTGAGAGAGAGAGAGAGAGTGGACTGAAAGAGCAGACGGTATATTACAAAAGAAGCTCAACACAACCAGGCTTTTGTTGTGTTAGCTGGCTCGACAAAACCTAAAACCCCAGTTGGAGACGATAGGTATCGTGACGGCAGCTATCAGCTTTCTTTGTTAGGTCGGGCTTTTTGCTCACATGAAAAGGGCATTTCACACATCATATGACTCTTCTTCTGTACAAAATGATCCCTATAAGTGCAGCCTACTCCAATCAGAGATGTTATGAATGATGATGATGGGAAAATGGTGATCTATAAAGAACATTTAAAAAAGGTAACAGTAAAATACAGCATTTTTACAAATAAGACAAGAAATTAATGCTGGAGAAAACTGCTAATCTAGGACTTTAAGGTGAGAGCACTAAAAAATACATTTTAATTTGAGTTTGTTACTTTGACACTGAGTGCACCCCCTGTGCTGCTGTTTATTTCTAATGTGCTGGCCGTATGTTAGAGCTGAAACTTTAAACTGGATACCTTTAAACATTAATGGCTACTGCCCCACAGCCTATTAAAGGAGCTGCGAAAATCACTTCAGTTTGTCAGCAGATTAAAATGAAATTAATTTTATTTATTGATGTGTCCTGGTGTGGGTCTGTGTTCTAGTCGCTGCAATTCCAGCAGTGTAAAAAGAGACTTACTGTAGCAGCAGATTAGAATTAAGTATAAAAGCATTTATACATTATTCAGTTCAATTCAATTTTATTTATATAGCGCCAAATCACAACAAACAGTCGCCTCAAGGCGCTTTATATTGTGGGTAAAAACCCTACAATAATACAGAGAAAACCCAACAGTCAAAACGACCCCCTATGAGCAGCACTTGGTGACAGTGGGAAGGAAAAACTCCCTTTTAACAGGGAGAAACCTGCAGCAGAACCAGGCTCAGGGAGGGGGGGGGGGCATTATCTGCATCACCAAATGAATACATGCAAATTCCCACAACAATGCGACACAGTTTGTGTTCTATTCAGTTTTATTAAGGTCTGGTTTAACACCTTAAACATATAAAATGCATTTCCCCAGCAGAGAATCTATATTGCACTTGCTATAAATCTAAGAATCCGTGAAAATGGGAACCTTCCAGATCATTTTAAGCCAAAACGTAATCTGTTCCCGACCAAGTTGTGTGTTCAGCGTAAGCTACCATGGCTCTCTGACTTTAAACTTGACATAGCTCAGTAACCCATTAATCTTGCTTCATAGTACACCCCTCAGGCTTCATACCCTTTGACACTCACACCTCTCAGGTGCAGCCACTTCTCTCACAGGCCACCCAGACTGCTGCTGAAAGTAAACAGAGAGAAACAGGAAGTGTAGAGGGTGCGCCATTGCAGCTGGCAAATGAGAAACACATTAGATTACAGTAATGATCTGACCACTTGCAAGATATGGGATTGTCAGAGGTCTCTCATTGCCCTTTGACTTGTTTTGCAGAGTTGCATAAAAAATATCTAGTAAATGCCAAAATATGGCTGTTCTAATTTCTAATTTTCAAATACCATAAATATACTGTTCATAGTTTATTAATTCTTTTTGTGGCTTACAATAATGTTTAGATCCGTCACTTTTTTTTTTGCAACACTTTCAGCTATGAACACTTCTGCATTCAGAGCTGGATTAGAAAATCCGAGGCAAAAAGAGCAAGTTTATAACCAGCTTCAGCTTCATGAAACCACTTATACAGCACTGATGAACTAAGCTTACTAAAACCTGATAACTCGAAGAAAGACTGACTGAACAGATCTTGTTTTAAAGCACAGACTGAAAATTGGACTAATGCTAAACTAAACCTGAAATGAATAGGTCCTCCACAGTCCTTGCTTTGTATTACCTAAACTCCATGTTTCAATGTAAATGTATAAATTAGAGCTTATTTTTATTGTTCCTGGAAAAAAAATGTCAGCAAAATTCCTTAAATCTAAAGTAAATGTAATCACTGTTTCCCTGGAGGCATCTAATCTGCACAGTGAATGTTTAATCATGGCTGTATGATGTGATTGTAAGCGCTGCCTGCAGCCTTGTAGCGGAAAAGAGCACTACGTAATGGAATATTAGGGGGTCTCATGTCTGACTTACTACTGTAGCTGTGTTTCATCTCTTGCTGAAACACTCACACAAACACTGTAGTGGTGTCTGCAAGCTGCTTGTGGTCTGGATAGCATCACAGACTGCGGTCAACACTGCAGTGTCTGGGTTATACACAGTTTACACTTGCCTTCAAACAAACACACACATACACACACAAAAGCACAAACACGGACACCAAGTTCAAACTGTCGCCATGTAGCAGAGTAAAAGTTTGTTTTACAATCTTGCAGGGAAAGTAAAAAGTCAATTATATATGCAATCTTAAACTCCTGATTTAACTAGATGGGTCTTATAATCTGTACAAATTACAGCAACAAATCCCTGATTCAGATTTGAGAAAATTCATACTATAAAAATTGTTAATGTAAATATAGCCATGAAATTGTGAATAACGTTAAAAAGGATAATAGAATTGTATTATGGGAGTCTACAGTTTTAGCTGAAAAAATGTCCTACTTCTGTGACAAACTGGGTAATTTTGGCATTGAGATGTGGATTATTTTGTGTTTGATCACATTTTAGGGCAATGCAATTTTCCATAGTCATATTTTTTCTACTGCAAGAGACCCATCCAGGGTGCATTTCACCCTATGACAAATGGCATAGGCTCCAGCCCCCAGTGGCCCCTTGTATATATGGATGTATGGAACAGTATGACTGTTTGTACACAGTAGTTGCTACAGGCTGTACTCTTACTTCACTTCAGTCTCACTGCACAGTGTCTATTTGAGAGGTATAATGGCAAGATCAAAATAAAGTCTCAAAACTTCAGTTTTCAGTCTGCACATTCAGGTACTCAGATTACTTAGCTGTACTGCAGCACGTTAAGTATTCTTTGCCTTAATGAGAAAAAATATCTATTAAATGTATTCAAGCATTTTAGAAGCACATTGCATATTGAAAGAACCACAGGCTGTATATCAAAGATACAACTGAACATTGTGACATCAACCACTGGTTTATGGACTGCCCTTTTGAAACTTCAAGTGTAGCATCAGCAATCATAGTCGAATCTTCCAGGGGCCAGAGCAGGCGATATAGCAAGACATTTGAAACTGCTGGCTAAGGCTAAATGTAAATTTGGTAAGATTGTTATTCATGTCGGCAGTAACGACACGCGGTTACTTTAGTGACTTTAGAGGTAAATATTGACTCGGTGTGTAACTTTGCAAAAACAATGTCGGACTCTGTAGTTTTCTCCGGGCCCCTCCCCAGTCGGACCAGAAGTGACATGTTTAGCTGCATGTTCTCCTTGAATTGCTGTCTGTTTGAGTGGTGTCCAAAAAATGATCTGGGCTTTATACAAAATTGGGAAAGTTTCTGGGGAAAACCTGGTCTTGTTAGGAAAGAACGGCATCCATCCCACTTTGGATGGAGCAGCTCTCATTTCTAGGAATCTGGCTGAATTTATTAAACCCACCAAAACCTGACTACCCAGGGTTGAGATCAGGAAGCAGAGTTGCAGTCTTACACGCCTCTCTGCAGCTTCTTTCCTCCTGCCATCCCCCCAAAACCCCATCCCCATAGAGTCGGTGCCTGCTCCCAGACAACCAAAAAAAAAAACCTAAAATCAGCAAAAAACTATTTAAGCATTAAAATTAAAAACCAAAAAATAATATAGCATCCTTAACTGCATCAAAGAGCGAAACAGTTAAACGTGGACTATTAAACATTAGGTCTCTCTCTCTTCTACGTCTCTGTTAGTAAATGATTTAATAATTGATCAATATATTGATCAATTATTAAATCATTTACTGGTTACAGCAGGATAGTTTAAATGAATCAACACCTCCAAGTCACCTCTGAGTCACAATAACTGTCAGAATCCTTGAATTACAGGTTGAGGAAGAGGAGTAGCAGAAATCTTCCACTGCAGCTTATTAATTAATCAAAGACCCAGCCAAAGTTTTAATTCTTTTGAAAGCCTGACTCTTAGTCTTGTCCACCCTAATTGGAAAATTCAAAAACCTGTTTTTAATTTGTTATTGTCTATCGTCCACCTGGTCCTCACTCAGAGTTTCTGTCTGATTTCTCAGACTTTTTATCTGATTTATCAGTTCAGATAAAATAATTATAGTGGGTGATTTTGAAAATGATGCTGAAAATGACAGCCTCAACACTGCATTTAAAATTATCGTATTCAATTGGTTTCTCTCAAAATGTAAAGGAGACACTTTAATCATACTCTGGATCTTGTCCTGACAGATGCCATAGAAACTGAAGACTTAACAGTATTCCCTGTAAACGCCCTGCTGTCTCATCATTTACATTTACTTTAATGGATTACACAGCAGTGGGGAATAAGTATTACAGCAGAAGTCTTTCTGAAAGTGCTATAATTAGGTTTAAGGATATAATTCCTTCATTATGCGCTTCAATGCCATGTGCCAACACAGTGCAGAGCAGCTACCTAAACTCTGCTCCCAATGAGGTAGATTATCTCATCAAAAGTTTTAAATCCTCACTGCGTACACCTGTGGATACTGTGGCTCCTCTGAAAAGGAAAGCCTCAATTCAGAAATGCCTGACTGCATTTCAATACTGCTGGTATTTTAGACTCTTTCTCTCCAATTGATCTTTCTGAGTTAATTTCAAACACAAACCATCAATGTGTCTATTAGACCCCATTTCTACTAGACTGCTCAAAGAAGTGCCACCATTAATAAGATGCTTCAATCTTAAATATTATCACTCTTAATTAGTTGGCTATATACCACAGGCTTTTAAGTTGGCAGTAATTAAACTATTACTTAAAAAGTTATCACTCAACCCATCTGTCTTAGCTAATTGTAGGCCAATCTCCAGAGTAGTTGTAAAACAGCTAACTGATCATCTGCAGAGAATTGGTTCATTTGAAGAGTTTCATTCAGGTTTCAGAATTCATCACAGTACAGAAACAGCATTAGTGAAGGTTACAAATGATCTTCTTATGGCCTCTGACAGTGGCCACATCTCTATTTTATTACAGAGATTAGAGCATACCATAGGTATTAAAGGTACTGCGCTGCAGTGGTCCATCCATCCATCCATTCAGGGTTGCGGGCTGGAGCCTATCCCAGCTGACAAAAGGGCACTACGTCAGCCTGTACAGGTCACCAGCCTGTTGCAGGGCCAACACAGAGAGACAGACAACCATTCACACCTATGGGCAATTTAGAGTGACCAATTAGCCTAACCCCAATAACTGCATGTCTTTGGACTGCGGGAGGAAAACGGAGAACCTGGGGAACATGCAAACTCCACACAGAGAGGCCAAGGTGGAATTGAACCCAGACCTTCTAGATGTCATTCTAGCTGTGAGGCAGCAGTGCTAACCACCATGCCACCATGCTGCCCCACATCAAATGGATCTAATAGAATCCAATTTGTTCATGTAAATGGGGAGTCTTTTTCACGAACTAAGGTTAATTATTGAGTTCCACAGGGTTCTGTTCTAGGACCATTATTTACAGTATACATGCTTCCCTTAGGCAGTATTATTAGAAAGTATTGCATACATTTTCATTGTTATGCAGATGATACCCAGCTTTGTCTATCCATGAAGCCACATGACACACACTAATGTCTTAAAGACACAAAGGCCTAGATGACCTCCAATTTGGTGCTTTTAAATTCAGATAAAACAGAAGTTATTGTACTTGGCCCCACAAATCTTAGAAACATTGTGTCAAACCAGATACTTACTCTGGATGGCATTACTTTGGCCTCCAGTAACACTGTGAGAAAACTTGGTGTCATTTTTGACCAGGATATGTCCTTCAATGCACACGTTAAACAAATATGTAGAACTGCTTTTTTCCATTTGCACAATATCTCTAAATTAGAAACATCCTGTCTCAGAGTGATGCTGAAAAGCTAATTCACACATTTTTTATTTCTAGGCTGGACTATTGTAGTTCATTATTATCAGGCTGTCCTAAAAGCTCCCTGAAAAGCCTTCAGCTGATCCAAAATGCTGCAGCTAGAGTACTGACAGGGACTAGAAAGAGAGAGCAGATTTGTCCCATATTGGCTTCTCTTCATTGGCTCCCTGTTAAATTCAGAATTGAATTTAAAATTCCTCTTCTCACAAGGTCTGGAATAATCAGGCCCCATCTTATCTTAAAGACCTCATAGTAACATAACCCCCAAATAGAGCCCTTCGCTCTCAGACTGCTGGCTTGCTTGTGGTTCCTAGGATACTTTTTGATCAAGCTCATAGTTAGGACTGGATCAGGTGACTTGAACCATCCCTTAGCCAAGTGCTTGCTCACAGGGGGCCACTTTGACTGTTGGGTTTTCTCTGTAATTATTGTAGGGTCTTTACCTTAAAATGTGATGCACCTTAAGGCGACTGTTGTGATTTGTTACCATATAAACACAATTGAATTGAATTGAATTGATGTCCTTAAGAGATAGGAAAAAAATCCAGCAATGACCTGACACAGGACCTGGACTCTGTCAAAAGGCAGTCAACATCCAAGACTATCTAAAGAAATCATATTAAAAAAAAAAAAAACTCAATTCATATTGTGTTGAAGAATAAAAGTGGGCATAACACCTTGTTAGAATTGTACAAACTCGGTTTTTGCTTTATATACTGTATTTCCATCTTTGTTTTTAAATGTTTCAACCAATTGCTGCACCTATTTCCCATTGTCCTAGCAAAAACAAAGAAATTAGAGGTTGCTCAAGACTTTTGCACTGTATATAAAAAGTCAAAACCCATACAGTTATCATGGAGGAAATAATTAGCTCTAAAGTCCAAGATTGAGTTCCTTTTAAAGATAGTCTCAAAAAGTCATTCAAGAGTGGGCCATCTATGAATTGGAAGTGGTTCAATCCATGGCTCCTTCAGTCCACATGCCAGCATTTTGGGCAAAATGCTGAACAGCAAATTGCCCCAGATTTGCTGTTATTTTGTAAGGTAAAAGAGTGAACCAATTATCATAATTATTTGACAGTGTGGGTCTGAGTGTGTATGTGTGTCTTACTAGCCCTACGATAGACTAGAAACTTGTCCAGGGTATACTCTGCCTTCTGCCCTAAGACAGCTGAGCTACTGTGGTCTATAGATAGTCATGGTTAGAGTAACCAGAGGATGACATACGGCAGCACAAATCAGGACCAGTATCTGTTGTGTATCCAGCTGAGACAGGAATTCCTCTACAATCACTGCAAATTACATGTGTCTGTGTGGGAGAAAAAAAAACCCCTGAGAGACCAGGAGATAGAAAAAGAAAGACTGTTCCTGAAATGAGTGAAAGAGCCTATTTACCTGTCTTTCTGTCTAGACAAGAAATGGTGAAGACTCTTTTGGTTTGAAGGGTTTCTTTATCAGCACTCACAAATGTCAAACTATATTAAAAACATTCCCAGCAGCCTTGTGTATGGCTTTCTATACTCCTGTGTGAGTTTCCTGTTGTGAAAATGTCATAACCACCAGCTTGTATAACAGTCTGTGAGCTATCTTGCCTCTTAAGCAGCATCTCAGTGGCTTCTTTGGAGGTATCAGTCTCTTCACACTTAGTGTATGCAGCAGGCAGGGTGTGGTAGTGTAAAGGATACACCTTCTTTTTTTAACTGCCCTACATTCCCTCTGTCTGCACATGCACACACAGACACACACACAATGCTGTCTTTATGTGAGTAATGAGCAGAAAATCTTGTTTGATCTTTGACCCTTGAACTTTTGTCTTCATGCTGGCTCATAGTGCCTCTTCCCTTGAAGATTTGAGTGTGTGCGCGTAAGTGCTCATTTCTCCCACAGCATCTGGAACATATTCCGACTTCACCGCCGTTTATGGTAGAGCCATCACCAGCAGGATGCATGGACATCTTCGGAACCCCTGGCCCCCAGCTCTCTGCTTTTAAGAGCCTCTGAAAGAGAGGCCCTGCTTAGGGAGCAGCAGACCAACCTGTGCCCCACAGATGCACCCATTAACAGGCTCGCTAGCTGGGGTCATAGCCTTATTTGATGGCTAGAAGGGGTGGGTGGTGGTGGGGTAGACCTTGAAGAAATATGACATTGGGAACCTTCTGGTTGCCAGGTTTACTCAATGCAGGTGTTCAAAGTCAGATGTGAAAAGTCTCTGTGAAGTTAATCTGCTTTTACGTGAGATAATGGAATCCACTCCTACCTTAACTTATCTTTATGCCTAATTTGTTTGAGATTACAGACTGTAATGCCACTACACAGTAGTCTATAGAAGAAAAGCAAAATTTTGCTAACGAGGGCTCACTGTGCCACATAAATTCTTCAAGTAAATGATATAAAAATGAAACTGCACCAGGACAAGCCACAAAGCTTGTTTGTAGTCATGTCAAAGTAGTTGTTAGAACACAGTGAAACACTTTTAAAGCACTTGTAAAGTGGTGTAAACATCATACGTAAGTCACTGGTAATTGTTGCCATGGGAAAATTAAAAAAAGTACAGGTCAGGCCTGACAAGCTGGAACAGGCTGGAGCATAGACACACGGGCTCTAAATCAGTATGTGTAGCTAAACAGCGAGCACCAAAATGTGGTGATGTTGTGTATAATTATGTGTAGTTTTGCTTACTGAACGTTTTATTCTGTTCAGCGTGCAATTGTGTCCTGACTCAGATTTGCAGGTACAGGAATTTTACATTGTGAAGTATTAGGCTACTATTATATTGCACATTGTACACTGTTATTATACTGTAGGATCTTGATATTCAAGAGAAACTGTATTACAGCAGTACCATCTTCACTTTATAACAATCAAACCTCCAGTACTGTGCAAAAGTCTTGAGCCACCCCTCATTACTTTATATTTTGTTAGGAAGATCAGGAATAAGTGCAGCAATTTTTGAAACACATGCAAACATATTTGGAAATACAATATATATAAAGCAAAAACAGAATTTGTATAATTCTAACAAGATTGAAAGTCAGTATTTGGTATGGCCACCTTTAATTCTTCTAGATAGCTTGAACTCTCTGAGGTAGCTTTCTTGTAATTTCTTTTAGTCTTCAGGAATAGTTCACCAGGTTCTTGAAAGACATTAAAACCTTGTCTTTGGATGTTGCCTACTCTTTGTTCTGTTCGCTGTCAAGGTGATCTCACACTGCTTCAATAATGTTGAGGTCCGGGTTCTGGGGAGGCCAATCAATGACTGATAGCGTTCCATTGTGTGTTTTTCTATTCAGGTATGCTTTTACTGCATTGGCAGTGTGTTTGGGATCACGGGAGCGTTGTCATGCTGAAAAATTAAGTCGTCAGTCTTTCCCGATGGTTTTAGATGGTAGATCAAAATCTGACTGTACAGTTCTGCATTACAGATGACTCTTGGCACTCACTGTTGTACATCTCTCCTGACCTCCTCTGGACACATTTACAACAATTTGAAGCATTTTGGATTCATTACTCCATAAGACCCATTGCCATTGCCTCTGATTTTCAGTCCACTTCTCCTGCAATTTCTCCGTTTCCTTTCTGTAAGAGTGGCTTCTTGACTGTCACCCTTCTTCTGAGACCATTTCTGATGGGGCTTCAGTGAACAGTAGATGGGTCAACTGAAGCGTCAGATTCATCTCTCCTTTGTCAGGTTTTTGCTGTATTTCTTCCTTTTTCTAAAGGACATGACATTCATATATGATTCATCTGCTGTAGGATTTTTTAAGCATGCCACTTATTTTTGTCCTTCACTGTAAAGATTTTAAGGACATACTTCACACCATGCCAAGATATGCCAAGCTTTCAGCTAAAAGCTCTTTTTGGTGCAAAAATACTATCTTATGTCTGTGAAACTTGTTACTTTCAGCATTTTTAATAGATTCAGGTAAAGAAATGGAATCAAATTTTGTGGTTTTGCAATAGACTGTCAGCAATAAAATGTTTTAAGATACAATTTAAAATTGGTTCTTTGCTAAGTATCTGTTATGTGTAGAAACAATGCTGATTCATCCCTTGAGTTTGGTGTCTTTTTTATGCTTAAATCATTCATAGGTCAGTGTTAAATGGCTTCACAAGCAAACAAATAACAACAACAACAACAACAAACATTCCTCTTAAAATGGTTGGGTAGAAGGACTAAACCAAAAATGAGTTTAGGGGAAAAAAAAAAAAAAAAACTCAGCCAGTGTACAAATAAAAACTTTAAAAGAAACCATCAGAGCCCGGGGAACTATTTCTCAAGACAACTTCTAAAAAAAAAAAAAATTACAAGAAAGTCTGGCTCCATGGAAACAAAATATAAAGAAATGAGGGATACCTCATATGTTTTGTGCAATACTGTACATGTATATGGTGAGAGGATCAGCAGTAACCATAAGCACAGACTGTACATGAAAGATCGACAGAGCCACTGTGATTCACCCGTTGGTTTCTGAAATCCTGTTTGTCATTCAAAGTGGCCAACCACCTAACAATGCATAACCTTAAGGGGCAAAACTCAGGTGGTGGCACTTGTGCATCAGAGATTGTCAGAAAAGTGGGCTTTGACAGGACAAAGGTGGATAAAACTCACTAAATAACTAGAAAGTTTTATTGGTCCCTCTAAATGTCTAACCACAAGGACAAATTCTTGTGTAATTACAAGACATTAGATTAGATTTGAAATTCACCACTTTGCAGATGTTTTTTTCAAATAAACAATATATGTATCTAATCTTGAGCCCATATGTGCTTGAAATTTTGACCAGCCAAGGAAAAGAAACTCAAAAACATTTACTCATTAAAACAAAATAAAATAAAATCACTTTAATAAAAATAACTAAAACTATATTAACAAATCTGTTTTTTAGGTTGTACCATGCCTCCTGTTTGTTCGCTGAAATATGCTCCAACTCTGTATGATTTAGAGAATTTATGAACAGATGAAAACATTATAAACTCCAGACAGCTATCTTTATCAACATGGATTTGGAAATAAATATAGTTTGTTTGTCTTAGGAGTCTAAAAGCAGCAACCACTCAGAGTTACTAGGGTGTGCCTGTGGCTTTTTGTAAACCAACTAAATAGACCACTCTGAGACAACGCTACAGCAGTTAAAATGCTGCAGGTCCCTTTCCAAATAACCTGTATTGGGAGAAAAACACTTAGGTTTGAGGTCTTGCTTTGCTATTTTCCGTCTTTTACGGACTCCATTTGTAGCTGCGGTCTCCAATGAACTTGAGATAACCCCTCTGGCAATGAAGCACTAAATGCAAAGCTTTGTCTTGTCAACAAGTCTGTTTGCTTGGATACTTTTTTTGCAGATTGGACCCATTAAATTTTAACGCTTCCAGTGAGGGGAACAAGAGAGTCTGCCAGGGAAGGGCAGAAGGAGGATGCTGGGTTGTGTCTGCAAACTGTGCTGGAGTCAATAATTTACATGGAACTGACTGTCTTCCTTACACTCGGTGATCTACTCTTTTGTCCTTTTCATTTTCAAATTTGGAAAAGGTTTTAAAATTGACTTACAAACACAGAGAACTCAAAACACTTGCTTTTCTGTTCACATGCCGTAACTGGAATCAGAAGGGATGACAAAATGTGATGTAATATGCTATCTTATACTACTATCTCTTAGCAGGAATAACATTTTGAAATAGCTCTTAGGGAGCTAGAAAACATGTTGCATGTGAATGATGTGTCTGTTTTTCAAGCCAACAGCACACATCACACCACAGCACATCATCCCTTATTTCTCCTCTGATAACAAACACCTGAATCCATCCGATCCATCCGGCTTTTAAGTTGTGGTCTAAAGTTGGCGGAGTAGCAGAAAGTTTGACACTGTCATCAGTAAGGCTTTGCTTCTAGCATGGCTACAAAGTTTGTTAAAAACAGCTTGATGGCAACCCAAATGTAAGATGTAATTTCTGTGTTGACAGACCAGCAGACCAGTATTTTTTCAGCTGTCACCTGTAGATATTAAGAGTGTTACCTGGTCCCTGTGGTATTTAAACATCCAGAAGTGGTTAGTTAGAAGCATCCACTATGGCTGAAAAATACCCATTTTTTTCTTTCCATATGTTCCTACACTATGGAGCTAGGATACTAGATTGGAATTAAAATAATATTATGGCTGCTGAGATTCCAGCTTTCTGAAAAAGTCATTGTGATGAGTCACAGGGTGATATGAGAGTGTGACTCATTTTATGAGGCTGCAAATATCATGCGTTTCTCTCATACAGATGCTGCTGCTGGTTTTCACAGGAAAAAGCCTCTGTTCTTTCTGTTCTCCAGTGCCAGCTTATCAAAATGGTGCTAACTGAGGAAATAGCTGGAGTGAGCAAAATGATAAAGATCACTCAGCCACTTTTGTGTTATTCCCAAATGTGAAAATGTGTTGTAATTGAGTAGTGCAGGACATTGCCTAAATACATCATTTTTTGGCTGAGAAATATGTATTGCACGCTATCAATGAGCCTGTGGAGTGTGACTTGTGGTCTTATTCAAAAGAGAAACCCAAAAGGTTCCTAACTTCTGCTTCAGCTTTAACTTTGGTATAAAGACTGGTGCCTAATGAGCTAACCGAAGAGGCCCCAGCCTTTCAAACATTATTGTGATTTCTGTTTACTTTCTCCCTCGTCAACAGTGGCACTTTCACCAGTTTCACTGCTACATCGGTAATGTATCCTACTGGCAGCCAAATGTGCATTTAGCAAGAGTAAGTTGCAGTGAGCTCTACTCGATGCAGATTCATCAATGTACAATTTTCTAATTCCTTTTATTTCATTTAAAGTCATGCTGAAGAGATGTCAAACCAACATTTCGAGGGTCAGGGATAAATTGATTTTGAACTAATTAACTGGAACTTTCACTAAAGACAAGTCATGCAGTTTAAAATCTTGTAGCATAAAATGCCGAAGGTAGGACTGCAGCAAGGTTTTACAATGAATGAAAGCCCACAGAGTGTAGGAAGGCCTCAAGAAAATAGCTCACCAGTGAGCTCACATTCTAACCTTCAAGAAAATGAATGGATTGAAACCACTACCAACCATTTACAGAGTGCTTCTATACAATACATGCAGCACTTTTCCTATCACAAACACTCACTCAGGGGCACATCATCCAAAGACATTCAGCACTGATGATGCCTTTCCAGATGTGCAAGCTGCCAATTTCAAAGGCACTAGTGCACCCCCATACAATCAAAGATGCCAGATGGATGTGGCATTTATGTTTTCCAAAATTCAAATTTTGATTTGTCTGAACATAAACTCATTGAATGGATGCCGTGCCATCCATGTGGCACAGCAAACTGTATCCACAGACAATGATTTCTGGAAGTGTTCCTAAGCCCGTGCAATGCACTGCCTGAGGGCCTGAAGATCACAGGCATCCAATACTGATGCATGCACACAGAGATTTCTCCAGATTCTCAGAAACTTTTGATAATTTTATGTATGGTTGATAATGAGATTGAAAGTCTTTGCAAATTTTACACTAAGATTAATATGAAATTGTCCAAAATTCATAGACATTTTTGCACACTGGTGAACCTCTGCCCAAATTGACTTATGAGAAATTCTGTCTCTCTCTGATGCTCTGTTTATATCCAATCCTGTTACTGACCTGTTGCCAATTAACTTAATTAGTTGCAAAATGTTTCTCCAGCTGTTCTCCATTTTAGTACCACTTACTTTCCCAGCCTTTTGTTGGCACATTTCAACATTTTTTGAGATGAGCTGCTGACATTAAGTTTAACATGAGCTAATATTTTTCATGAAATAGTAAGAGGTCTCAGTTTAAACATCTGATATGTTTTCCATCTTCTATTATGAATAAAATATGGGTTTATGAGATTTGCAAATAACTTTAAAATCAGTGTGTCTCCATTCTCAATTAATATGTGTCATGGTCCTGAGCCGTTTGCCTATTGTTTTGTGTTTTTTTTTCCCGTAAGGTTCTGTTTTCTTTGTGTTTCTGAGTTTGCTTACTGTTTGGATTCTTGTTGTTATAGTTTTCTGAATTCTGTTATTAGTTATAGTTATTCCTGTTTCCCTTTGTCCTTGTCTTCCCCCATGTCACTGTGTCCTTGTCCCTTGCCTTGTGTGTTTTGTAATCAGTTTTATTCCCACTGTTGTATCAGGCCTGCGTCTCTCGCTCTCTCATTAATCATCTGTTTCCTGTTTTACTTTGTCAGTCCTTGTCTCTAGCGTTCTGTGTTTAGTTTTACTTCCTGGTCTCATCTGTTATTTCCTGTAGCAGTGCTCCCCACCTGTTGCCTGTTTCCTCATCATTCCTAGTGTATATATTGCCTGTGTTTTCCCCTGGTACCTTGTTGTGTTGTCATCTATGTTTATGTGTGTCTCCCTGCTCCATAGTTTTGTTATTCAGTTCTGGCACCCAACAACTTGTCTCTTCACGATAAACCACGTTAAGTTCAGTTCTGTTCTACGCGTCTGCATTTTGGGGTCCTATCCTGCCAGCCGCATAGCTAGCCATGACAATATGTATTTTTATAAAGCTGAGTGGCCATAATTCTGAGTGATATAATGCTAAGTTAAAACCGATGCATTTCCTACAGAACTTATTTACACCTAATGTATCATTTCCTGCACAGTTGGAGAAGTCTAGTTGGACATGCTGTTGGAGAAGCTTTTTCTCTTTATAGCACAGATATACAAACAATATCATATGACAAGCTAATATAATTAGTACTAGCCAGTGCTGCGTGTGGGTAATAATTTGT
The DNA here is from genome assembly GCF_007364275.1 of Archocentrus centrarchus. Lineage (NCBI taxonomy): Eukaryota > Metazoa > Chordata > Actinopteri > Cichliformes > Cichlidae > Archocentrus > Archocentrus centrarchus. Next base: position 8,317,703 of record NC_044360.1, on the reverse strand, counting down.
AGCCTGTTATTTCCTCCTTCGTGAGTGAGCAGCTATGCCTTCTATGAACTACTCTCTGCCGCCTGACTTGTAGAGATGGATTCATGGCAGCAGCTGCTCTAAGACGTCAGCCGTCAATGCACTCACACACAGTGAGTGCATTGACAAATATAAAGACATACAAAACCTTGGATCCATAGTCTCCAAGGATACACATAAATGAGATTGGATGACACACAAACACACAATGCACAAATTGTAAATCTATTTCTAAAATAACCTGTAATGCCCCCCCAGCAGCTACTTTGTGAAATGGGGCTTTTTCCCCTCCACTATTCAAATATTAAATTAGAAAACACACACACACACACACACACACACACACACACACACACACACACGTAAATGCACAGTATAGCCACATTAAAAAAAAAAAAAAGAAAAAAAAAATTTATACACAACCTAAATCACTCAGTTAATGTCTATCTGACTCGACACTTTTTCTTGATGTACGGAGCAAGAACCCAGTCTGAGGAATAAAAAACGATTTAATGAGATATTCAATAAGGAGCGCTTTCCTTCTCCAGCCAGCTGGCCTTCATTTGTCTCTGCAGCTCACACTCATTCATCATCACAACCAAAGTGACAGGGAACTCCCCTTATGTTCTGTGTCCCAAAATCGATACTGTCCTCTGTATGATGGCAAATGATGCACTCTTCTTAGTTTGTCCCATACTTATTCACGATAATCATAGCGGGATGAAAGTCAAGAGAACGACACACGACCACATCAAACACTGACATCATTAACTTCCTTATCACAACTTTGAAACAAAAACAGGTCAACAACAGACTGACCGAAACAGATGTTTTTAAGAAACTGCTCCTGCATCAAGGGTCAGAAAACACTTATCAAGAGTGACATGCAGTATTTATAGAAAATAATCATGTCAGATTCCCTGTAGGCTGCAACAAATACACTACATTGATTTTATTTCCATATTTTCACCCATTTATAGATCACCAGAATGAACAAAGTATAACAGAGAATTGAGGCTCATTGTTAAATGGCAAGGTGGGGTGGCTATAATCATTACTTTTCCATCACAATATCGGTGAAAAGGATCCATGGCACAAGCATAATTTCATATTTTAACAGCACTCATAATACTGATCATCTGTCTCAGTCACCACTGTTAAAACATAAGGGGTTATATATTTAAACATGTGGTCTATTTGTGGAAGCAAAATGTTTTCTGTTGTCATACTTTTTGTCATAATTCTTCATTTTTCCTCTGTGGCATTTTTTTACCCTCATTTCACTCTCTTCATCCTGCAGATTTTCCTTCCTGGATGTATTTATAGCTGGTTTCCTTGTCTGAGTTGAGCTCTGAATATGACAGTCACTGTGGATATGATCAAGTTATATATAAATACATGTGGACTGACATGTTTTTGGAATCTTTAAAACTGAACAAATCCTCCAACCTAAAAACCCTTGTAGGTTCTTTTTATTCTAGCCGCTGATGCAACCCATGTAGACGTGTAATGGCAGCAGGAGATAGGCCATATATAAACTCTCTTCACTGCTGGAAAAAAAAATATTAATAACAGAAAGTTGGCCTTCATGTATCTCAGCAGCTCATAGTCATACAACATCAAATTACCTGATAGCTCATCAATACAAACAATTAAAATATGGGAAAATTAAATAAATTAAATAAGTTCTTCAACTTTAACATCTATGTAGGTCATTTTTTCTACTTTCTGATGACACCTATAGTACTGTGCAAATGTTTTAAGCCACCCTGATTTCTTTATATTTTGCTAGGAAATGGAAAATAGATACAGTGATTTACTGAAACATGTGCAAACATAAACAGAAATGCAATATATAAGGCATCAAAAGAGTTTGTACAATTTTAAAAAGCTTGAAAGTCAGGATTTGGTGTGATCATCTTTACGCCTCAGCATGAACTGAACTCTTTTAGGCTTTCTTGTAATTTCTTTTAGTCTTCAGGAATAGTTCTCAAGGCTTCCTGAAAGACATTCCAAAGCTCTTCTTTGGATGTTGCCTACTTTTTGTTCTGTTCTCTGTCAAGATGATCCCACACTGATTCAGTAATGATGAGGTCCAGGCTCCGGGGAGGCCAACCTATGAGTGATAGTGATCCATTGTGTGTTTTTCTATCCAGGTATGCTTTTACTGCACTGACAGTGTGTTTGGGATCATTGTCATGCGGAAAAATTAAGCTGCTATGCTATGACATCTGTAAAGCTGCTATGACGCTTTACAGATGGTATTGCGTGCTGAATCTGACTGTACTTTTCTGTTCATAATTCCATTAGTTTTCACAAGATCCACAAGAGCACTGGCTGAAATGCTGCCCCAAACCATGACAGAGCCTCCAACATGTTTCACGGATAGCTGTAGACAGCTATCTGTGCATCTCTCCGGACCTCTGCACGTATTGTACTCATTTTCTTATGCCCATGTGTGCTTATATTTTAGTGCTGCTTTCCATGAACAAAAACCTACAAAAGTCCACATTAGCAGGAAGGTTAAATGGCAAATAAACCTGCAATCAAAATACAGTTCGAGCCCCGCACTCTGATTTTACTTTTGTTTTAGACTTTACCTTTTCTGTTGCTGTTTGGTTAGGTTTAAGCCATAAAACTATCTACATAGGTTTAGGCAGTAAATGTAACTGTGGTTAGGTTTAGGATTAGTGGTTTTGAAATTTTAAAAACACATTAAAACTCAAACTTCCCATCTGCAACATTTTCCCAGGTACCACAGTAATGTGCTCTCTGAAAGTCACGTTTGGAGATTCATCATGTTCATTTCAGGCATTTAGGGACTCTTATTTAGCTCAAACAACTCTGCACGTTTAAAAAAAAAAAAAAAAAAAAGGGTGCTTAAAGGGTACACAGCTCATTACATATCGAACCCTGTGAGTCCTGGCCAAGCATCGGTATTTGACAGCGTAGGAGTGATAACCAGTTGGGTCATCAAATCAATTAACCTCCACATTTTGTCTAGTAATTCTAAATAAATTTAACTAATGGGAAAATAAATCACTGTCACCTCACAGCAAGAAAGTCCTAGGTTGAAATCCACCAGATAGCTGGGCCCTTCTGTGTGGAGTTGGCATGTTCTCTCTGGTCCCTCCGATACCCTGACTTCCTCCCACAGTCCAAAGATATGCACGTTAGGTTATTTGGTGATTCTAGGTGTGAAGGTAGCGTGAACTGTCTGTGTCTCTGTAGTGACCTGTCCTGGGTGTGCCCTGTCTGTTACCCTATGACAGTTAGAGCTCCAGTCCCACTGTAGTCCTGTTTTGGATATGTGGAAAAAAAATAGATGGAATGGAATGCAAAATAAAACAAAATACCTCACCTGTATTTTTTTGGTTTGTTGTTTAAGAGTACTGTGGCATTAGAGTCAAACTTGAATTTTTTTGATTGTAGGAGAAACTGAAACCCTGAGAAAACCCAGAACCTGCTTGCTGTAAGGCAATGGTGCTGCCACATTAAGTTATTAGCAAGCATTGCACTGAGCATATTCTGACATCTATGTATAAGAGCCAGCATTAACTTTGCATTAACAATTTGAGCTAAAGTAGCTTGTTTGTTGGCTCGGACTACACAGGCCAGCCTTCCCTCCCCACATGCATCAGTGTGTCTTGACCACCACTGCTGGTGGCCCTTTTGATACATACTGAACACTGCAGACTGGAAACACCCCACAAGAACTGCAGTTTTGGAGATGCTCTCACCCAGTCGTCTAAAACTCACTCAAATCCTTACAGTTGCCCATTTTTCTTCCTTCTAACACACCAACTTTGAGGACAGCATGTTCACCTCCTCTCTAATATATCCCACCCACTAACAGATGCCATGATGAAGAGATAATCAGTGTTATTCACTTCACCTGTCAGTGGCCATAATGTTATGCTTGATCCGTATATATTCAACAGTGTTTATAAAAGCAGAGATGCAATTACACACACTTAATAATTATCTCATTCACAAACCGCAGGGACACCATATACATGGGCAGACACTCAGTCTGTCTGATAAAAATGCGCACTCACACTGTACATGGACAAAGTAGAAAATAAACCACGGTCTTACTCCAGAGAGTGAGAGTGAGAAATGATTGAGTGCATGCTTTTTGTGTTGCCCCAAACACCACTAAATGGTATCAGTCAAAGGTCAGTGCTGAACTCTGACACTGTCTGTTCATGCTTTAAACATCTATAAACATCCATAATCCTGCTGGGATTATGACAGGCGCAGTGAGGCAGGAAAGACATCAACCTCCACCATGCAAGACTGTATCCCTCACTTCTTAACTACAGTGGCAACTATTCTAAGCTACTGTAAAAGTCAGCAAGAATCAGGCGGTTTGGTTAGCCTGAAGATCTGTAAAACTCTAGTAAAAGAAATTTATGAGCCTCTGAGAATTTTTACACACTTCAGCTCAGATTTTGTTTCCACTGATTAAAAATAAAGATGACAAAAAGTGAGGAGAAGAGAGATAAAAGAAATACCAGCTTTGGACGTAGAGATATGAAAGCAAAAGCGCAAGATTGGAAAAAGTAAATCTGCATCAAAAAGTAGAGAGGACTGATGCAAAGCTGTACGTATACTAGTATAATAGTATTCTGGAAAGACACTGCACACACTGCCACACAAAGGTGTCACGCGCATTCAGGTAGAAAGAAAAGAAATGAAAAGAAAATGTGACCTGAAAGAAACAAAGCAAAAAAGAGAAGAGGGCAGATGAAAGCAGTGGCACATGAATGTGAGCTCATGGACTGTTGCCTGGAGCACCCAGCGTCCGGTGGGTAAACATGACAGAAGCCAAATTATGACATATTTTTCACTGCCACCATAACAAATATATTGATATTTGCAGGTGTAGATAAGAGCACGTGATGATGAAATGCCCATAGACTTAGATAGCAGTGTATTGATCAATAGCCAGTGGCTTCATATGGTGCAGATGAAAAGGACTGGTGGAAAGAATCCCATAGAGACAGGACGACTATTTCTGGACTCCACATCAGTCAGCTCTCTCTTCCTGGTGACTACAATATTAAAGGGAGTCGGGCAACTGGTGGCATGAAATATGTACAGCATCATTAGGAATGATCAGCAACTCCACACAGAGCACAGGGAGGGATGGGAGAATAAAGCTGGATCTTTAGACACTGTGTAATTTTACATCACTCTCAGGTATTACTGCTATGCTGTGTTATTGTGTCTTTCGTCTATTTGTACTTCTGTAAGACATTTAAAACTGATGCACAGGTTTTACCATAAGAGCACTTTGCACTTGTCAAGTACATTTCTTTTGTGCCATTTTTCCATTAAGCTGCAAACCATCTTTTGCTGTGATGTGATTAATATAAGTTTTATATTAATTGATGCACAGGACAGAATAGCAGCTAAAGCACTGTTTACCTTGATAGTTCATGTAAATGTCGACATGATGCGAAAGAAGAAATAAATTCCCAAACCAAATTCTAAATTAACCTGTAGAGACATGCTACAATTTGAGTCCCAGAACAACACCATTCCACATCTAATGGCTAAACCATGCATAACAGCCTTTTCCTTACTTCCTGACTTTCAGTGCCAGGAGATGTGGGACAGCAGTAAAAAGCCAACTCATGCCAGTATGCATACACAATAAATTCAATTTTGAAGTAAAAAATGTAAAAGAAGAAGGAATCAAAAGGCAAACAAGATGAATGGGCAGATATTCAACAATCAGACTATGCAGACTTACTAAAAGAATCCAGGCACAAATCAAAGAAGCAGTGATAAATGTGGAAAAACAGACTAGGTCTACAAAAGCCAAGGAAAGTTGGAAAGCTTTGAGGAGTGACAAGTCAATGGGGCAACTGGCAAATGAACAGCTGGTATACCTGAACTAACTGAGCTGACTAATGTGCAAGCAAGACAAGCAAGGATTAGAAAATAAAACAAAATGCAGAACCATGACAATATTGTACTAATAATATTAACACAAATATCCCTCACACCAAAAATGGTTTCATAATGCTGAACCTGTGAGTTCACTCCCTGGTCTAGCCCATGTCTGGATACACTTATAACGCTTCCATCATCTTGATCACAGCGTGGTACCCCACTGACAGTTCTTTGTATATGAAGGGTTACGCTTCTGTAATCGTGCATTTAGCAACTGTGATCATCTCTGATACAGCCAGAGCGTCAATAATCATCTTTTTCAAAAATTAACAAGCAATTTTCTATTTGAAAATGAGCTCATTTCCCAGCAAATTATATCTTCCACAAACACATCAGCCTGTGGTTGGGATGACTCCAGGAGTTGCTTTGCTAGAACACAAACTGTCCCAGTGACAGAGTGCAGGCTGCATTGACATTTGTGAGAGTACAGCCAGTACTGGACAGCTGTAATGTCAGGCAGATAAACTGCATATTAGGACACTAAATTCACTGAAACAATGGCCAGTCGAGACAGTAAGAGCGTAAGCTTTAAATGTCTGCTGTATAAGTGCTAGAAATACATTATATTACATAATTCATGCTTGCTCAATGAACTATAGGTAAGGTACAATCAAACAAAGTTTAACATATATGACTTTTAACTAAAAGAAATGGGGTGTGAAGAATGAGGCTGCATTTGGCCCTGCAGGTCCAAAGAGGATACTTCAGCTGTTCGTGATTATTACAAAAGTTCAGGCGCATCGGCCTTACCCCAGCAACACATCAGTCGGTAAAAATATTATTTGCACTACAGACATCCAGTTAAAGGCAAAAATGAAGTTTAGGACTGGAGTAGGTAGCAAAGGTTGCTTTAACACATAACCTGCCTGACTCAATTAAAACAAAAAAAAGCCTGTACATTGTGGTTACTTTTGGCTGGTGTGAAAGTAATTAAAACCTGGTGTGGATTAAACAACCTGACAGATGCAACTTGGAAATGAGGGTTTCAGTTTGTGGTGTATAGAGCAAAACAGGCCAACAATGTGACTAAGCAACAAAGGATTTGTGGTTTCAGCATGCACTGTTTGCATTGCGATCTTTTAGAAAGTGATCCTCCAGTCTATAGAAACTATATATCTTGTGTTTAAGACAGTTTTGCAGTGGACTGGTGACCAATCCAGGACGTACAATTTCTTTTCTGTCTATAAATCATAACCTAAACAGATGGTCAACTTAGAGCCTCAACTAGTCTGATTCGGATTTTTCAGAACTCTTTGCTAATATTGACAGCCTAAATAAGGACATGGACATTTCTGTGTGACTTGATGTCAATCACAAGAATTAGGTTTCCCCTTATGGGTCCATTTAAGATTGATATAGCAGGAATTCATGTGATCATAAAACCGTGACTAAGTGGCATGTATTATTTATTTATTTATTTGGTTCAGAGCAAATTAACCGGTGTAGAAGGACCCTAATGAAAGCCAAACAGATACTCAATGAAGTGTCCACCCAGCAGATGCAGGCATATGTTGCTGGGAAGAAATGGATTTTCCAGAAAGAAATGCTGCAGAGACCCTCCTGTCTTGGTGCTTTGCTGCATAACAGGCACTTCCTGCATTACCATCAAACATTAGTAAGGGGGATAAATAACAAGGAGCAGAATTGTCCTGCATGGATGCAATTCACTGGCGTGACGGGTAAAGTGGGCTACTGCTTATATGCGTATATGTTATATTACTCATACAGGTAATATGTTATCAGCATGCTAATGAACAGATTCAGACTTGAATCTTACAGTTTAAGGACCATCATTAATGCGTGCTTTACAGAGGCTGATGACTGACTGAGAAGAGAAACCACAGTGAAATCCATGCAGTTTTCATTTTCACAGCTGAGATTGGGTCATTACAGCACACATACTGCGAAGAGGAGATTGTCTGTGTGTTTGTGACAAATTTGCCAAAACCTGCCATGTGTGTACACTAGTATCCTATTATTACAAATTCAGAAAGCTATAAGCCACTGTATGATACCTGAGATAGTGAATATGTAATCCTGGGATGCTACAAGACAGAACAGTGTAGCAGATGTGAAAATGCAATTAACATTTAAACAAGGGACTGTGAAGGTCAGAAACAAACTCAGCAGAAGATGATGAATCTGGATTCCACTTAATGAGTGAAAAGAGTGTTCTCAGACTCATACTAGTATGCTCATGCACAATGATATACAAACAAGCACCTTCCATTAGCTACAGTATGTTTATTCCTGTTTCCAGTACCATTCCTATAACACCCATACCATTTTCATAATTATAAGAAAATCCTAATCATATAAATCAAACCTTTCTGTTAACATGTTCCATATACCCGTGCAAATAAGTTTATTCATTCACAGAACAGACAGTAGTGGTATCCATCCAGTATCTTGAAAAGTATTCTAAACATTTGTGGTTTAAATTTGTTAGATGTGAGGATTAGCTGCCCCCCCAAAACCCCCAGAATCAATGATTCTGTCGATGATGATTCTGTTGTACAGAATCATCATCGACAGCTGTTAGTTGCAGCCCTAAGTAATAATTTAACAAAAAAATATTTAGACATTCCTCTTCTTCCCACACAGATTGTCTGATGAGTAATTAGTGACAATTTTAGAGCAGACACGTCCATCCATATGCTTTCCAATTAGGATGTTGAGGAGGGGTGGGGGCAGTGAGTAGGGGTGGGGGCGTTGGGGTGGGCTGCTATCCCAGCTGTCATGGGGTGAAAGACAAGGCACACCTGGACAGGCTGCTAGTCCACTGTGTGGCTAACACAGGAAGGCAAACAATCATGCTCACACCTGGCCATTTTCTAGAGTCACCAAACATGCATGTCTTTGGACTGTATGAGGAGTACCTGGAGAGAATCCACAAAGGCAAAAGGAGAACATGCAAACTCCACACAAAAAAAGCCCCCAGCTGACCAGCCCATTCAGACCATCAACTTTCATGCTGTGAGGCAACAGAGCAAACCACTGCACCACCGTACTGCTCTGAAGCAGGCACAAAAGCTTTACTGTGCTTCTATACACAAGATATATAGCTGAACTAAATATTGTTCCATATAGACTGAGGTGATTAGCAAAAAAACAATAACCACACACAACCACACACATTTACTAATAAACAGTGGAGCCAGACAGACAACAGGACTCTTACAAGATGACAGTGAAATATTGCAGTCTCCAGCAACACTGTAAAGTGGATGATAGTAACTAATGCAACTGGATATTGTTTAAGAGAGAAAGGTAAGGTGGCAGTACACAGTCATGTGTGGTTACAACAATGTCCAGTGTTCAGTTGTGTCATTTATAAAGCATACCTGGCTACGGGAAGGTGTTTAGCTCAGACTTGCAGTGTACATTTGATCGAGTTGGATGAAGGTCAGATCATATTCGCACCATAAGTAAACCACCCTGGAGTTCTTTTGGAACTGGACTGAGGTCACCTCCTACAAAGGCTCTTGGTGAAGTTGTTTTGGTTGCACCAGGGTGTGATTACCATATTCACATCTGCACAAATCAACTGTACAAAGAGGGAAAATGAACCAGAGCTTGATATGAATGGATTAAACAGCTCAGGGGTGAAAACACCCTTCAGCTCCTGTGCTTTGCAGTTTCCAAACCACACAGTGATGTACCTGGTTAGGATGCTCTCCAGAGTTCCTCTCTAGAATGTAGCAAGGACTGTAGGGAGTCTGGTGGGAGTGTGTTCAGTTTCTTCAGGAAGTGTAGGCATTGATGCACCTTCTTCACAACTGAGCTAGTGTTGGCAAACCAGGTGAGGTCATTGGAGATGTGCACACCAAGGAGCTTGGTGCTTCTGACTCTTTCAAATAGCTGAACATCAAATATACTTAACGTAAACTGATTATTACATTGATTTATATCATCACTCAGGTGTAATTAAAAAATTATTATAGTTACATCAGACATGCAGTTATACTGATGTGAAGTCTTTAATAAAAACTGGAAATGCACTAATCAGTGTTGTCCACTGAACATATGACTGCAGCGAGGACAAGATCTTATTGTCCTACATTGCTTATCTTAAAATGTTTCTATCCCAACCTAAAGTGAAAAGTTCATATACAGAAAGAAATTTTGAAGTTGCATTTGCATTTAGGAACAACAAATAATTATGCCATTTAAGCCTTAATTGCATTAAAATAGTCAGTTTCCCCCTACTTCTGAGTCTGCATTGCTCTCTGGAGCCACAAGAAAAAAAAACAGAATAATGGATACTTCTACTTGAGGAACACACAAACAGACTACAAGGATTGCAATGTATTTGTTAAAACAGCTGGAGGCAGGAAGTGTAACCCAATAAGCAGAGGTTAGAATGAACAAATCAACAGATCCTCAGGTACAACACAAAATACACTCAGCTCTTTTACTTCCTGCACATTCTGCACACATCTGTGTTCTACTACAGTAACGGATTGTTCGGCTGTATTTTATGTACTATAATGTACAAAGAAAAGAGCAGAGATGAAAGTGTTGACATAGCCAAATATTCCATCTGCTCAGGGTTTTGAGGACAAAATCAAGTGTTCTGAACTGAGAAATGACACAGCACACCTCAATGCTTTGCTCTCCAAGCTGTTATTCACAACACTTTCAGTCACATCAAGAAGTTCACATAATGCACCACAAAAGAGGTCAGTGCAACAATTACCTGACCAAGAACTATTTATATGAGCATTTTGCTGCAATCATACCTAAAACTACATTTTTTGCAGTTCTGCCAAAACTTAATCACACACCTGGGGCACAACAGCTTATTTTATTCAAAGCAATCAAATGGCTATTGCTTACATTTTTCTTGAATTGTGTTCCTGCAACAAAAGACATTATGATGGGTAAATATGGGACTCAAAAAAATGCTGAGCATCTATAGATTCAGTTCAATTTATGTAGTGCCAAATCACAACAAACAGTCACCTCAAGGCACTTTATATTACAAGGTAAAGACCATAAAATAATTACAGAGAAAACCGAACAATCAAAATGATCCCTGATGACCATGCACTTGGTGACAGTGGGACGGAAACACTCCCTTTTAACAGGAAGAAACCTCCGGCAGAACCAGGCTCAGGGAGGGGCAGTCATCTGCCACAACCAGTTGGGGATGAGGGGAGAGAGACAAGACAAAAGACACACTGTGTAAGAGATCCAGAGATTACTAATGATTAAATGTGGAGTGGTATATAAACACATACAGTGGAAAAAAGTGAATGAAAAAGAAATACTCAGTGCATCATGGCCTAGAACTATTGCAGCATAACTAAGGGATGGTTCAGGGTCACCGGATCAGCTCTAACTATTAGCTTGAAAAGGAAAGTTTTAAGCCTAATCTTAAAAATTGAGAGGGTGTCTGTCCCCCAAATCCAAACTGGAAGTTGAAGAGGGAAGAGGGGCCTGAAAGCTGAAGGTTCTGCCTCCCGTTCTACTTTTAAATACCGTAGGAACAACAAGTAAGCCAGCAGCCTGAGAGCAAAGTGCTCTATTGGGGCGATACAGTACTATGAGGTCTTTAAGATAAGATGGGGCCTGATTATTCAAGACCTTGTATGTAAGAAGGAGGATTTTAAATTAAATTCTGGATCTAACAGGGAGCCAATGAAGAGAAGTCACTTTGGGAGAAATCTGCTCTCTCTTTCTAGTCCGTGTCAGTACTCTCACTGCAGCATTTCAGCTTCAGCTGAAGGGTTTTCAGGGAGCTTTTAGGACAGCCTGATTGTAATGAATTACAATAGACCAGCCTAGAAGTAATATATGCATGAATTAGCTTTTCAGCATCATGCTGAGACAGGCTGTTTCTAATATTAGAGATATTTCACAAATGCAAAAAAGCTGTCCTACATACAGTACCAGTCAAAAGTTTGGACACATTGCCCATTCATATGAATGGGTGAGTGTGTCCAAACTTTTGACTGGAACTGTATTTGCTTAATATGTGCATTGAAGGACATATCCTGGTCAAAAATGACTCCATGATTCCTCACAGTGTTACTGGAGGCCAAGATAAGATAGATAACTTCTCCTGCCTCATCATAAAGACCCAACCACTAGGTTTGCAATAGCCAAACCAGAAAACATATATTCCAAACTGTTACATTGATACAAACACACAGTTTGAGATAGTTTCATCTGTGTGGTGGTAGGTATATTCATCCATCCATCCATTTTCTTAATTGCTTCTCCAGTTCAGAGTTGGGTGCTGAAGTGTGGAGGGCTCAAGACTGTCCCTGTCATAAAATAAAAGGCGGGGTATACTCTGGACGGGAAGCCAGTCTATCACAGTGGTGGCAGGCATAGCTACCCATAATTGTATTAAGATGAAGGTAAGTGTAGTTATTTTTCTTGACTTATTATAGCTATAACACAAATTAGCATTTCATTTTCTAAGTGTTCTGTTGAGATGAACTGGAGATGCTGATCATGTCGGCACTGAAGCATTAATGTAGCTGTTATTTCATAACAATTTGCATATGCGTAGTAGAAGTATAGCCTTTGGGATTTAAAGCTTTTCAGCCTTATTTGGGGGCTAATCTCATCAAACCTTTTAAGTGATGTATTAATCAGATTTGACTAAAGAACATTTATAAGCAGGTTTTTATTTCCGAGCATTAAACTTATGGCTCACACTCCATTCATTTAGATAGTGCATTGGTCTTGTTCTACTGATGTAAATGGCTGGATGTGTTACTAAGATCACAGCCAAGTTGCAGTACTTATAGACTTTCATCCATAAGGATTGCAACGCTCGTTCTCTGGCTCTTAATTTATCCTGTACTCCACTTGAGTTCATCAAGCAAATATAGTCTGCTGGAACACAAAGAGCCCTGAAGATACTCCCATAACTTTTGTGTTACAATTTTCAAGTGATTTTTCTTCATGCACAGAAGAGAAATTTACTAAACTTCTTTAAAGAAAATACAGAAGCACTGATATGTAGACCATTAGTCAGTGCTGCAGGGTTTCAGTAGTGTTCACAGTGACACAGGAGCTGAGTCATTATGGTATATACAGTGAGGTCTGAGCTGCGTGGGAGCAGCAGGGATCAGACCATGTAGAAATGAATTCACTCACACTTCAAGGCTAAATCCCCTTTCCAATATTACAGAGATTTATCATGTGAGCTACAGAAAGTGTTTGGAAAAGTTCCACTAAGGTAAACAACACAGTGCTGAGTGCTGGAGTACAGTACATGAGCGTGAACTGCCGTTCCAATTTTATTAATTAAAATTATATATATAATTGTATGTCAGAATTTTTTGGAGAAATAATTTTGAAAATAAATTTGCTTCAAAGGGTTCCCAAAATCATTTAGTGATAAAATACTGATTTTTATTATGTATGATGTAAGCTGCGAAAAAAAAAAAATCCCCAACAGAAGTAATTTGACTTTCTGGATTTCTTATTACTCTTTGCAAGAAAGCATATAATCATATTTCCTGCTTTTTTTTTTTTTAATAAGCCTTTTGCACCCTAAATACTGCCACAGAATTGCTCTTATCTTGCCACCATTTTCTCCCATCATTCAAGCAGGTCACAGCTTGTGGTGTACTCTGCCAGGCTGCTCAGCTGGAGTTCAGATCAGCAGTTTCCCTGTAAGAAATCATCTGCTCTCAGAAGTAATTTCATATCTATCTAATTGCTTTTATTGACTCAACAGCTCTGAACTGATGGCTGCCTCATTGGCTTGCAGAGTAAAAGCACCAGGCATAAAAGTGAAGAAAAGAACAAAGATTGATTTGCTGGTGTCATCAACATTTGACTAGATGGTTTCTGGGTGTTTTAAATAATTAAATGCTGATTGACTGTCTCAGAGTTTGGTACTAGATAACAAATAATACTGAAAAACAATCTATAGCAGATGCTAATTTTGTAATGTTCCAAAATCTTTTCAAAGGCGTAATATTGTCACCCTCCTAAAATAATTGCCTAAGTCACTATTTAACTAAAAGTTTATTTTTGCCCAAATTATCATATTTTCACTAATTGGTTCTGTTTTTTGTGTTTTCTGAACAACCTGGAAAAAATGACAGGTTTGGTTGTAAATGTCCTGGCCACTTGAAATTAGTTAAATATACTTTCAAGCCTTCACACAACCCACCTGTCTTTGCAAGTGTGTTGATCTATTGTTTGTTTGCTCTGTTTTTAAGCACCCACACAGACCTCACTCAGCAGGCCAAGTGGTGATCAATTGAACTGCTCGTCTTGAGAAAGGTCTTGTCCATCTCCACGGTCATCACCATGGAAATGGCTAAGGCACTGCAGGAGGTTAAGCAAGTTGTGAGTTAGAGAAAGAGATAAAAGGAAGAAGTGCTTATCCTTGATATCTGAGAGCAATAATGAATATGCAGAACACCCAAGTGAGTCATTTACAATAAACCTGGTCAAGAGTACAGCATCTATGGAGAGTATGGCATCTGTGGAGATCAGGCATTAGTAAATTCTGCATTGCCAGTGTAATTAGCTATGAGCAATTATGACTAACCATCAATATGTTTAATAATGCATGAAAGCATAAAAACGCAGAGGGCACAAAGCCCATTTGTACTGCAATACAAAACTCACCTTATGTGAAATTCCCTTACCTGCATGTGAAATCAAATTTGTCTGCTTTCAAATTTAGGATGGAAAGAATAAATGTTGATAATTTGAATTAGAGATATTGGTACAACAAACTTCACCTAACTAAACTCAAACAAATAATTGAATCAAAATATGGATAAAACATTGATGAGAACCTCATCTCAGACATATAACGGCTACCTTATGCCATCTAAAAAGGCATTCTTATTCACGCAGTTATTTTGAGGCATTTTCTAACTTAACTTTCATTTCATTGGCCACAAGGCTTTTATACTGATCACCAGTTATATCTTAAAGAAAAACTGCTTAAAAAGTTTACTGACTTTGCCCCGGAATAATTTTACAAGTTATATTTGTATAACCATCTTTGCTGTTGCATAATTGGCTTGATTTCAAAAGCATATAAACATACACTCACTGTGCTGTGCACAGTGAAGTGTAATGAGTTTTACACCACCGTGGATCAGGAGTTTGCTGACCAAGAAAGAAGTTCCTGCTCCAAAATCGACACCTTTAAGCTTGACTGAAATTTGCAGCTGCCCTCATGGGCAAGCCACCTTGTGGAGCAAAGTTTCATGGTCGGATGAGAGACACCCCCCTGCCAAGTCATTAAAGGTGTATCCTGTACAATCGTTCCACCCTGGCAGAAAAAAAAAAGTTCAAAGAAATCATTAAAAGGCCAAAATTAGCATGACATTCATGCCCATGATTAGTGCATGTAAACTTAGCTGTTTTTTCATTACATTGATAAATATGTAACCTGGACAACATGAAATTCCCTAAAAATTGTGTCTCTTATTGCAAATCTATTGTACGGCAACATATTTTTAGGTGGCAGGGTTTGACACTAATATGCTGCAATTGTGTTTGGATGTGGATGTTTTTACCAAAGAAATTGGGGGTACAATTACAACAAGCCACTCAACACCCCCCCACCCCAACACCCCACCCCCAGCTCCCCCTCCCATCCACTAGCCCATCAATACGTTTTGATCTCCTCCACTCATCTACTTCCAATTACAGAAAAGGATTACAGGCCAGCTGTATTTCTGAATGGTGGTGTTTTTATTGTGCTTTGTAGTACTGGACTCGCTGCTTTTCTTAATTATGAATAATAAAAGTGATTCATAATGGAAAAAGCATTATAACTTCACACGCACACTGAAACTGACTCAATCATACACACACTCACACACACACACACACACACACACACACACACACACACTGGCTGCCAAAGACGTCAAGTTGAAAGAGCATTTCTTGGCCAGCAAATGCTATTTTTCAGCAATTATTTCAAGATCGATGGAATAAAAATGTTTTTCTTATTTCTGTTAATGCTTCCCAACACTTTTGTCACTGAGACAGTAAGAAAGCCATTACAAAAAGATATACTAGCACAGTACCTCCCACTGTGTCATAGACAAACACTCATACAGTTTAAAGGCTGCACTGAGCCTTGTCATTGCATGAGGGAACATCTGTGTCACTGTTGTGGTAACAGTGATAGTAAAACTTCTATCCTCTTTCAAATTTTTCCAACAACCTCTCATAAATAAGATGAGCATGAACTCTGAAATGCAGATCGCATTCTGTCAAAGAGTTATGTGAACATTGTGTGCTCCCACCACTAACCAGAATATGTGACAGTCACACTAACTGGACTTCTATGTTCTTTTGTTCATCATCACAGATCTGTTTCCCATTAGTGTTTCCTTGTGTTGGAACTAGTTATGTCAAACTAGTAAACAAAAGCATTTTAAATGTACCATGCTACTGTGTTGCAACTCCTCACTGGCTACAGCTTCAACAAAAGTAATGCAAGTTTCAATTTACTAACAAATGCAGGTTGTTTGGAATATACAGAGGAACTAGCAATTAGATACATTATGTTACTTAAATTGTTTGAGTGGGAGAAACTCCTAGGGATGGTTTGATACAGTATGGAACTAGTTTTGTTGCATTTTTGTTGGATATCTTCTACATCCAATGTAGTTGCTGTACCTGACTACAGCAGCATCCTCTAAGGGGAAAAGATACAAGCTTTTCAGAAACCTTTCATGCTTATGGATCCTCTTAGAGAGTGTGATTCTCAAATTATTTTTGCTACCTTGCCAGAAGTAGAGAGCCCATTACCTCCTCACAAAGTCCACTTTTAATCTCACTAAGTAGCAATTTTTGCTTGTTTGGAGAAATGTGATATGTGAATTGTGTGACAAGTATTAGTGTCAGTTGTAGTTATAGAGTATTTGATCACTAACAAAACCGGTTAGTGTTAAGGAGAGGTAGATTTCAAACAGCCACATTTGCTGTTGCACAAAGAACCAAAACAGACTCAAAAATCTTTTTCTAGTTTTCTACCAGTATGCTTTGGACAAATAACATTAAACCTCTTAATTTCCTCAAGTTTTAGAGAAAGAAAGAAATTACATAAGCTGCTGGCTCACCTACGTGAACAGAAAGTAAAGAAAAAGAAAAGTGATGCAAGCAGATAATGATACCAGAGCAGAAGAGAGGAAGGATAAGCGACTGCAACAAAGGAACAGGAAAAGCAGACGACATTAAGCAAACGCTCCAAATATTCTTTATTTGATGATTTTATATTACAGTAAGCCTATAAGTTTAGGATCCAGAAGTGATGACTTAGACAGCTCATACTGTATCTGCTGATGGGAGCCGAGCCAAGGTCTGGAGCAGGTCTTGTGTTTAGTGTCTGTCCTAATATCTTTAATGTGGCCAAGTCGGCTCTCAGTGCACCATTTACCTTAGAAACCCTCAGTCGTAATTTATCCACTGGCCTTTCTAAAATATGTCGTCTTCTCTTCCTCGCCTCCTCCTTTCTTTACTTAACAAGGTTAGGGGACAGAGGGGAGAGAAGACATTTGTCACTTGCCTTGTCATAGTGAAGAAGCTCTACACCCAGACACAGTTTGCATATCTTTGTATTGGTGTATATGTGTGTGTTCCTGGTTCTGCAAGATGGAAAATCTATAGTGGTTGGGAGCTAAAGATGAGCTCATTTTGGACCAGAAATCTTTGTGTGACAGCTACTGTGTGTGTGCAGAGTACTGTATTTGCCGGATTACGCACGGGGATCTGTCTGCAGAAGTGTGACCCACCTATGGGTGTTCAGGCTGCATGGATGTGCAGTTTTTCCTTTATATATTCACACACAGTTGAGCTTCAAGGTGAATGAGATCTGTGCATCCCCAAGTATAATATTTGCTGTTCCAACATCTCTGCAGGCTGGGGTCAATGATAGCCTTATTGCATTATGAATTCCTTATTGGTTTTAGGGATGGGTGAATAAACTTTCTACACAAAGCTGCACCACAGTGGAGCCTTAATTTTCCACAAAGGGGCTGACAATGGAAGGTTTTACATCTGCTGTTAAGTGCCAGGAATTGTAACTCCTCTTCAAAAACAAGAACAGACATTTTATGCGGATATTGACCCATTTTCCACAACTCTGTCCTTCAGTTACTTCTCGTGTTGTTATTTGGTTAAGCAGCTATTCAGAAGATCTATTGATTTGGGATAAATGTTCCAAACTTTTGTGGTTCCAGGTTTAGTTTTATTTAATGCTAGGGTTAGAAATCATCTTTTTTTTCCAAGAGAGAATATTTTGTTCTTCTCCTGCTTTGATCTTGTTAAGTGGGAAGCCCTTTTGGGGGAAATTTTTTTGTATATAATATAACTCTATTGTGTAATGGAATATAAACACTTGATTTGTACCATTCAATATGTTTTAACTTCTTTACCACAGTAGGAAAACTGGCAGCAGGCCTCACATTAGAGAATGGAGCCATTTTCCTTTTACTGTCGCCTTCCAGTCCATCACTTGCGTCTTCATGTTTTTACATTCCTGGTTCTTTCACATTTCATTAAGGTAGCTGGAATGCATGCCAATTATCTTCTCTTGCCATATGTGAGGTATTTTGTACAACTTCAGCTTCACATTGTTTTCTAACCATACCAGTGCCCACACACCATATTGTACTCAAAATATTGCCTAGGTAACAGGATAATCAGCACCAGAAGGACTCTGGTAGTCTGTAGCTTGTTGTAGCCCATTTATGGCCCACCGATCAATCAAGTTTGAGCAGGCTTTGGTTGCAATAGGTAAACAGCAAAAGAGGAGAAACATGTTTTTTTTTTTTTTAATATCAAAACGATTGCCTATCATCAGACAACATTTTTTTGGGGGGGCTTTTTAAAATTAATTAACTACATCTGTGATCAACAATAGCTGCAAAGAACAGTAAGTCTTGGCCCACACATCAACTCTAGTAGCCAAAATATTAGCTGTCGACCCTAAAAGTTAAATCATCACATGATAGCTGATAGATTGCACCTTCAGTAGCTAACAGCTTAAAAGTTATTGTAATTTTTAGTTCATAATTCTGTAGTTACAGTTGATTTAGAGACACTTGTGGTAGTGTTCACACATTTGTTTGACAGGAAATGCTCCCAACTCAATCAACCCCCCCCCCCCCGCCTTTCTATTTTTCTCTCTTTCTCGCTCTCTCTCTCTCTCTTTCACTCACTCACTCACTCACTCACACACACACACACACACACACACACACACACACACACACACACACACACACACACACACACACACACACAAATCTGCACAACAAAACACTATCAAAAATTGAGATAGATATTGTTAAAATCTGAGGTATTATCTTATTATAATACACAAAACTACTACCTTTGTGTCCCTTTGTTTCTTTATCCGCAAATTCATCTTAGGCCCCTGAAGGTTCTCATCTATATCAAGTATTATGCCCTCATCATGTTGCCTAGCAACCATCTAGCAACAAGCTAAAATGACCCATTTTAGCATTTATATTCCAGTAATAACTTTATATCAGTGTGGGCATGTACGAGTAGCCCAGTTAAAAATAAAAAAAAAAGGGGGGGGGGGGGGGTAACTGGTATAAATAAGCAGTTTATAATAAATATATAATATTTGGTTTAAAAAAGGAGTTAAAATATATTTTGTTGTGTTAAGTTCATGGCTGAAATGTTAAGAATGTTAAAGACAATATTTGTTTTAATTATTGTATATTTCCTTTGATGTAACAAAAATCTATTGCTTTGAAAGAGTTGTTTTTTCCCCGGAAGTGAACTAGGCTACATTCACACTGCAGCCTGAAGTGACCCAATTCCGATTTTTTGTGAAATCCGATTTTTTTTGCATGGTCGTTCACATTTCCAAATATATGTGACTTGGATGTGGATCTGTGTGTGAACAGCAGACAAACCTGAAAGTGTCCCGCATGCGTAATAGAGGACGCGATAACATCACATGTAGTGAGCGCGCTCAATGTTTGCGGAAGTCACACGTTTTCCTTCCCGCGTCCGCGTAACGGGAAGCAGAATAGTGACGTTTGTCGAGTATCAATGACGTGCAGGTTGGATAAATGCGACCTGGTCGTACACACTCAGGTCGCATTTGAAAAGATCGGATACGTATCGGATTTAGGACCACATATCCAAGTGGCCTGGGTCGCATTTGAAAAAATCCGATCTGTGTTGTTCAGACTGGCATGAAAAGATCGGATACAGTTCGCACGAGGGCGAAAAAAATCAGATTTGGGTCACTTCAGGCTGCAGTGTGAACATAGCCCTAGTCACACTGACAGTGGTGGAAGTGTGTCCGAGGATGCCGAGAGTGAGAGGAGATGAGAGGAGCTAGCTACCGCAGAAGAGTGGAATCCAGTAGACATGGGAGGCAAATGTTTATGGCTACAGACATTTCGGATTGTTGGTTAGATATGTGAGAGACTGCTGGCCATTGCAAAATAGCGAATGTCGACCTGAAGTTTGCTGCTCGTTGATGAAGTGAGTAGCTAATGGAGCGGCTAGTAAGCGGCTAGTAGCTAACCCAACTTCATGATAGCTGCCCTGTCTGGATATCTTCTGGGCCTGGAAATGGGACAGCATCCAAACGATGTTTAGAGTGACCCAGGGATGCCCGTGGTTAATCTAGTGAAGGTTAAGTCCACCATATTCTGCAATGATTCCTGAGAGCTTCTGTTCTGCTTTGGAGTTAAGGCCTGCTGGCTAGCTTCTTCCTGCTGGACACCTGTCTTTCGAAAGGTACTATATTTTATTTTGTTTGCTCGAAATGGCCATTGAGTTTTAGGTCACAACGGTCCACAGCCACAATTCAGGCCTGCAACGGTTATTTTCTGTTGTATTGTTTTCCCAACATAAGATAGCGGTAACTGATAAGGATGATTTGAAATTTCAGTTGAACAACAGAAGGGACTTTAATTTTGTATATCTTTTTTTTCATTTTACTTGAAATATCAGTAAACAGACCCTTTCAATTTCAAATACTGTGTTTAATTTGTTTAATTAAATTAAATTAAATTAAATTTGTTGTTTAAAGATCATTCTCTTTCTATTAAGGTGTTATTAGTAGATGTACGTGCTCTGTCGCTAAACCTATTGTGTTCTTAATGTATGTTAGTTTTCTAGGGGTAATTTGAGTGGCATAATCATGAATTGTTTACACTTATAATAGGTAGAGAAAACCACCTAGGGCCCCATCTACATATATATATATATATATATATATATGGTAGACGGGCTACATACATATAAAGAATCACATAGACAATACCATTTTGAGCTCATCTCAAGTGGAGTCATGCAGAAGATTTCTGCCTCCACCCCAGATAAATGAAGGTGAATGGGATTTCATGAAACCCAAAGCACTAACATTTAAAAATCAATGTGTCTTTCTGGAAATAAAATCTTTAATAAGCACTAGAAGTGAACAACTATAACTGGTAAACTAACTACTAGCACATGACAATACAGATGAATATTTTTTTCTGTTTTTCTGGCCTGTGCTGTTCCTGCCTCTGGTATTTCACTCTCAGGTACTTCCTTTCACTGATTAAAGAAGAGAATAGAGCCCTCTGGAATAACTAGAATATCACCTGTCAGTTAACAGGCTCATTAGCTTGGTTGACAGTATGTTCAAAAGACTCATTTACATCATTGCCTCAATTCTCATAAATGTCAGCAAATTATTCAGCCTTTGTGGAACACTTCATTTTCCAGAAGTACATGGAGCAACACAAATGAGCTACACTAAGACTCTTGGTCAACAAGACAAACATGAGTCACTTATGTTGACCTTAATGCAACAAAGACAGATGTTATTTCTTGAAATAAATAGATATTGCCAGAAATGCGTCACAGTGCTGCAATTCTGCATTATGTGCCAGTGGAGACTGTGGTACAGAAAAGGATGCAAGGGATAAGGTAAGATGGATGGACATGATCTGTTACGGTGACCCCCTAACAGGAGAAGCCAAAAGAAGAAGAAAGTTATGAAACTGAAAGATTTGCTGATGTGCATTGATTATTTTTTTTAAACCCTGTAGAGCCTGAACCATGAAATAATAGCCAGAAAATTATTTTTTTAAACGTATGTGTCTGCAGTGATGCGGACGCAGCACCGGTCTGTCGTGGTAAAGAGGAAGCTGAGCGTAAAAGTGAAGCTGTTGATTTACTGGTCGATCTATGTCCCTCCCTACTCTCACCTATGGTCATGAGCTTTGGATAGTGACCGAAAGAATTAGATCACGGATACAAACAGCAGAAATGAGCTTACTCTGAAGGGTGGCTGGCATCTCCCTTACAGATAGGGTGAGGAGTGCAACCATTCAGGAGGGGCTCAAAGTAGAGCCTCCTCCACATCAAAAGAAGCCAGTTGAGGTGGTTCGGGCATCTGATTAGGATGCCTCCTGGGGGCCTCTTGGCTGAGGTGTTCCGGGCATGTCCTAACAGGAGGAGGTCCTGGGGCAAACCCAGGACACGCTGGATCACTCGGCTGGCCTGGGAACACCTTGGGGTCTCTCCGTTTATGCTGGTGGTGGTGGCTGGGGAGAGGGAGGTCTGGGCTTCTCTGCTTAGGCTGCTGCCCCCACAACCCGGCCCCGAATAAGCGGAAGAAAATGTATGGATGGATGGATAAAACTGGAGTGATTGTTAAACCGTCTTATAAATTGAAAAAGAAAGAAAGAAAATAAATATCAATTTAAATATAGCAATTTTAATTTGTATCATTCTTGCTACATCCAGCATTTTTGTGCAATTTATTGCTTAAAAATGTATTGCTTAAAGCTTTATTGCGCATTTTATTCAGGTTTTTTCAAGGGGGGGATTACACTGATGATGTAAAGGTCTCAAAAACTCGTGTATCAAATATCATAGACTTGGCAATACAGAGTTAATTATCTAAAACTGACGTCTAAAAAGACTGGCTGTCACACATGAGCAGTTTTTTTTTTTTAGGCAACATTGTGCACCAGCAATTATTCCACTGAAAATCCATTACACTCAACAGCTGATATGCATCAGCAGCGCTTACTGTAAGTAATAGAAAACACCTGTGCAGAAAAAGGCAGGAGAAGAACATAAAGGTCTACTTTACATACGAAAGAAAGTATGATACCACAACCATAAATCCATTATGATGGTAGTATTATGTACTGCAATGGTGAAGCACACACACACACACACACACACACACACACACACACACACACACACGTGTGTGAGAGAGAGTGAATGAGTGAGTGAAAGAGAGAGAGAGAGAGAGAGAAAGAAACAGAAAGGGGGGATTGATTGAGCTGGTTGCAGAGTGTCATCTTTGGCCTTTGGTCTTCTTATAAACAGCCTCATGCAGAAGTGAATGTAGTTGACATTTAGCAAGTTTACAACACAGGCTCACAAACATCCCTTGTGCATAACTGCTTTCACAATCTCCCTATCAGATGACTGCTGTTGCACTGTTAGATTTTTTTACTATATCTATTTCCTATTTCAAAAGGTAAAGCAACGTGTACTTTTTTATTTAATTGATGTAACTATAAGTGTGTGTGTGTGTGTGTGAGTGTGAGAGAGAGAGAGAGAGAGAGAGAGAGAGAGAGAGAGAGAGAGAGTGTGTGTCAACTTTGTTAAAGCAGTACAAAAAACTGCCACTGATATATGTGATATTCAGTTTTTACTTCAGTTTTCAATCAGGTCTGCCACAAACTATAGACGCACCTGTGAGTCAAGGCACAGGGAAAAGTTGCAGATTTTTACAGAGCAGCTAGTAGTAACTTAGATCAGAGGAGCCAAGAAACCACAGAGCAGATAAATAAATTAGTCATTAAATTCAGACTTAGATTCTAAAGAGTTTTACACCCTCCAGAGATTTAGAATTGAACAAAACAACATCCTAACTGTACTTATGTGAGTGAATCACTATCTTAGGTGTTTCTTCATAGGAAGTGAGTCTCTCTTTGTGTCTGAGAAGCTGAGAACATTGATGACTGTTACCAGAAGTCAGCTTATATTCATATTCATCAGTCAAGTCTGTAGATAGGCCCAAGCTGTAGTGGCCAGTATTAATACAGAAAAACTATATTATATATATATATATATATATATATATATATATATATATATATCCATCCATCCATCCATCCATTTTCTTCCGCTTATCCGGGGCCGGGTCGCGGGGGCAGAAGCCTAAGCAGAGAAGCCCAAGCTTCCCTCTCCCCAGCCACCTCCTCCAGCTCATCCGGAGGGACCCCAAGGCGTTCCCAGGCCAGCCGAGATACACAATCTCTCCAGCGTGTCCTGGGTCTACCACGGGGCCTCCTCCCGGTGGGACATGCCCGGAACACCTCACCCAGGAGGCGGCCAGGAGGCATCCTAATCAGATGCCCGAGCCACCTCAACTGGCTCCTTTCGATGTGGAGGAGCAGCGGCTCTACTCCGAGCCCCTCCCGGATGGCCGCACTCCTCACCCTATCTCTAAGGGAGAGGCCAGCCACCCTATATATATATATATATATATATATACACACATTTTTTTTTTCTTTTCATCAGTACCAGTATAATGTGACACCCCTGATCTGGATAGTTATATTCTTACATGCAGCTTTGTTGGGTAATGCCTAAAAAAATTGAGGGCTGCACAACATGTGTGGAAAATAGCGCCTGTGAGTAACAACGGTATGAACAGGCTGACATGAAACAGATAAGATTAACTCTTGTGTGGTGTTCAAGTTTTTGTCAGTCAGCCAGTATCTGAGCATCTGGTGAGCCCACTGCATTTTGGGTTTTTTAAATCAATCCAGCGATAAAACAATTATGTAAAAATACTTAATTTTAAATACTTTAGCTCAACTCCGAGCAATATAAACTACAATTAATATGCCATTTTCTTCTGTTAGAGCACATTTATGAACAAGAGTCCTACTCGTTTTTTTGTGATAAAATGTAATTTAAAACAAAAGAAAAAACAATCATAACCAAGATATTGATTTCCATCGATATCTTGGTTGAACAAATATAAATGAAGCAAAGTTTCTCATGACTATTGATGTTTACTTCTTCAAACTTAGTTAGAAATTGAACAGATTCATGTCAGTTTATAGTTCAGCATCACTGAAAGAATAGCTTATTTGTACCAGCCTATACTACACGAGGGGCTAAGATTTGGCACCATGGTGGGTGTTGCATATGTACTTGGGGCACTTCGTGCCTATATACTGTGTCTTCCTGTCTATCTTGGATCCATAAATTGTAGCTCTTCTCTTTGTTGCTACTGGACCTGGAACAGAATTTAGATCAGGGAACATTTCCTCATAAGGATCATTTTCTAGGTGACATCTAGGATGAAAAGTTAATAATATTTGATGTCCTGCACCATCCTGCACATTTTAGTTTAGTTTATTTTATTCTAACTTATTGTGTATTTCACTATTGTTTTTGTATAGTGTATATATGTCTTTTTAAATGGTAGCTGCAATGGAAATTTTGCTGAACGTTCAGTGACAATAAAGCAATCTGAATCTGAATCTGAACAAGAACGTCAGCCCTTTGTGTTGACCCTGGTTGCACCACGTTGGCAGCCATATGGGATGCCTCATTCCTTGGGCAAGAAGGCCATCAGCTGACTGGTGTCAGACTCACCCTTGTCTTCAACCTCACCGTCAGATTCTGAGTTGATGGTCCTACTATAGCTCACTTGGTTGAACAGGTGACCCCATATACTGAAAGTTAGAGTTCTCACCGCCAGAGCCTGTGTTTGAGTCTGCCCCAGACCATTTCCTCCCTGCATTCCTGTATGTTGTATTATCCTGTATTATCCAATGAAGACAAAAGGCCTCGTGTTCTTCCTCTCCATCATCTTCCAAATCTTCTCTCTCATACAAGTTTCTTGGAGCATAGAATCTTTTCATCATCTTGATCAATAAGCAGCCACACAGGCAAAGTTATTTGTTGTGTCCCACCCTTGATTTGCAGATGGGATAGAGTGTGAGAAAATAAAGAGTCATTTCTGTAAGGCAGAGGGTAAAATATGCAGAAATGTGTGCATGCTTGAAATGTAACAATGTTGGAACCTTTTGAGGGAATAACAGGAACAGAAAGACAAAAAAGAAAAAAACATCTATGCAGGCAAACATATACAAAAAAACCCCCTCCACATCCCACCATCCCTCCCTCCCTCCCTCCCATCCCACTCACACTCACACACACACACTAAAAGCAGGCCATGTAGGAGGAGGACAGAGTGAAGGGATACAGCACCTCCACACTTTTATAAAGCATGGGTTCAGTGGACCTGAATACAACATGTAATATAAATGTGTAGTAGGAGGTTATAGCGTAAAGTAATTGAACAAGTGTGCATCATCATGTTTAATATGCTCTTCAAGGAAAATGAGACAATGACAAGGAATCTGAGATCAAAATAATGATAAATCACATAATATTCCTTTTGGTAAACATTGAAAATGGGTCCATCAGACCCAAACATCACACACGGGGTTAATTATAAAGCAGCAGTGATGGCTCATTTTCTACAAAAACCCCATGCGTGTAACATCAGTTCAAGTCCAAAGTAGAAATTGAGGACTCTACTACTTAATAAAAGAATGTAAATATACTCTACAAGCATTTTTTTGAGGCTAAAATTTGCTACAATTTGGCTTTGTGAACAAATTTAGGTGATCCAATTTATACTATACACACACACACACACAACGGAGAGAAAGAGCGAGTGAGAGAGAGAGGGAACGTGAGCAGGCCAGTCTACATATATTCTCACACACACCTACTTACCCCACTCGCACAGATATACACACAGCTGTGCTAACCAGTCAACTGGGTCTACTTTAGTTCAATCAAATGGTAAAAGGCTCTGTCTCTCTTTGTTTCTCTTTCACACAGACATGGTGAAAAGGTGTGATGTTATCCAAACAACCAGCTGTCTTGTTGTGTCAGGATGGCTGCTCTGTTGGCTGCAGGCCTGGGAGAGGGCTTACTTAGTTAAAACAGACACTCACTCTACATTAAACTGACTCCCATCAATGGCCTAGACCCAACGCATGCAAAAGCACACACACACACAATGTTGGTCTTTCTACTCATTAACATGCACCCAATAACCCTAATCCACTATAATAATAACTAAATGCTTAACCCTTCCCCTACCCTAAGCCTAAATTTAACTTAACTTTACAACCCAATCTTTATCCAGCCCAATGCAGAAACATCCTCACTACAATGGTTTCAGAATCAGAATTATACACATATGCATGGAAAGACATGGACAGTTATACTGCTATTGCATATATAAAGTACAACATAAATGCTTCAGCAAGGGGGAGCCAGGATTTCAGGTCGGGAGGGCAATATCATCATCCTCACACCCCGAGATTAGGTACCAAGCTCCAAGAACAACTGGTACATTGAATACCCTCTGTGGTCATTTATCAAGACTACATGAAGTACCATTGTTAAAACCAACCAGCTGATCTATACCACAGCAACAGTGATCCTTGAGATGCTTGGCTATAAGATATATAGCCACAAGGAGCAGTACCTTCCATGGAAAACACAGCTAGAAGCTAAAATCAAGACAGCACAGAGGGAAGTTAGCCAACTATCAGAGCTGCAGAAAGGTGTAATGAAGAAAGGGGTGCCTAAGAAGTAAAACAAGCTGTTCATACTTGAGGCCTTAGAAACTGCTAAGCAGAGACTCACAGCCATGGCTAACCACTTGAAGAGGTATACCAAAATTATGGAATGGTTTACCGCTGTATGTTAGACAGGCTCCTTCACTTGCTGTTTTTAAATCTCGTTTAAAAACACATTTTTATTCCTTGGCCTTTGACCCAGTGTGAGACTCTGACTTAAATCTTAAGACACTGTTATAGTTCTTAATTAATTAATTAATTAATTTATTTAATCTCTTTCACATTTGTTTTATTTCTATATCTCATTGCCTTCTGACCTGTTTTTGGTCTTTTATGTGTGATGTTTTTGTACAGCACTTTGGTCAGGTAATAAATAGGTAATAAATTTAATTTATTACCTATTACATTCTATTTTATTTATCTTGTGTGCTTTTATCTGCAGTGTTGCACAGTGTTGCCTTTCTGTATTTCTGTACCTTCAGCTACTGCAATATGTCAATTTCCCTCTGGGATTAATAAAGTGATCTGTCTATCTACCTATCTATCTATCTGCAGAGTGGGGCATAAACAGAAACAGTACATCATGGGAACCCCCCAGCAGCCTAGGCCTATTGCAGCATAACTAAGGGATCACCTGATCCAGCCCTAACTATAAGCTTTACCAAAAAATAAAGTTTTAAGCCTAATTTTAAAAATAGAGAGGGTGTCTGTCTATCGAATCCAAATTGGGAGCTGGTTCCACAGAAGAGGGGCCTGAACGCTGAAGGTGCTGCCTCCCATTATACTCTAATCTAGGAACCACAAGTAAGCCAGCAGTCTGAAAGCAAAGTGCTCTATTGGGTTGATATGGTACTGTGAGGTCTTTAAGATAAGATCGGGCCTGAATATTCAAGACCTTGTATGTGAGAAGAAGACTTTTAAATTCTATTCTGGATTTAACAGGGAGCCAATGAAGAGAAGGCAATATGGGAGAAATATGCTCTCTCTTTCTAGTCCCTGTCAGTACTCTAGCTGCAGCATTTTGGATCAGCTGAAGGCTTTTCGGTGAGCTGTAAGGAGAGCCTGATAATAATGAATTACAATAGTCCAGCCTAGAAGTAATAAATGCGTGAATTAGCCTTTCAGCATCACTCTGAAACAGGATCTTTCTAAGTTTAGAAATATTGCACAAATGCAAAAAAGCAGTCCCACATATTTGTTTAATATGTGCATTGAAGGACATATACTGGTCAAAAATTACTCCTAGATTTCTTACACAAATATGAAGAGTTGGACAGCACCAGGCCCTAACATGATTCACACCTACTGGCTAACGAAGCTACCTTGCATCACAAATTAACCAGCAGCTAATGGATAAGATACACCTGAAATCGCTGACTGAAGGCCAAACAGTCCTGATCCCCAAGATCCCCAGAAGGGACTGGTCCCATCCAACTACCAGCCAATAACTGCCTCAGTACAACATGGAAACTCCTGTCAGGCATAATAGCAGCAAAGATGAGTAGGCACATGGCTTAATACATGAGCAGGGTCCAGAAAGGAATTGGCAGAGATACTAGAGGAGCAAAACACCAGCTACTGGTAGATAGAGCAGTCACTCAAGACTGTAAGATCAGACGGACCAACTTGTGCACCGCCTGGATTGATCACAAGAACTCTATGACTCAATGCCTCACACATGGATCCTGGAATGCCTAGCACTATAGGACCCTAGGAGCCTTTATCAGGAACTCACTGAGGATGTGGAGAACAACACTAGAGGTCAACTTCAAGCCAACTGCACAAGTTACCATCAAGTGCAGGATTTACCAAGGAGATGCTCTGTCCCCACTGCTGTTCTGCAACCCCTCAGCCAGATCATTCACAAGACTGGCTAGCAATACAGACTATGGAATGTGCAAACAGCCACATCCTCTACATGGATGACATCAAGCTGTATGCCAGGACTGAGACACTGATTCATTGAGCCACACCATTAGGATCTACAGTGATGGCACTGGGATGTTATTCAGATTGGAAAAGTGTAGTCAGATGATAACAAAGGATGAGAAGGTAGTCAGAACTGAAGGGATTGCACTACCAGAAGGCTACATTGCAGACATTAATAAAAGCTGTAAGTACCTTGGAATCCCACAGACAAATGGGAAACATGAAGAGGCCGCTAGGAAAGCTGCAGTCACCAAATACCTCCAGAGAGCAAGGCAAGTCCTGAAGAGTCAGCTGAATGGGAAGAACAAGATCCAGGCAATCAATACCTACATCCTGACGGTTATCAGATACTTTGCTGGGATAATAAGCTGGCCAAAGGAGGAGATAGAAGCCAGTGATGTCAAGACAAGAAAGCTCCTTACCATTAATGGTGGGTTTCACCCCAGATCCAGCACCCTGAGATTGTACACTAAGCGGAAGGAAGGAGGTCAAGGACTAATGACTGTCAGAACCACTATTCAGGATGAAACAACAAAGATCCATGAGTACATCAGGAAGATGGCCACAACTGATCCTGTGCTTAGTGAATACCTCAGGCAGCAGAAACCTGAGAAAGAAGAGGAGCAGGAACAGGAACCATCATGGAAGGACAGGCTCCTGCATGGCATGTACCACTGAAGCAGTGGCTGATATCAAAAAATCCTACCAATGGCTGTACAAAGCCAGAATGACAGACGGTACAGAGACACTAATCTTTGCAGCACAGGAACAAGCTCTAGTGGTGGTATAGTGGTGGACAAGCAGAGGAAGAAAGCTGTAGTGATAGATGTAGCAATACTAAGTGATGGCAACATCAGGAAAACGAGAAGCTCGAGAAGTACCAAGAGCTGAGAGAAGAGCTAGAGAGGGTGTGGAAGATGAAAGCAACAGTGGTACTCATGACACTTGGGGCAGTGACCCCCCCCCCCCCCCCCCAACACACACACATACACACACCACCACCACCACCATCACCGAAATTGGGGGAGTGGCTCCAACAGATTCAAGGAACAACATCCAAGATCTCCTGAAGAGTGCAAACATAGGAATATAAATATAATACACTGACAGGACAGAGGAAGTTTCACAAATGTAAATTCACAGGGACATCCTCTTATTTTGGCTCACACCCTTGCATACACACACTTCTGTGCAGATACTAAAACACACGCACACTTTCATTTTGTGTAAAATAAGTTGCTCGATTCTTGTCAGAGCTAGCAACATGTGCTTTAGGGGGGAAATGTATTTTTTGTGGAGTCGTGTGGTAGACTGGATTGAGGCAGGTCTTTATCGGCCTCTGAGGCCCTGCTGAAAACTAAAGGAAACTGAGTGTTTGCAGTCGGGATACTGAAGTTCTACTACAACCTGCCAGAAGAAATCAGGTTGGTTCAGACAGTTAAAAAAAAATCATAAAATCAGATGTTTATTGGAGACCCTTCACTGATTTAATTTGAATTATTTTGTTTTATTCAATTTTATCCCCTTTAAACATTTTTCATTTATTTTACACCACTCTCATTTGTGCTCTAAGTGTTGGATGCAGTGGTGTAACGCACGCCACCACTGGATTCTAGAGCAGTGGAGATGTGTTCTGTGGCGCGACGAATCCCACTTCTCCGTCTGGCAATTTGATGGATGAATCTGGGTTTGGTGGTTGCCAGGAGAGCAGCACTTGTCTGACTGCACTGTGCCAAGTGCAAAGTTTGGTGGAGAGGGGATTATGGTGTGGGGTTCTTTTTCAAGAGTTGGGTTTACCCATTAGTTCCAGTGAAAGGAACTCTTAATGCTTCAGCATACCAAGATTCTTCATTCATTTTTATTAGTGCAAATGTGACAGTACATATGGCCAACAGAGGTTCAGATACAGGTCAAAGTGTGCATGAGTGAGAGAGAGTGTGTGTTTTTAACCTAAGAGAACGAAAAGAAATAGGAAAGAAGACAGTAACAAGGAAGAAAGAAACAAACAAATATCTGATAGAAAATAGATCAGTCTATGACCTCAATCAACCTCTATTGGTACCCTCAGGAACTGTAACAACAATCACTGAAACTACTAAACTCCGCTAAA
Organism: Archocentrus centrarchus; assembly: GCF_007364275.1. NCBI lineage: Eukaryota > Metazoa > Chordata > Actinopteri > Cichliformes > Cichlidae > Archocentrus > Archocentrus centrarchus. The sequence goes on along the minus strand of NC_044360.1, from coordinate 8,286,044 downwards.
CATTTATTTCTTTTTAAGATGAAACTAAACAGTCTTGTTGCCAGCAGGGTTCAGGGGCTGTAGTAACATATGCAAATACCTCTCTAACAGAAAAAGTAGCAGGCTTCAGACTAAACTACAAGCCAGGGTCGAAATTGCCTTTAGATATGACACAGCTTGACAAATAAATACATGGTCAGTAGTTCTTTTGCACCTGCTCAAATTTTAAATCTGTGAAAGTAATTAGGTGTTTATAAGTAAGGTACTGCAAGACTGCTCCCTTATTTACAAGGGGTTGCCACAGCAGGTAGCCCTGCATGTTGGATTTGTCTCCTCTCCGGACCAAACCAGAGAGCTTTTGCTTGTTAGGTGAATGTGTAAACCATGACATTGTGGAGCCATGAGACTCTAATAATGAATTAATTAAATTTCTTGCTTGCACTAGTCTGTTTATGTTCATAAACTCAAGGTTCTTGTCTCCAGCAGCTGTTGAAATAATTAAACCAATCACTGAGTTGCTCACTGACATGCTTAGAATCTCTTACACTTAAATGCTGAATGCACAACAAATTCTGAAACTCTGTCACTAAAAGTTTCAAGCAATTATACAAAACGTAATTAACTTATAGGCAGCAAAGAATGGGAGTGCTGTGTCAGACACAAAACACCTGCCTTCTACCACACAACATCAAAGTCTGTTCAACACAGATTGTGTTTTAAGGCATGGTATTTAAGCCATCAGGATTCTCCCCACTCTTTAGCTTTGCTACACATGATGCCGCACACCTCACATACATACACATATTAGTTTATGTTTCCAGGGTGGAAATCATTATTGTCACTCCTCAGTTCCTGCTGAGCTGACCTTTATCCATGTAACTGTGTTGAGAGTGATAGGCGAGAGCCCAAAATCCAAATATAAAACTTGACATATTTTTGTGCATGCCTTACTTATAATCAATTCTATTAACTGCCTGAGTGAAATTGATTGTTTGTTTTTTCAATTTTGGGGAAATGAAACACTGGTAGACAACCAATGTCAAACTATTTGCGTGGACCATGAGTGTAAATCTACATGTATCAGACGCAAATGGGATGGATATATAAAAAAAAAGCAGACATGTTATTGACAGACTATTGAGATTTGACACAACTACTGAATGATGATGCTGTCGTGAAAAAGATGTGGTGCATCCCTCTTCTTCTTCTGCTTCATTCATCTGTTCCTTTTAGTCATCCACAGCAAATCATCTTCCTCCATGTCATCTTATCCCGAGCACCCTCTCCTGTCACACCAACCCTCTGCATGTTCTTCTACATCTGTGAATCTTCTCTGTGGTCTTCCTCTTTTACTCTGGCCTGGCAGCTCCCTCTTCAGCATCCTTTTTCCTATATATCCACTGTCCATCCATTGCACAAGTCCAAACCACCTCAGCCTTGCCTCTCTTTTTTTTTTTTTTTTTTTTTTTTCCAAACTGCTCAGCCTAAGGTGTCCCTCTAATACACTCATTTCTAAGCTTTTCCATCCTGGTCATTCCCAGTGAAAATCTTACCATCTTCAGCCACCTCCAGCTCAGGCTTCTGTCTTTTTCTTAGTGCTACCGTCTCCAAACCATGCATCATAGCAGGTCTTACTACCATCTTATAAGCCTTGCCTTTCATTCTTGCTACTGTCAAATTACCCCTGTAACTCATCTCCACCCACTCCACACTCTTCACTCTTCTTCACCTCTTTGTTGGTTTGGATGGTTGACCCCAGGTATTTAAATTCTTCCATGTTCACTACCTCTACTCCTTGCAACTTCACATTTCCACCCATCTCCCTCTCATTCACACACATGTATTCTGTTTTGCTTCTACTGACTTTCATTCCTCTTCTCTCCAGTGTATGCTTCCATCTCTCCAGGCTCTCTTCCACCTGCACCCTGCTCTCACTACAGATCACAATGTCATCGGCAAACATCATAGTCCACAGAGACTCCTGCTGGACCTCATCTGTCAACCTGTCCATCACCACTGCATACAAGAGGGGGCACAGAGCTAATCCCTGATGTAATCCCAGCTCTACCTTGAACCTATCAAAAATGATGGACAGCACTCATTCTCCTAAGGTGAACACAATTCATCTTCTGACTCATGAAAGCTAAAATAAACAAAGTTTGCCTAAATCAGTTGCAATACTTGAGATTCTTTACTCTGAACACTTAAAGGGCAGGCATGGACTGAGGTGTCAGAAATGCAAGAACCAAGAAACGTTGGTTTTCAACAAATTCAATAACCGAGTACAAATGAGGAGAGAGCACGTTTAATCTGCCAGTTTAAATTAAATCAAAATGTTGTAGGAACACCATCATTTATCTATCTCCTGCTTTAAAGAACATCTCAGTCAATGTCCAATTCAAAACCAAAATAAACATGTAGTACAGATGGACAAATGTGTGATATGACTACTGATAACAGATTGTGAAAGTCTGACTTCTGTCTTGAGAGGGAAGCTCTTGCTGTTTCTATCTCTAATGAAGGAATTGTAATGGCTTCACACAATAAGCAAAGCCAAATCACACGCCTACTCGCATTAGCTCTGTGTCTTCGAGGAAAGTGAGAGAGAGGAAATAAAAATGAGCATAAATAATACTGGGTTTATTTTGTACTCAATTCTGCATTTGTGCGACATGTTTCTTTTCCTCTATCTCTTCTTTGCCACCTCTGGCAGTTGGGATATTGACACTCAAGTGGTTAATTCATCATGAACTTACAATAGACCAGAAACACATACAGTTGTTCTAATTTTCATAAAATATATTGAATGTATTGTTGTTTCTAGCTGTGAAATTTTATTCTATATCTGTTGTAATCCCATTTATTAATTCCTATCAATTTTTACCTCAACCATTATTGGATATTCTCTCAGAATATTGAAATTCCATTTCCCAGCATTTCTATATCAAATCTGTTGACAAGGTTGTCCTTCAATGTGGCCACCTTCTTCAGCAAGAATTTTGGAAAATAAACCGGGTTTCTTTTCTTTTTCAATATACAGAATTTAGGCAGTTCATTCAGCTGGCTGCAAACACAATTTCACCTGAACTTCAGCCTTTCATGAAAAATGAGTCAGTGCCTCAATGTCAGAGAATTGGCTTTTTAAAAAAAAAAAAAAAATCATAGGACATGAAAATTTTTACCATCATACTGTGCTTTAAAATGGAAACAAGAGTTAAGATTGGCTTTAGACAGGCGCACTTGGAGTGGGTGTACAACTGATTTGGTTACAGTCTGTAAACAGAGTTAGGGAAAACAGTGGTTGGAAACAAGATCACAAGTTCATTCCACTGTGTGCAATGAACTTTGAAAAGGTGAAGACAGGAACCAGATCTGCACCACTCGTAGTCAGTTGCTGTCTTCAAAACAACTTTGATGTGTTAAGACAACAATAAAACAACTATAAGTGGGAGTCAGTCTGATATCAGACTGCTATCAGTTTGGGAATGAATGGGACAAGATGGCAATTACATGTAATCTGTGGCTCTGGTGTGATAACACAGTGATTAACAAGGATAAAATGGCAAAAAAAAAATTTGCAAATCTGTTGCCATCTAGATACAAAGAAATTCACATTAAACAGAAATTCATAACTACTTACATTCAGAGTCTGGCCAAAATCTCATAGATTTGAAATTCAGAAATTCCTCCACAAATAGTGATGTTGCTACATGGTGGCAATTCAGCTGCAAAATTATATAGGCTCTCTGCAACTTTGCTTTTATATTGGAAGACAACCAAAATACAACCAGTTGGCAACCAGTTGAGTTGAGTCCCCTACTGCAAAGAGACACTTCACAGACAAGTTGTGTTCATCGGTGCAGACATTTATAAATTTGAACAATTATTTCATATGGACTATATGGAGATTTGACACAACAATTGAATAATAATTAAAAATAATTTCATGCTGTTGTGCAAAGATGTGGTGCATCCCTCTTCTTCTTCATTCATCTGTTCCTTTTAGTCATCCACAGCAAATCATCTGCCTCCATGTCATCCTATCCCTAGCATCCTCTTCTGTCACACCAACCCTCTGCATGTTGTCCTTCACTATATCTATGAACCTTCTCTGTGGTTTTCCTCTTCTACTCTGGCCTGGCAGCTTCATCTTCATCATCCTTTTTCCAGTATTTTCACTGTCCTTCCATTGCACAAGTCCAAACCTTCTCAACTGTTGTTTAGGGCAAGGCCTCCAAATTAGGGCAAAAATAGTTACCAGAAGATGTCTGCTGAAGGGTTTTCTATTATGAATTGTGGCTGTGATGTTATCCTGACTTCTACATTTATTTTATATTTTAAATAATCACAGGAGAATATCTCCATTGGTGATGGGACTTCCCCAGTTTCTCACTATCTAACTATTGCCAGCTGTTCAGTGACCTAGGTCAGTTGCTAGATATGGGGATTCCCCACGTTCATCATTTCCTTCATGGACAGACCCCCCCCAGACAGATGGACGGACATATGAATATTGCGTTGCACTCCTTTGAAGGGTAAAGAACACATATGCTAAAGGTCATGGATCTACTCCTTGTTGTTTTGGAGTCTATAGACCAGAAAGGTAAAACCTCACAGGTGGACAGACGGTATGACAACAATATCCTTCCACCGCTTTATTTGTGCAAGAGGATAAAAAAAAAACTCTGAAAGCAAAACTGTGGCAACTTCACTTTGCTTGTTGTATTTTGCTGAAACACCAAAACACAATTTTTCCAATTCTATTTGTTTGTCATGACAAAGTTCCCCAAAAGACAGGAAGAAGGAAATTAACCAAGCACCCGTTATTCTTTCTTGAGGGAAACTTGCCAGTGTGGGTGAGATGGTGCTGTTCTGCCTGAATCAGTGTCACACCTGAAAAATGTGTATGACTACACCGATAAATTATTCACAGTATGTGTTAGCTTGAGCTGGCTCATATCTTTTTGCTACAGTATACTGTATGTGTATATGTGATCATGAAAAACGCACAGAGAAGCCTGACCTGCCTGACATTCACGCAAAACCTACTGAAATATTCACACTGTTGGCCCTGGTGGCTATACTCTTATGCACAGCTTGTAATTCTTGTTCTGACTTCTCGGGGGCACAAAAAAAAGAGTGACTCAGGGGAAAGCATTGAGCACTCTGTGTGCAATATGGGAAACTGAATAGTGAATGTGTGAGGTGTGAGAACAGCAGGAGTAAGGCTTGGAAAAAGAATTATTGTACTTTTACTCTTTTATAATTACTTTACCCAGGGCTGTCATTATGCACATCCACGTCACATATTCCAACAAGTGCCAGAAAGGACACCAAATCAGCTAATGATCACTAATCACAGTATTCACAGTAATTATTTATAGTGGACATGAAGTCCAATTAGAATAGGTGCCATTAGACCATTATAGGCAATGAGAGATTTAAATTTTTGGTCAAAATCGCCCGCCTTCTCGTAGTATGTGTCCTTTCTGCTGCCTTCTATCATAACCACACATACAGAGACCTGTCTAAGACGTTATTACTGACATGCACCATAACTGTAATCCATGTTTTACCAAATGTTAATGGGATCTGGAGCTATTGCTTAAGGGTGTCTGTAGGATTCTTTCTTCTCAGTTTATTAATTATCTACAGCTTCACAGAGTCACCCATGTAAAACCACTTTTATTCATTTAAAGACATGGCACAACTATTAATCGTTAATTAACAAAAACAACACAGTCTGTTGTTTTGTTACGTCAGACCAAGTTAGGTCCAGTCACGACAACTCACACACAACAGTTTTAAAGTTATATAATTTGTTACTCAGGATGATAGCCTACATTACAGCTGTCAGGACATTTTTATTTTATTTTTTTTGTTTACTGAAGTCAAAATTATTTTTCTTGTCAAGTTTATTCCTCTCCTGTTTTTTAATGCTTCATCATATTTGCAGTACTGATTTTTGAGCATGCAATATTTAAGGACGAGGGCAGGAGAAAGGTACACCAGTGAGCAACTACAGTCATCTGTAAAACACAGTGGAGGCGCTGTCATGGTTTGTGGCTGCATTTCAGCCAGTGGATGTTGTCAAAATTGATGGAATTATAAATGTGGAAAAATACAGTCAGATTTTGATCCACTATACAGCACCATATGAAAAGTGTCTGATTGGCAATGGCTTAATCAAATATCCACAGAAGTGCTTTGATAGTCCTTCAAGAAGCTTGGAGAACCATTCCTGAAGACTACTTAAAGAAATTACAAGAAAACTGTGTTATTGTGTATTTAGAAAAACGGTCAACCTTGTGAAGTCATAAATTAATTATTATTAACCACATTTTTTGGAAATCTGAGTTCAATTACACACAGACCCAGGTCTGATTACTGTCAGACCTGCTCAATCAAGAAATCACTTAAATAGAACCCGCCTAACCAAAAAAAAAAAAAAACCAGGAAGGGGGCAAATACAATAGAGAAGATAGTTTCTGCAAACACGCTTTTCTGTGTCCTTGCAGAAAGTTCAAATGTGTAGCACAGTACCATTTTTATGTGTGTGCATATGGAATTCACCACATGCAATGACTTCACAAATGTGATTATAATAACTTAATGCAGAATGTATATTACATGCTTTGCATACTAAATACTTCTAATGGTACAGGTAAATTTTTAGTGAAGCCAGTGCATGTGTGCACAAGAGTGTAAAATATATGGTTGCGTATCTACAAGAGTGCTTTTGAGGCACATTGTCATTAGAAGAGTTGACAGGGTAATGTCCGAGGTGTGTGCAGCAGGGGCATCAGACTGGTGTAATGCGTACCCAGCTGTGGTGCACTCTGTGTGGGCAGGAGGACCAATAAGCTCAGCCTGTCTCCATCCATCAGTGCTGCAGTCTTCTCAGTAAAGTGGCACCTCCACTGATGTACGAGAGGGCTGCTGGATGACTAACGAGCAGACATACACTGATGTGGACACACACATATACTCTCACAAAAAGACAGATACAGATACATTGTGTAATCCTACTCATATGGTCATACACATAGACACTCAATTCCCCAAACCACTTGTGTTCTTTCTTTCTCATACATATGACACTCAGACATGCAGGTATGGACTCTAAAAGACATGCAATATTTTTCTCACTCTAGCTCTCTCGCTATCTCCCAACCCATTTAGCACACATACACTCACACATGCAGTACACACTTGCTGCCTGACCTGCTTGAATGTCACAGTATATTTATCACTGCAATCCTTTCTGATCTTCTTCTCACCAGTGAGCTCTGACTGATGTAGATGACTTGTTCCCTGATGAAACTAACATCAAAGTCTGATTCATTAAATCTCCCCACTTTGACACAGACTAATTAGCTCACTTTTTTTTTCAAACACATTTGCAAGCATGCTGAGGAGAATATGTGGTGGGTGTAAATAAA